>NW_024351545.1:786444-1096480 GCF_902729225.1 Pteropus medius
ACTCATGCTCATTTGCCTTCCTCTACTTGGAGATAGTGGTGGGTATCTAGAGAGTCTTAGAAAGATGGATAATAGCTAACTTTTACTGAACACTTTACTAAGTTACGCAGGATTCTACGTGTAACTTTAAAAGTATTTTCTTATTTATTTTCCTAATTATTCCTCACAAACATCTTATGAAGTATGTTCCACTATTAATCTCATTTTACAGAGGAAGAAACCAAAGGCATCATAATTAGAGAAAACTCTCGGCTAACTAACTAATATGGTCGTTGTTTAAAGCATCCTCTCCCCTCCAAAAATGAGGGTGGAAGGAGAAGAGAATTATTTAGAAAGGAAGTATTTCCACTGATCTTCCCCCCAAAATATGGAACAAGAAGAAAACCGAAAGAAAGAGAATGCCTGAGCAAATTCAATAGAAACTTTCCCAGCAAACGTCCTAAGTATCCATAACCCCAGAGTATACAATCTGGGGAGCACAGCAAGGACCAAGCAACCAACAGAATACCAGACTCATCGGGAGAATGGAAGTGGAGACCCAAGAGAAATGTTCAGGCCACTCACAACTGACTCATGGAAAAAAAGGAAAAATGTGGAGCTCCTGGGTGCCAATTACATATTGTTGAAAACTACAAATTAACAATGGCATTCACTCAAAATTCCGAAAGGACCATGAGTCAGTTCTACAAGCATAACAAGCCCTGGCTAAATACTTTTTAAAACTTTCTAATTTAAAAAAATTATCATTTAAATCAAACCTGGGTACTGTTCATTGTTCTGTGACTCACTCAAACTGTGCTTTGGGCAAATTTTTATTTATTTTCCCTCTCAATAAACTAAGAATCTTGATTCTATCAGTTAGAGCATGTCACAGAGAAGGGTTTGATGAAGAAGGGAAACAACGAATAACGGAGTGATCAAAAGGGAGATACCGCTGTCCTAAGCCTCCCTTTTAGTAAGGAAAATCCAAAGATTCAACAACGCAGTCAAACTAGTGGTCTAACCACCTTGTGTGTAATAAAATCAGCTACGAAGCATTTCCCGCTGGGACTAGCGAAGGGTATCAATTACTGCTCTCATGGGCAGCAGACTAATTCCTCCAACTCTTGTTCAAAATCAATGGTTTGTGTGTCTATGATAGCCCTGTCCTCCCAAGAGGTGCCAAGCCATCTACACTGATACATGCAGCTATGCAGTATCCCCTCACTGACCTTACATCTTGGAGGAAATATGGGCCTTTGAGCCTCAATCTTTCCTAAAGGAGGGCAATTCTTTCAATCAAAAGATATTCACTGAACCTTGGGTCAGCTACTCTGAATTCAAAGGCCATCTCTTTCTCCAGAAATTTACATACTGCTGAGACAGATCATGGAAATGAAACTGTAGTGAAATGTGATTACTCCAATAGAGGTAGGTACATGGGGCTACAGGAAATGAAGAGAGAGAGGGTAACACCAACTGAGCTGTGGGAATTGGAAATAGCTAGAGGGTTGAGGAAGACTTCTCCACTACTGTGAGTGATATTTGAACTGGATTACAAAGGATAAACAGGAGTTTGAATTCTCTGCTCATCTATAAGGTCTTGAGATAGAGATCAGGTTTTGTTCAGATCGTAAGACTCCAGCCAACCAAAGACCACCATGACATCTATACAGATCAAGATCCAAAATAAATATAATGAATGAATGTTTTAAATAAATGAATGAATGAACAATGGAATGAATGAATGAATGGAATGAATGGTATGGTAATGAAGAAATGTAATGATCTAAATGACGGAATAAAGGAATGGAATGATTTGGAATGTTTGAATGAATGAATGAAATGGAATGAATGGAAATAATGAAAATGGAATGGTAATGGAAATGATGATGATGATGATATGATGAATGATGAATGAAATGAATGGAATGATTCCTGGGAAGGATTCGGAATAATTTTATGAATGAAATGGAAATATAAAATGAACAAATGAAATGAAAATGAATGGAAAATGAATGGAATGAATGGAATGAAGAAATGAATGAATGAATGAATGGTTGAATAAATGAATGACGGACGGAATGGAATGAATGAATGAAGGAAATGAATGGAATGGTAATGGTACTAAATGGAAATGAACAATGAATGTAATGAATGACTTCCAAATGACTTGAATGGTACGCAAATGAATGATTTGAACAATCTGGAATGGAAAATGGAAAATGAATGAATGACGAATAAAATGAACAATGGAAATGATTTTGATGGATGATGATGATGGTTGGAATGGATGGCACGAATGAATGAAATGAAGGAAGGAAGGAAGGAATATGAAGGAAGGAAGGAAGGAAGGAAGGAAGGAAGGAAGGAAGTCTATTTATTTCACAAGCATAGAGAAGGGGTATAGCAGACATCCTTGGACTTGCTCATCCTTGTTTTTTGGAATCTGCTCATCTTGCCTACAGGAATTGTATTAACAGTATATCACATTTCTACTACTTGATCCTGGCCTCTAAACATAAATAATTGGTCCAGAAACAGGTCATTGACACAAAACAGACCAATCAGAGTACCTTCCTTGGAATTTGAGATTGGGACCCAGAAAGAAAGAGTCTTAGCCTCTCTTAGTGGCTAAGTCTATAGCTTATAAAACTTGGGAGCTGGGGGGAGGCCATGCCTTCTACCATATGAACAGACAGCAAAGGAAGCTAGTCCACAAAGAGCAAAGAATAAAGTGGGTATGCAAAGAAAAGCAGAGGTGAGAACCAAGGAGAAATGTGAAACAGGAAATACTACCTAAATTTCTACTATCTCCTATGCCTGGTTCCTGAGGCCCAGCTATGTTATTGTCTTTGGGTTCTTTGAGTATTCCATTTTGTCTTTCCAGTAAATTTTCTCTTTTTATTTAAAGCAGCTTTACTTGGTTTCTGATATTTAAAACCAAAAGCATTTTATCCAATGGCAGTGAAAGTTGGGGTGGGAGGGTTCCAGACACAGGCTTAGCATGAACAAAAGCACTGAGGTCCAAAAGGCTTGGTTGCTTGAAGAATGGGGAGAAGGAGTATAGTCCTCCATCAGCTGAAACAAAGAAATAGTGTCTCGGGATGCTAGAAAATCTCAAGAAAAAGGAAACAGATATGATGGAAACAGATCTATCTTTCTCTGGAAATTCCTATATTTGGAATGTGCTTAGGAGTCACGGCCAAAATACCTGTGAGAGGGGTTCGAGTTCCATCTGACAAAGGGGTATAAATAAAAATCTTCTCAGGGCCAATACTTCATAGGCTTTGGGAATGAATGAGGTTTAAAAACTTACAAAGGGGTAGTAGAAGCAGAGAATGGATATCAGACTGAAGAGAGACTGATACACCAAAACAGGACAGCTTTTTGTTCATTTACAATGAGGTGTAATGATCACAGGCCAAGGAATACATGAAGTTTGTCTGTACATGACATTCTGATTATCTGACCATAGGATCACAGTCCTTATGCATACTGACGAGAATTTACCTATGTGCATCCCTCCATTCTCCACACAAATATTAATTTTCCACCATGCTCTTCTGGATCTCCTTAATCATGTTGAAAGTAATTAAAGTAGCTCTTCAAACATTTTCAGCCCTTTATCTGCTCATTAGGCAGAATATCATGCACCAAGATACAGTAAAACAAATGTCCCAATGTCCTCCTACCCATTCATACTATGGAAGCACAGTGTGGCCCCAATTCTAGAAACTCCAACTCAGTATATCACACACTAAATAGATATGTAGGGTAGAGTTCATTAGCATTACAAATAGCATTATAAGCTGAGCTTTCTCTTTGGAAAGGATTGGGCTTCAAGATTCTTTTAACTTGCCTGCTTCTCCAGTGCCATTAAAATATGATGTGATTTTCCCAAACAGCGCTTACCTGCATCCTCCTAGGAATACAGTTACTGTTATGTGATGGGTTTGACCTATATTGAACTTAAGATCTTTGGCAAAAGTAATTCCAAATAACAGCCCTGAGAAGTTTTTCAAGGAAGTCAAGAGAGTAGAAGTTGCTTTTTGCAGCATTAATACAGGAAAGATGTGAATCAAGCAAGTCTCTCTTGGTTTCAATAATTCACTGCTTAGTGTTATCTATGCTCATGTGACCAAAGACCTGGGTATTGAGCGTGCACTCAACAACATCCCAAGCACATAAATAAACCATCTTCTCCTCTCAGTCCAGGAGGCAGCTACTGATCTGGGCTGTGATCTTTTCCTACTTGACTTTCTGAGCATTTCTAAAATAGCTCACCTTGGGGAAATTAAAGACTCAAATATTTTTCTTTTGTCCTTTGGCCAATAAAAAAAGGCCTAATACCTTGCAACAGATGAATTCTGGCAGATGAAACACCAGCATATGCTGCAATGGCCAGATAATTGACCTGGTATCTTAGCATGCAAGTGAAGAGACAAAAGAAAAAATTGATAGCCACCATGGCCAACTTGGTCCATAAAGAATCAGACTCCAGATTACAGTTCTGGGATCTTGATCAGTCAAAAACCAGGCTATATGATCTCTGTGGATCAGGTGGGGAGAGAGGTGTACTAATACAAAAATTCTCCCTCTCCTCACAATCACTTTCCAATTTTGGATACCCAGGATTTTAGTTCTACCTCTTACTGGCTACGTGACCTCAGAAAAGTGCCATTGTTTCTCAGAACCTCAACATCTACATTGGTCAGGTACCAATGAATGGCCACCCAGCAGGCATTTCCAATCCCTTTCTCTCTGATTGTCTCCAACCACAGAGGCTACGAATGCTGAATTCTCACTTTCCTAGTCTTCCTGGCATTCAGAGTCCTAGAAGGAATGTGGGGAAATCAGCTGAGAGGATTCTGGATAAGAATTTCACCCCTGAAAAATGGAGACAATCTGATAAAGGACTGTTATCAAAATACACAAAATACTGATAATACCATGTATATAACCAAGATTTAAAAAAACAAACAACTTGATTATTAGGGTCTACTGTATTTTAATAAAAAACAGCTTTCTTAAAACTATAAAAATTTTTACAGAATGGCTAAAGTCTAAAACAATGAACCAAATTCTAGCAAGAATGTAGAGCAATATGACTCTCATTCATTGCTGGTGGGAATGCAAAATGGTATAGCCACTATGGAAGACAGTTTGGAAGTTTCTTAAAAAACTAAAATACTCTTTTCATATAATCCAGCAGTTATACTCCTTGGTGTTTATCCAAAGGAGTTAAAAACTTATGTCCACATAAAAATCTGCACAAATGTTTATTAGCATTTTTATTCATTCATTACTGTCAAAACTTAGGAGCAACTAAGATGTCTTATAGTAAGTGAATACACAAGTAAACTGTGGTAAATCCAGATAACAGAATGTTATTCAGCACTAAAAGATAAAGCTATTGGTCCATGAAAGACAAGGAGAAACTTTAAATATATATTGCTAAGTTTAAGAAGTCAATCTGAAAAGGCTACTTCCATATGATTCCAATTATATGATGTTCTGGAAAAGGCAAAACTCTGGAGACAGTAAAAAGATCAATGCTTTTCAAAGAATTCTTAGAGGGCTTAAATAACATTTTCGAGACATACAGGTAGGGCAGAGTATTGCAGAACAATCAGACTGGCGAGATATCAAGCACCACGTGGACTTGGACAACTCAGGTTTATTATGCCGGCAGTCCCAGAAGAGCTAGCACTCTGAAGGTTTGGGCCCTGAGCTCAGAGGTAACCTTGCTTTTATAGGGCTTACCTGCACAGTTAAAGCTTTACAGTTGGCATGGGATGATTGGTTCATTTGTCCTCAGATGGTTACAGAGCACAGGAGTTGCTATGGGCTACAGGCAATTACAGGGCATGAGATTTTTGAAAAGTAACTTTAGGCAATACATCTGTTATCTAAACAGAACAAGCAAAAGGGGAAGATGAGTCTTTAGTTACTCTCGAGGTCACCCTTTGGCCTATGCAGCAAGCATATCTACAGAAGCAGAACAAAGAGCTGATTATAAAGTTAGCCATTTGAGTGAAAAATTCCTCTTCAAGAAGAAGGTTGAATAGGCAGAGCGTAGAGGATTTTTAGGGCAGAGAACATACTCTGTATGATAAGATAATGATGTCATTACACATTTGTCCAAAACCACAGAATGTACACCAAAAGCGAACTGTAATGTAAATTATGGACTTTGAATGATTATGATGTGTCAATGTAGGTTTATCAGTTGTAAAAAATACACCACTCTGTTGAGTGATATTGATAATGGGGGAGGTCATGCATGTGTGTGTCAGGGCATATATGGGAAATCTGTGTACCTTCCCCTTAACTTTGCTATGAACCTTAGACTACTTTAAAAAATTAAGTTTTATTAAAAAAAAAGATAGGAAAAAGAAAAACACTCTCCATCACCACAGATTCCTCTTGATTCCTCTCTCAGCCCTTTTCATGAGAGAGATGATACGTGGATCTGAAACAGATATCTTGTGACCTTAAGGGAACATAGAGATATGGCAGAGAAGAAAAACTGGGAGAACCTACATCTTTGGGGATATCACTGAGCCAATGAACTAACCTAGAATACAACTCCTCCAGACTTCTTAAGTAAACAACATGTGTCCTTATGTAAGACCTGGCTGGTAGGCTTTCTGTTACTTGCGACCAAAAGCATCCCAATAGATACATACATCTATAAACTATGAGGGTCAGACTGAAATCCCTATGGTGCTTTCTACCTATAAAATTTCCAAAGCTATTTTTATGTCCATCCTTAACACCCTCAAAACCTCTTTTCCCTTAGCTGGCTTACCCATGAAGAGTAAGTATAGCCAAACAATTGCCAAAAGTATTTCTTTAAAGTGATAAACTAATAAAAATTGTGTTGCCTCTCTTTCAAATTGTACAGCCCTTTTCTTCAAATCCAATATAAGAAGATGGAGCCGCTGACGTATCCACAGAAAATTATGACCTTGGCAGGGCGACGAGTGTGCATTTGCACTGAGTATCCACATGCCCTGACATGTGATAAGATTCGCTGTGAAAATGGTGGAAATGCTTGGAAGACTGGACCATGGCAACAGCAAAGTGAGTATATCCCTATTGCAATGTGATCTGAAGAACAGTGGTAAAATGTTTCCAATCCAAGTAATTTACCTATCCCAGGAATTTCCACCAGATTTTAAGCATTTCTGTTGCCAGTCTTTTTGAAACATACTAACAGAAGGAATGCGTAAGCCTGAGAACTTTCAAGCACTGAGGAGATAGACGGCAGAGCAGATGGGTTTTGGAAGTCATTACAGTAAAAAGACCATAGACTTCAGAGTTACAGGGTTGTGTTTGAATTCTTGTTCTACCACCTAATACCTGTATATCTTGAAAATGTCATTTGAGCCCTCTAAGAATTATTTATAAAATGTTTTGCCCTGATTTTCTTTTCTTCATGGCTATTATGAGAGGCCAATAAGATCACATATGCAAAAGTCTTTGTTTAGAGTACTATCCAAGTACGAGAGGTATTCGTTCTTAATGTTGAGGAATAGACAGAATGCAGACAAAGACCACCAAGAACCTTAGATGCCGGGGTATACATCAGAAGGCAAACAACCAAAACTTAATAAGTCAGTCTCAGGCAGGCCTTTCCTGGATTTGTTTCTCTACGTGTCCAGATGTACAGTCTATGCAGGGGTTAAACCCAGTCCCTTGAAATTCAACATCAGGCCATCTGATAGTTACCTTAAGAACCATAGGTATTTGAAACACCCCAAACTCAGAGATGTTTCCTCATGTGTGGTTTGGGCTATTTCCAAAGGCATTCAAGTTCATCAAAAGACATTGTATTCTCTCATCTTTCCTGTAGTCTTATAAAGGAGACTGAACTGTGTAACCAAATGAGATAGAGAGAGAGGAGCAAGGCACACATAAGTAAACAATGATTAGAGGCTCAACTATAGATCAGCCATGCACCACTAGGCTAGTCATCTATCCACTCAGAGCCTCAATTTCCACATCTACGGTATGGGCCAAAAACACCTGTTCTGTTTGCCTCCCAGGAACACTGTGAAGTTGAAGTGAGATAAAGGAGAGAAAGGTGACTTGAATACTGGAAAGCAATGCACAAATGTAAAATGTCTCTGAGGCAGTGAGCAGTTGTGGTTAAGAATGTGGGCTTTGAAGTTCGACACACTCAGGTGGTGTCCTAGCTGTCATCTACAGATGTACGATTCTGAGCAAGTTGCTCAAACTCTTCAATCCTTGAGTCATGATTTTTAAAATAAGGCCCCTAACGTCTACTATATAACCTATCTTAGTGATTAAACAGCAAATTCCTGTCACTCATTAAGCAAGCACTTAATAAATGTCAGCAATGGTTGTATTTATTGTTGTTGTTGTTGTTGTTGTTAATATTACTACTATTAATCTCATTCCTTAGTCAGATAGCAAGAGTGAAATCCATAGACGGCCTCAGCATGTGCTGCCTCCCAACCTTACCTGAGTGTCCATTCCAAAAAGTTAAACACCTCTGAAGGCTTTATTGAGGTGTGCGATGTGAAAGAGTCCAAAGCTTTACAATTGATAAGACCAGTGTCCAGAAGCCCCTTCCTGACCAACACTGTCCTATCAGATCGCTTTATGAGTGGGGTTCTAGAGCAAATCCCTTTGCTCTGCTGCAGAATGCAATCTGCCAAAGCCTAACATTGCTCCTGCTAGGCTGCCTGCCATGGAAAATCCACACTGCGGTGCTTGGGCAGCCAAGTTTCACCCCTACTGATTCTGCAGCCCCCAAAGGGAACCTGAAGTCTCCCTCCTGAAAGCTCAGCCCCAGCTTCCATACAGGAAGCCAGTGCTCTAGCCCCACCCAAATTGGCTGCCCTCCAGGTGTCCCTTCTGATCAGAGAAGCCAAGCTGAGGTCTTTCTGCAGTGGGGAAATGACTGAGTCAGCGAGGAGCCTGAGGTAAACGTCTTTATCTTTGGACTTAACACATTATAATTTTTCATGTAATTACTTATCTGTCTCTCCTGCTAGAATGTAAACTCCTGGAACATAGGAGCCTCTTAATATTCATTTTTATATTTCTTGTCAAATCCCAAAATGCATGACCAGCATTTTTGGAGTCCTTCAACATAAGGAAAGTTCAACAAAGTGCCCCTAAGACACTTTCAGACATGTGTTGCCCAATCACTAGCCTCTCTTCATTCATCCAGTCAGTGGTCCCATTGCAGAGAAACAGGGTCAAAAGACAAGAAAATGGGCAAAGAAGGCCTCAGAGAAGCCATCTCTTCAACCACATTCTTACCAATATTATAAGCTCCATGCATCCACCTGGCAAAGCTACTCTAGAACAATCCAATTTCCACCTTCTCATGTCTACCTCTGAGCTTTGAGGGCTACTGGAAACAAAGGCCACACCCGGTCATGGCCTCCAAGCCCAAATGGTCCCCAAAAGCCAGCCAGCTTGAATATTTCCCTGATGAGAAGGCTCTTCTCCAGAACTCTTCTTCAAGCCTCCCCAACTCTTCTGAAATTCTCAGGACAAGACTTCTCATTTCACCAAGAAAACAGAAGCTACTGTGAGAATTCTCTCAACTTCCTGCCAACTTACTAACCTTCATTCCTATACCCACACCTTTCCTTTCCTCCTTCTCTCCAATTACAAATAATAAGAAATACCTCTCCCATGTGAAAATAATCACTGCACTAAGTCCTGGCCACTTGCCTAGGGTCTTGGTATCTCTATTATCTGTAACACTCTTCTGACTTCAGCTTCTTATTTTCTAGTGAGTCTTTCTCACTGGCCTGTAACTTCATCAAGTCTTTCATCATTAAAAAAAAAATAACAACAAAGACAAACCAACAAAAATCCTCATTCGCCTTGGTATTTACTCAGATACATTGGAAACCTGTGTCCACACAAAAACCTGTATGTGGGTGTTTATGGTTGCTTTATTCATAACTGCAAAAACTTAGAAGCAACCAAGATGTCTTTCAGTAGGTGAATGGATTAATGCACTGATACATCCAGACAATGGAATATTATTTAGTGCTAAAGGAAATGAGCTATCAATTCATGAAAAGACATGGAGGAAACTTAAGTGCATATTACTCAGAGAAAGAAGCCAATCTGAAAAGGCTACATATTGTATGAGTCCAACTATATGACATTCTGGAAAAGCAAAACTATGGAAACAGTAAAAAGATCAGTCATTACCAGGGGCTGGGGGAGAGAGAGAGATGAATAGGCAGAGCACAGAGGATTTTTAAGGCAGTGAAATTATTCTGTATGATACTGTAATGGTGGATACATGTCACTATACATTTGTCCAAGCCCATAGGATGTACAACACCAAGCGTGAATCATAATGTAAACTATGGGCTCTAGGTGATGATGATGTGTCAATGTAGGTTCATCAACTGTGACAAATGTAGCACTCTGGTGGGGGATGTTGAGAATGAAGGAGGGTGTGCAAACAGGGTGGCAGGAGCTGTATGGGAAAACTCTGTACCTTCCCCCCAATTTTGCTGTGAACCTAAAATTGCTCTTTAAAATAAAGCCTATTAAATCTATTTTTAATATCCTCATTCAACCCTCAATTGCAGTTAGCAGATAAGCAGGCATTAAAATAATTACAGACTTTGACAGGTTAGGTTATGAAGGAATAAAAAGTAAGAAGGGCTGAGATAACAGAGAGAGAATATGCTCACTGTGCAGATTCCCAACAGTCTGGGTCCTTTGACAGTTACACTTCACTGTGAATGAACTGTTAATAAATTGCTGCAGATCTTGGACCTCAGTAAATTCATTAGCCTGTGCCAGTATCATAAGTCTGATTCCCTTTTGCCCCTACCAAGAGTGATTTCCTGGCCTTCCAAAGTGGAAGACCCAATTCTGGAACTGGAAATATAATATGGATTTAGTAGATATTCTCTTAACCTACTTCTACTAGCTGAGTAGATAGAACCAATGTGCTCCAGTCCCTCTGGAAAACAAACAGACTGCTGGCCACAGCACACTGAACATTATGGTGAAGCTAACAGCACATTCTCATTAACATGTACTTCTCCCAGCTGAATTATATGATTAAGTTTTGCATAAAACATAAACAATTGTTTACCTATTATAATTACATAATTTAATTACATATTATTTTATATACTTACATATTATATAAGAATGTGTATCTATACTTATATACTTTTATATACTTGTATATTATAAACTGATAAAATGTGATTATGAAAAGAAAGATCAGTTATTAAAATTCAGTCAAATGTTTTAGAAAGAATTCATAAAGCTAAGCCATTAGAAATTGCAAGGTGTGGATAAAAAATTTTTTAAAGGTTGAAGGAAGGAGGATTATAAAAACCTAGAAGTGCTCTATACACAGATCACTTCCAAGTGTTGAATTCTCATTCCATTTTACAAAAACTGTCCTCGGCCATGCCACCCTGAACAAGCCCGATCCCGTCTGATCTCAGAAGCAAAGCAGGTCAGGCCTGGTTAGTACTGGGTTGGGAGATCACCTAGGAGGACCAGGTGCTATAGGCGTAAAAAATAAAAAATAAGGGATTGTAAACTGACAAGGTCCTTGAAATTTGTGAGGTCAACCAAGGGTTGCCTCATCTAAAACAAAAAACAAAACACAAAAACACCTAAAACTGGCAGTCACAGATGATGCACAGTGGGTGTGGTTATGTAAGAAAGACAGTGCTGAACTCCAGAAACTCAAAGGCTTTGGTTTCGTATTAAAAGATCAGCAAATATATGCACATTTATACATTTCTAGGGAACCTATGAATCACGACTTATGCTTCTTCAACTTAATAACTTTTTCAATTAACCAATCAACTGCTGACCCTGAACATGTAGGGACTTTACCTACAGTGTGGTGCTAGATCCAGCCCAGTTGCAGCAGATCTCCCTCAGGAAATACCACCAGCCCCACCAATTTCCTACAGTTAGGAAATTGATATGGCAGGAAACACGACAAGCACAATCCCATTTCTCAAAATCTCCTAGTCACAAAGGCATAAGAAGTATGAGGAGGTTGTTTTAGTCTCAGAAACAACAAATTCATAGGCAAAGCCAAGACTACAGTGAGGAAAGTAGGGCACCTAGGGTACAAAATTTAAAGAGGTGTCACTCTCAGGTTCTCATGCATGGCCTTGAGAGTGATACCTCCTTTAATTTAGAACTCTAAGCACTTTGCTTGCCTGGTCAGTAGGCCTCCCTCCACCGTAAGTAGGTTCTCTGTTCTCCCGCTGATGATGTTTAGTTTTTCTGTAGCCAAGCTTCCAGAATCTGTTTCTTCGATTCAATCAGAGCCCACTATAAACCTCTGGGCCTTTTTTCCCAGATGTATATTTGGTAAATTTTGACATAGTTGCCACCTGAGAATAGATCTTAAAGATTTGTTTAACCGTCAATTTATCAACCTTATTACTCTTCAGTAAGAAAGAAATCACTGTCTATTTTATTTTTCATCTAAGAAATGAGCGAGCAAACCTGGGAGTAACAAATAACTGTGTCTTTCTCTGAGGTGTAGACAGGTTTCAGCAACTAAAGATGACTACATTTGTGTGTGTATAAAGATGCTAGAAAAAAATCTCTTGCTGAAAAAAAAAATCTACTGGAAGACAGGATAAAGCAGTAGTAAAGAGTTTAATAGTGAAGATCTTAGTTCAATTTAAAGTTCCGACATTTGCCAGTTGGATGAAAAACATAAATAAAATGTAATCCCTGCCATCAAGAGGTAGATATCTAATAGGGACGATAAACATGATTACAACACGGTGAAGCGAGCACAGTGATGGAGACATTCACAGTCAGAGGAGCACAGGGCATGGGGCCTGGAGGAAGAGAAAGAGAAGAAGACAAAAGGAGTGGGCATCTGAACAGAGTTTTAAAGTAAGAATAGAAGTTATAGCCATAAGAGAAGAGGGAGAAGAACAATCTAGGCAGACAGGGCCTCACAGCTGTGTTACATTTTTCAAGATTAAAAGACTAGAAGGTTGCTTCAGTTAAAGGGAATTTAATATAAAGACACACAGAGAAATAAAAGACATGAAACCATCTCTATGGCAAGAGAGTCAAACCTCATTTGAGACACTGAGGAATCAACACGATTCTCTGTGCTCAGTTATCCTGTGTTCCCTTAGAAGTGGATCTATCACCCCTTACTGTAGTAATTCATCGCACTGGCGATTAAGTCTCAATCTCTCTCTCTCTTTTCACATCTCTAGCCACTGCTACAGTTTTACCTCACTTCCTCTGATTTCTGTTTATTCATGGTGTTTACTGCCGCTGAGCTTCTGTCTACTACCTTCTCCCCGACATCTTCTCATGCTAGTATCTGCTAAGTTTCTGTTCATTGCATTCAAACTCATCCTTTGGCCAGCCCCCGTCCAGTATAGAGCAGCTCTATCAAGCAGAGTTCTCTTGCCAAGCCACCTTGAGGCTGCTCATTAGTGGTGTCCGTGTGTCAGATGCCCATTTCTGGCTAAGTTATCTGCATGCAGAGAGGAAGGGTCACATGGATAAAGCACACTACAATAAACCTACACATAAACAGCTTTGTTCAGAAGCTTCTTCTCAGTGCCTGAGCAAAGGCAGTGAGATAGAAAAGCAGTTCTGCTTAGAACTGCAAGCTGCTTGGAAAGTAGAGGTAGAAAGGGGGCGTTTAGGTATGAGACTGGCCTTGGTCCTAAGGGGTCTGTGTTCAGGTTTAAGATATAGCAAGCAGGGATGAATCTGTCTACAAACTCTGATATGCAAAAAGATCACATTTCTGCATTAACTTTAAATCAACTTAAATCCAATGCTGACGCCCCCTTCAAAATGGTGGCAGAAAATTCAATCTCAGTGGATGGGCTTGTCCTTTGGGCCGTGCAAAGATCTCAGGGTCTTCTGCAGAACCAACACATCAAGAAAACTCCTGGACTCTGGTCATTAGTCCACGCAGGGAACCACTAGAACAGTCCATACCCGCTGCTGTCTTGCTCACAGGCAGGCTTGTAAGGTGGATGCTCTCCTCCCAGAACTCCAGCTCAGACCGCCCCACATCCCTGCCCCCTCTGTCAGCTACGTGTGGTTACAGAGTGGAACTAGGGTTTTTATAGGACCTGTCTGTCCCATTGGAGAATTCATTTATAAAACAGCCTGACTAAATGTAATGAATCACAGGATAACACCTTTAAAAGGGGGGATGGGGGAGTGAGAGCTAGGTATTCAGATGGAAATGTATGCAATGACAGGGCAGAGAACAAACATCACTTTTCAGAGGCAGGTTGTGCTGTGACTGAGATGAGAATCCATCACTGACAGAGATGAGATGGGGACGAGCGGAGAGTGATTGGCCCAAGGGAGACATGAGGAGATCAACGAGGCAGGAGTGTGTCTTTCAGGACTGATTTGGCAGAAAAGGAGACAGCAGTATTTCAACGGGAGCTTTAGAGCAAATAAAACCTCTTTCTGTCTGAAACAGATCCAGAAAAACTGCATATTCAGAGTAAAAGAACAGAAAAGCCAAGCAAAACAGGACAACAACGAGTCACCACCATCAGAACATTTTCCCCTTCCACACTGGGAAGGCCAGATTGTAGGAAGGGGATCCGAAGATCTGGGAGCACCCTCACCTGCTGTGCAACCTCTTTGCAACAACCTTACACTCCCTGAGCCTCAGTGTCCTGGCTATAAAGTGGAGATAATAATACCTGCTTCACAGAGTTGCTGTAGTTATGATGGTTCTCTGTAAGCTCTAAAAACCCTCTACTGTATGATTCCAACTATATAACATTCTGGAAAAGGAAAAACTATGGAAACAGTAAAAGGATCAGCGGTTGCCAGTAGTTAGGGGAGGGAGGGATGAATAGGTGGAGCACGGAGGATTGGTAAGGCAGTGACACTATTCTGTGTGTTACTATAATGACAGATATATGTCATTATAGATTTTCTCATAGAATGTACACCACCGAGCGTGAACTCTAACATAAACTACGGACTTTGAGTCATAACGATGCTCCAGTGTAGGTTCATTGATTGTAACAAATGTACCGCTCTGGTGAGGGGTGTTGATAGTGGGGGAGTCTGTGCATGAGTAGGGGTTTCGGGTATGGAAAATTTCTGTCTTTCTCTCAATTTTATTGGGAACCTAATATAGCTCTAAAAATAAAGTTTATTAATAAATAAATAAAGTCTATTTTAAAAAGAAGCCAAAGTTAGTGATACCAAACTCATTAGTATGTTAGCAAGAGATGCTCTGCATGTACTCATTCACGTCTGACACAGTCCCAAGGCTGTCCCCTAGAGTCTCTGTTCCAAAACCGCACATGCTACAAACCATTTCCGCATGCCTCATCTTGGTAGCTTCCTCAAGGTCACATGGTCCTCTGTCTGGTTCGGGTGGAAGGAGTGGCCTCAGTCAGCCCCAAGCCCTAGCTCCTTCCACTGTGCCATGTTTGCAGATGGCTTCTATACACACCAGCCCGGTGCCTACCCTGTGCCTCCCTCCCAAGTTCCAAGAGCTATCAGGACATGCTGGCCCTTCTTTTGTTAATGTCTCCCTATCCTGCCTCCCAACCCCTGCCACTGACAATTGCCACAGAGACTGCACATTCCCCTCCTGTTCCCTCTGCTTATGCTCACAAATGCGTCCAGATGGGACGGACTCCCCAGAACTCATATCGACCCATGGTTTCTGCCCTCAGCTCTTCAGAACCATCATTCTGTTATAAATTGCCCTATGGAAAAACAATAATAGTAGCATCACTATTGAACATTTATTGTATACAGGAACTTTTATATATTTTCTCGTAGAATTCTCACTATGGCTTTTTGACTTAAACTCTAAGTCAAAAACCAGAATCCCCTTTTCAAACAAGAAAATTGAGGCTCAGGAGTTTGAATTCCTGGTTAGTATTTAGAAGAGTCAGGGTTCTAGGAAGATCAGTCTGACTCTAGAGTCCACATTCCACTCCATCTTCAAAGTTCTTGTAACTGGAATGCTGTTCTTATGACTCTACTTTCCTCCCAATCCTACTTGGTGAAAGGAATTTTCCTCATGCCCAGATACAGAAGACGGGCACTCGAGTTACCCATTCTCTATTCTGGGTCAATCTTTAACCTCCTTCCCTCAACAGATGATGCCAAGGCAGGCCATCAGCCTACATCTTTGCTCTGGACTTCATCACAAACAATGTGGTCTCCCCGTGCTAACTCAGCACTTCTGGAAGGGCCATAGTGTACTCAGGGGTCATTACTGACCACGATGAAGCAGGCACTGTGCTTGATGCTGGAAAAACAAAGAGAAACAGAGTTTGTTCCACTCTTAAAGAGCTCAGATTCCGGGAAGAGAAACAGATAAATGAAGATAAATTCTAGGCAAGCAATAAGAACAGGAATAAGTACAGGATTGTGTAGTATAACATAAGAAAGACATTACTCCAGACAGGGATATTCCTAGATAAAGTGACACCTGAGCTTGTTCTGTGTCATTTAGGAATACGTTCTACAGCAACCAAGGAAAACTGAACAATAACTTCCACAGATACAACTTATCTCTCAAGTTCAATCAGAAGTTCAGGGTTGGCACGAAAACTCAATAATGTCATCAAGGACCCAAGCTCTTTCTATCTTCCTGCCTTATCATACTCACATGTTGTCTTTCACTTTCATAGTCTCACTGTAGAAGATGGCCCCACGTTTGTGGCCTCAGGACCAGTCCCACAAACTAGCTGGAGAAAAGCCAGCTGGATCAATTGGTTCAGGCACCCATTCTTATTGTCACAGCTAAGGCCAGCATGGGGGTTCCAGGGTACACCTATGGAACCACCTTGTGACTCTGTGATGAAGGTTGTGGTTCCTGGAAACTGGGAAGCTGCTAAGAGCAGAGCAGACCCTCCCAAGAAGTGTCCCCTGCCGGTCCACTCTGCTATCTCCCTTGGCTGCACTACCACTTTATCTGCAGTTAGGATTCCACAGGTTAGCATCCAGCGGCTCTTATTTGATGTCAGTGAGTCCTGTCAGCCAATGCAAGATAAGGACAGCAACCAACCTTCCCCGTTTCTTCTTTTTATCTTCCTCAGTACAACACATTGGAGGCTTTGAATGCTTACTGCTTGACTGCCTTTGACACAAGCTAATAACATGGTGTAAACACCCTAAAACTAGCTTTCAAGGGATGAAGCCAAATAAAAAGTTCTGCCCCAGAATCAGAACCAAGGATGAGAGGTGGGTTTTAAACTCTGTAGTTTAAAGAGATATTTAAGTGGAACTCAGTTTACTCTGTGCATTTGTGTGCATGCACATACCCAAGTGTGCGAGCATTTTCTCCTCATTGGCCAAGGCAAAGAAATGAAAGACTAGAAATCACCTCTATTTTAACAGCACACAGTTGTCCATGCTGGAAGCCTATTAAAAAGATATTTTGGTCTGTGAAATAAAGCAGAGATGATAGCATAAGAATGCAAACAGAATAGAATTCAGACCTACCTGATACCAAGTTCAGACACATTAAGACACATGTGGGGTCTTGTTTTAATTGGATTTTCTAATCTTTCATATATTCTAATGAGCTTGGCAGGAAATTCATCAGTGTTTAGGATACGGCCTCTATCAAGATGATCCAAGAGCTTTCTTCTCTTCAGGTTCCTCTGTGTTGGGGAGAAGTGATTTAGTGTGAATTTTGATCACCTGAGGGAAGTTCCCAGCCTTCACGAGGTACCCGTTCAAGCCTTTTGTTTCAGTTTCCCAGGGATCCATGTATTATGAAAGAAAAGGCCCCAAGGCCTTAGGCAAAACAGTTCCCTCAGAGAGCTCAATGCAGTTTAATATGTTGCACTTGATGATTTAACGAGGATCCACAAATGCAATAGCAACCAGAGGTCAGTGGGCTACAGACCAGAAGGGCAGATAGCTCAGCTGACTGGCAGCTACCCAACAAAGGGCTCATCACCACAGGAATCCCTGACTCTCTACCCAGACCAGATGGACAGGGATGCCCAGCTCCTTAGCAATACTGTCTAGGAAAACAAAGGTAGGCACAACACTAACCACCTCTGAGCATCTACATTGCTTTGCTGGGGCCGCCATAAAAAGCATCTCTGGCCGTGTGGCTTAAACAACAGAATTTTATTTTCTCACAGTTCTGGAGGCTACAAGTCCAAGATCAAGGTGTTAGCAGGGTTGGTTCCTTCTGAAGCTTGTAGATGGCTGCCCTCTCCCTTATATGGTCTTCCCTCTGTATGTGTCTGCGTCTAAATTTCCTCTTCTTATAAGGACACCAGTAATACTGGATTAGCACTCATCCTAATGACCTCATTTTAACTTAATCACCTCTTCAAAAGCCTTATCTCCAAATACTATCACATTCTGAGGTCATGGGGGTTAGAACTTCAATATTTCAGCCCATAACAACATCAAAGGAACAAGCTGAGGGTATGTGTACTTCCTCCAAACCTCTCTGACTCCACTGGGGGTCACACCAGTACTGTTCTTACATGTGCAAACTCTAGACAGATGGCCTGGATCCCAATGCTGCATATCCAGACACAAGCTGTGAGACTTTAGGTAAGTTATCTGTCTTCCCTGGGCCACAGTTTCTCAGATGCAAAATGGGGATGATTATAATAGTCCTATGACATAGTGTTGCCATGACAATTAAATAGGTTCACACATGTAAAGGGCTTAGATCAGCACCTGGCACAAAGTAAAAGCTTAGTAACTATTAGTGATTATTATTATTAATTGAACATACTAGGCACCCTAGCAAATTACTGGTCCAGCCTAGGTGGAGATCTGTATGAATACCCAAAGCATCTACCCCAAGGAACACTAACCAAGGATACTCTTGAACCCACAGTGAGTCTGACCACAACATGTCAATCACAAATTTGGAAACAAAAATCCATTTACCTTCCAGAAGCCTCAGCCAGTTCGCTCTTTTACTTAGGCCCCTGAGTACATAAGGCTTCTGCTTGTATGTATTAGATGAGTTTACATCCACTGTTAAGTCCCTTTGTACAGATTGTATTGGCAGGCAATGAATTTTTCCCTTTGTTTTTTCTTGTTCTCACTGAAGATGATAAAGAAAGGCTTAAACTAATCCTTGGGAGACAAAAGTCTTCAAGTGACTCTTCTTCAAGCCTATTTAGTCTTGCTTACAGTTAATCAGCTTGCATGTCAAAGCAGCCCCTAGATCTGCTGGATATTCATGACAAGGAGAAACATATAAAGACAAGCCACATTTTGCTCTGATATGCTGGGTGTTTGTCGTTTGAAGGTACCAGGTCTCCAGCTTCACAGGAACTGCACCAGTCAATGGAACCCTTTGTTCCCACAGAAGTGAGTGCCCTCACTGACATCAACATTTTTTTAGAACCTACTGTGTGCGTATCCCTGCCCAGAAGTCTAAACAAGGAAAAAGTAGCAATGAATAGGCAAGCCTCTGGAGGGGCTGATAGTATAGTGGGACAGACCTCCCTCACAATCAATGATAAGAAGACGTGATAAATGCTGGAAGAATTGTAGTCATGCTGCTCGGGACCACAGAGGAGGCCACAGTTGTGACTGATGATGCGAGAAGGCTGCATTTCAGGTGGGCCCTTTGAAAAAGGAGTAGACAGGCAGCAAAGTGGGTATAAAGACCTTTACAACAGAGTAAACTGGATAAGCAAAATACAGGGGCATGAAAACGCCCGAGGTAATGAAGTAGTATCATTGGAGGCAGTGCAGGGAGTAGTAAGAGAAGAGACTGAAACCCACAAACACCATCTATTTAGAATTCCTTCACTTATAGGAACAGGCCTCACTGCACATGTACACAGAGACCGAGCTCCTCTGCCTTTGTCATTCAATACCGGTCTCCATCTTTATTCCCATTTACTGCTTGTTTTTCTAGTCTTTGCCTGTAAACTGCTGTTAAAAGGCCTCCTGGAACATTTCCATCACTACAGAAATTTCTTTTGGACAGTGCTGTCTTGGAGAATATTATTCAAGACAGCTGGTAGTTTTTGCACAGGTTTGAAACAATGCAATTCCGTAATCATTGCTTAGGGAAGTAAGAAATCAGAAGCATGACAGTTATTTAAAGGAACATTATTATTGCCTTTGCCAACAAAATACCTAAGCATTCCGAGAGAGGACCTGATTTAGAACATGTTGTTAACATCTTCAGTCTCAAATATTTCTTCAGTGTTTTACGTAGCCCTTGGTGACGACTATTATTTAAAACCTAGCCATCTCTGTATTGTCGATGTCATTTTTGTGCTCTTTGTGTATGTGCACAAACCCATATACATGTTCCAGCTTGCAAGAAGATTTTAAGTTCCTTATAAGCAAAGATTTGTTCTTTTATATCCCTAGTGCCAAGTCCAGTGCTTTGAACATAGAATATGCTCAAAAAAAATCGTTGGTTAATAATGGCATACGAGGCTCTCTATGACTCAATCCTTCCTTCCTTTCCAGACTCACCACTCCCGCTCCTAGACCTGCTCTTTACAGTTCATTTCTGCTGAGCTCCATGCGTTCCCCTAAATGCTCCAAGTTTTAAATGCTCCCAGGCCTTTGTACACACTGATTCCTCTGGAATCACCTTAAACTCCCCGTTCTTCACTTCGTCCACCTCCAGGCCCCAGTGGCAGCCCCTCCCAGGAGCTCCCTCAGGAGCACTCACGGTTCGCTCTATGTGCAATTACCAGTCTAGAGGCCTGTGTCCTCCACTGAGTCATGAGTCCTGTGAGGACTGGAACCATCACTTATTCATGGTTGAATCCCCAGAACTGAGTATAAGGCCATGGAAACGACTGCTTATCAGATAAGTTCAACAGAAGATTTTTAGAAGTGAAGCCATACTCATATTCTGGCACGTCTTCCTCTCTATCATTTAAAATTCTGACAAATAGCAACAATAAATCCAAAATGTAAGGGAACACTTATCTCATAGGTAGAGACAGTGGTCAGGGATGGAGAAAGCACGCAGATGAAACTACAGTTGACCCTCGAATAACACAGATTTGAACTGCGCGGGTCCATGCAGATTTTTTTCAGTAAACACAGCCGGCCTCCACCTGTTTTGCACCCAGGGATTCAACACACTGCGGATGGAAAACAGTATTTTTGCATTCCCAACCGCAGATTCTCAGCCGGATGGAAAATACTGTTTTCCACCCACAGTTGGTTGAATCTGCGAAAGACTGACTGAAGAGTAAAAAGTTAAACACGGATTTTCCACTGAGTGGAGCCCCCTTAACCTCTGCCTTGTTTGGGGATCAACTGTGTATTTTTAATATTTTAGTTTATAAGCTGGATGGTGAGTTCATGGTGTTTATTTTATTAATATATTTTATAACATATATATATTACACATTTTACATCTCAAATAATGTGCAATATAAATTTTTTTTCTTAGTTATGGTCTTTAGCGACGAGGTAATTTTAACTCTTCTATCTTTCACTCTTTGCAAAATTTTACTTCCTTTGCCGCCTTTCATCAATATTTCAACAACCGTTTTTATTCTTTCAAATAGGGAACAAAAAGTGCTACCTTAAAGCATAACAGCAATATGTTCAATCTTTTTCCCACTGATGAGAAGATGGATGTCCATATCTACGTTAGACTATTGAGACATCTTTAAAAGATTGTTTTCCACTCCAGCCCAGTTGGTCACAGTGACCCGAAAGGTAGCCAATGAGACACCTATGCCTAAAAGCACAGCTCCTAATAGTTCAACATTGCTGCAGGGTGATACTTTCTTCCAAGGAAGCAGTGAAAGACGTCATGGGTGGGCTATGGAGCAGGCTTACTATTCTCCTCAATTTAGCTACATCTATTTGGTGCCCACTATGGGCCCAGCATTGCAATGGGCGCTGAGGATGCAGTAAAAACTAAGACAAAAAGACACAGCTCTGGTCTCCAGGAACTCGCTTTCTCATGTTGGCAAGCAAACATAAGTGCAACAGTGTAAAAGAAACACGGGTAAGGAAGGAAGTGGATGGCGAATCAGAAAAAGCATCTAATGGTGAGAAAAAAGACATTTCAGGGAGAAAAGACAGCATGTGCAAAGATGAAAGATATCAGTATGGTAGCACTAAATAGCATATTAAGTAGTTGAATTTTATTTCTAAACTGCCCTCGAAACCAATTAAAACGAGAAAATTATATAGCATAGGAAAAAGAAGAGTGCCTTCAGCACACCAGGAATTTTGAGAATTTCATGAATGTATCCAACCACTCTTAATTGTAGGCCCTTGGCTGCTAGAACTGGAGTCGCGCAGGTTATATTTAAAAATATTTAAAATGTGCTCTGCAAGACTTAATACCTAATTATATTTGACTTTGATCAATATTAAAAATTATTTTACATCTCTTGAGCATTTTGCTAACCAAAGTAAAGGGGAGAGGGGGGGAAACTGGCTCAGAACCACTGGAGAATAAAATCAAACTAACCCAGAGGTAGGAAATTTTTTAAATAAAGGGATAACAAAACCCTAGGTCATCAGACATTCTCTGGAATTAAACCATCAACATCCTCTGTGAAAAGAGATGGCTCTCCCTCTTCCACAGACAATCTTTTCAAAGAACTGGAGAGCCATTCCTGCCAGATCTTTATCTATAATCACATGGTATTACTTCAACAACCCAGTCAGAAAAAGGCTTTTTAATTGCTCACTAGGCTGTGTGGGGGTTAAGAACTGATAGTCTCGAGTTCCCAGTCTTTCTAACAGAAGACGGCCGACTTTAAGTACTTGATTCTCCTTTCAAATGGCTGATTCCTTTCTGGTTTCTTTCGGGCTCTCCCATTTCCATTCTGGGTAGCAAGCCCTGCTGGCAGGGATGGTAATTAGGTGTGATTTAAGTGCTGCATAATTTGTACAATGCTATAAAATGCCAATGCAAAATCAAGGGAGTTTGGTCAAGAGGAAAATTTATTTTGGAAGAGGAGAGGGGGAGCAGGTGGCACTAGGCCATCTGCTTCAGAAGGGATAATTAGGATTCTGGTTTTGCTGAGAACATTTTTAGAAAAAGCATTTGCAAGGGTTGCTGAAAAGTAGCATCAATTCTGAGAAGGAAGTAGGAAGAGAGAGCAAAGGCTGAGCTCTCCAGATTAAACCAGTGTCAAGTCAACCTTGAAAATGAAAAATTTTCAGAAAGACCCAGCCAGAAGGAAATCTTGCAAGTAAAAAGTAGCCGTCCAAGTGGACAGGATGACCCCAGCTCTGATATATTGTCTCTTTTATCCAGGGTATTATTTAGTGCTTTTCATCTCCAGAAAGTGGAGCAGCATTAAAAGAGTTATGGACCAAGATGTTTTGAATTGTGAAGATTTTCTTCCTTCCCCATCTCTGGCCTCTGGTTATGTGGCCGTTTCTTAGTGCCTCTACCCCTGTCGAGACAAAGGGTTTGGGCATATAACTTCTCAAATATAAATACTCAGGAAAAGAGAGACAAGCTCTTAAAGGTCTCAGGAAAGAAGAAAGAAAAGAAGGGAGGGAGAATGGGAGGAAGGGAGGGAGGGAGGGAGGGAGGGAACATGGGAGGAAAAGTGCAAAGAAAAGTATGTTACTGGGCTATAACTTTTAGATTTGGGAGCAAGCATCATGAATTTTTAGATCAGTAAAGAAGGGAGATGGTTTCCATAAAATTACCAATTCAAAGGTATTTGTGCTATGTGATTTTTAATAAATAGTGCACATTTAGTATTTAATGCTTCAGTTTAATAGTTTCTGTAATGTGAACTAAATTAGTCGATGTATTGCAATATTTGCCAGCATCTATTATAAT
This sequence comes from Pteropus medius, assembly GCF_902729225.1. NCBI lineage: Eukaryota > Metazoa > Chordata > Mammalia > Chiroptera > Pteropodidae > Pteropus > Pteropus medius. Next base: position 810,203 of record NW_024351545.1, read on the forward strand.
CACTGTAATTACCTTCATCTGTCTATTAAAGGACAATTTCTGCTTCTTGTCATTATCCTTACTCTGAAATAGAACAACACAAATTAGAAATTATATATAGACAAATTAGAATTCCCTACCAGAATTTGGGTTTCTCATATGAAAACTTCAGCGAGAGAGTCCAAGTTTAAACTTAACTCATAATCTGGTATGAAGTGAAGTGAAAAATAATGAGTAATATTTAGTAGAGAGAAACCTCATGGATTCAGACTTCATTAATGTGGACTTTGCTGTGCTTATTTTTGCTATATTCATAAAACCATAGTTTCCTACAAAATTGTTCTTATAAATTCAATTGTACCGAGAAGCAGCTTCCTAATGCTATCTTTAAGAGTCTTAAGAGTTTTAAAAGCCAGAACTTAAGAATGTTTTATAAGCTGCTGTAGATTATACCCTGTCACAAAGTCACAAGAGCCCTGCTTACCCTTTTTTAGAACTGAAAATAATATTAGATCTACTGTCATCTAAAACATCTAGAAAAACATACCCCACTTAAAGGTAATGTCTTTCCCATCCCCTACTTGAAAATACTCTTATTAAAAAGTTACAGAGAAAGGGTTAATTGAAAAAAAAAAAAAGTAGTAGTATCTTCATGTACATAATAAACTATATATAGTCTGCTTTTTTCCACATTAAAACACCTTGCCAATTCTTAATATTTCTGCAGTGTCCTTTAGAGTATCTCCTTTTGGAGAGGGGTTAAATGTGAAAGCTTTCCTTTGTCCCCAACTTGGAATTCTTGATGTCATTTGTTGGCTTGAAATCTACTTCTATCAAGTGCCTGATCCATTGACCTCTGGATAATTGCTGACATGTTCTTCGGAATCCTCTTGAACTTAAAGAAGAAATGCCTCTCACTTCTTCCCAATGCCACCTTATCCCACCCCTCTCCTAAGAAGTCTCGTGTGTCCCCACTCTGACCCTTCATGCACAAAAGCAGTTGTTCTGTGCACTTCTCCAGAGCACCACAGCACAAAATGGAGTGAATTCTCCTTAACTCACCCTGGCTTATACAACCGTAAATAATTTCAAGTTGTAGGATCATAAAATCTTAGCATCAGAAAGCATAGTATCCAATTCAAAATTTCATTTTATAGCTGACGAAAATGAGTCCTAGAGAAGTGAAGTAACTTGCCCAAGATTACATATTTCTTCTTGATAGCATTGTTAAGAAATGTGGAAATTCACTAAGCAAATGACTATGAGCCTACTAGTTCTTGTTGTATTCAAAAATAATAAAATGGCATTAATTTCTTTTTCTGGTTTAGGCTTCACATTAACTCATATGAGCTTTCTCCATAATTAATCTATGAACCCATAAGCCTTTATTCTATAAATGGCAAAGTAGTGTTAAGAAGGGAAATTCTCAATTTATTTCCCTACATTTTGGCCCATAGTACAGAAAAAAAGGTTTTGGACTCACACTTCCGCCCTCTCTTCACTTACTTCCTAGCCCTCTCCACAAGAGAAGGGGTCTTCTCTATGATTGGTCAGAGTGCGATGTTCATTAGCTCACATTTTGCCAGATGGTTGTGGTATTGTGCCTTTAACAAGAATTATACTAATTCTTTTTCTACTTCCTGCCTTTGAACTCTCTAGCACTCGTCAGTTAAAAAATGACAACCTTCTTTGCCACCTGGGAAAATGCCCATCTATCTCTCCTCTCCCACCAAGAAGCCTGACTTGAGCTGTTGAGCTGGCCTTGAGCCAAACAGCATAGACCCACTTTGGGCTACACACTAACAACAAATATGCACCTTGTTAATGTCTAGCTCCTTGTCTCCTGGCGTTAACAGGTGTGTTTTGGATTAGCCTATCTTTGATTCACAAATCAAAGATCCCCTCTTTAGGTTGGAGATGGGGATAGTGAGAATCAGCCGAGATTCAGAGGAAAGGAAGCAAAAGATGGCATTTCAGCTCAAGTTTAAGACATGGGGCCTGCCCAATTTTATTCTACCAGAGATGCCCTGACTGGGGGAGGGGAGAGGGAGGTAGAGGGGAACCGTGGCTGGTTACTGGGCCTTTGCCAAGCCATATTACTACTACGAATGCTGATAATATGTTTCCCATGCGGTCCTTGTTCTTTGTATTTATAGACTCCCTGGAAAGAACCTCAAAAGGAGAGGAGTGAGTGGGAGAGTTCAAGACCAGTGCCTGCTTCTAACCTACTAAACAAGTACCTAACTCCATATCATCATAGAAGAAAAAGAGATTCAGGTCACCTTCTCAGGAGAAACCTAACCTAGCTACTGAAGGAAGGCTATCTACGAGATGCCCCTACATCAAGATCTCGGCTCATTGTTTCCTAAAAATGTTTAAGGAAGCCTGGAGACAAATGCCTGTGTTCACTTTTGGTTCATTTCTGGTCCTTTCCTCCAGCAGAAATACTCAAGTACTTTGGGCTCATTGTTCAGTTTATCAGAAAGTAGAAATTACCTAATCATGCCTGCTTCAGGCAATACTGACTCCAGGGGAAAAGAGAAGAACCACTCTACTTGCGATGAGACTATATTGAGAAGTTGACTTAGATGATCCCTAAGGTGCTACCAACAATAATCAATTTTCTATTTCTAGTTCTATCTATGCCTAAGTCAACTAAAATTTACATATGTAAATAATGACATTTTCCAGACAGAGAAACATAAACAGAAGTGATGCTTACAAAGGTCAAATTACGGAGTCCTTGGAAGATTGCACTAATGGAGCAGAGCCACAGTAGCTCTTGACTGTACTGAAAACTATGATCTTCAAGGTGAGGAATAGGGTCGGTCAGTGTGCTCTTATATGCAGTAATGTGAAGTGGAAAGAGCATCAGATAATCAGGAACTCCAGTTGCCGGTCTTGCTTACCTTATAACTAGCTATGAAACCTGGAGCCAGCACAGCTTCTCTACATGTGTCTCATCTATAAAAGGTAGAAGACAAATAACACAATTACTGGGTCCCTTCAAGCTCTAGGACTCCATGTTGTTAATGAAATGATGCCCCCTCATTAGAGATAATGAGAGGAGAGTGCCTATTTTTTTTAATCATGAAATATACTTTTAGGTGATTTACTCCCGATTTTTGAAAGAACCAAACTCAATAAAAATAGTTTGTCAGAAGAGATTAAAATTCAATCCATTAAAATAATTGCTTCCCGTATTCCAAATTCAAAATAGATTGTTTCAGTCCATTATGAGTGATTTCAAGAAATCTTACATTAACAATAATTTGGCCCTTTTCCTGAAAAAATCCTGGTGGCTCATATTTCTGTTCTGTAAGAGCAATTACCATTCTTCTCTGGGAAAATGAGCAACAACTTGGGGCTATAAGTAACCAAGAAGTCCATTTTCATTTCCAAGAGTACTAAAGACAGAAACCCAGGGGTGAAGCAGAAGCTGTAAAATAGCAGAGGTGTTGATTGTGTTTTTAAAATTCCAATTTCATTTTCAAGTGCAGAATGTGCCCAGGAGCAAGACTCAACACAGCAACCTACAGCAAATGTCCTTAATTACTTCTTTCCCAGGCTACTTCAAACATTAGCAATCTGGAGGCTTGGTCCATAAAACTGGCCGGAAATTTCTCCAAATCATTTTCTAATCATTTACTTGAAAAGTAGGCAGAAGTTACACCTAGAGGTGGCTCCCCTAAATAATTATTTAACAGAGTGAGGTTCTGACCTCTGAAATCCTCTAGGAACAGTGGTATTTCAGAGGCAGCAATGAAACTAAAATTCTGTTTCCCTAGAGATCTAAATGGCATAGTTCTCTGCAACCCTTGTTTTATACACCAAAATGGAGTGAGTACTTATTGCCTTCTGAGTTCCAGGACTGTCCAAACATAAAACAATCTGTCTTATTGCTTCCCTATTACAAATATATTTGCCAGACTATGTGTCCCATTTGTAGCCTGAAACATTGGATATCCTAAAGACTGGACCTACTATAATTTGTCCTCTATGCAGTCATGTGCTCTTTCTTACTCTCCTTTTATCTAAGCTGGTACCAATCAAATAGATTTGAATTTGTTCAAATAAAATTTACAATGCCCAGCTTCCCGATTTGGTTTTAGTCAAAAGATTCCATCAAATACTAATCAACACTCAAAAACTAGAAGAATTTATTTATTTTGTCTCCAGGAGTCAGTTTGAGATATCTAACTGGTATAAAAGCAAACACCTCACAGAGAGTTAAATAAATGCCCTGTCTAGCAACGTCAAACATTGCATTGTGGAGAGATGGCGAGGAGACTGGGACACGAAGACGCAAGATGAAAAAGGGAAAAAGAGAACCGAGTGATGCAGTTTTATCCTGGGCAGCAGAAATTATTAAAACCCTTTTATGTTTCATAAAACATTTTAAGAACAAGATCATCCCAGTGGGGGAGAAAATCAGCCATAGTCTACATCAATGTATTTGTCAGAAGCCAAGCAAGACATTCACCTTGAGGGAATCCAGTGCTCTCTTCAGGTAGATGGGGTGTGCTGGACACCTACAGAAAGATGTCTGAGTGATGTCCATGCAGACATCTTCCTGCCACTACCTCCTTTTCAGAGGCCAAAGAGGCGGTTCTGCAGCTGCAACAGAATGACCCATTATTCTGTACAAACATTCCCTTCCCCTAGAGATGGCTGGGCCGATTCACTAGCAATGTAGCAGAAGTGACTTGACCTCTGCTTCAGAACTTCCCTCCTTTCCAGAGCCCCCACCAAACCAGTCCATCCTGCAAGTGCTCAGGGCAGGTAGGAGGTAGTTATTGGAAAGGCAGATGTGTGTCCCCTTCTGACTAACCAAGGCAATATTTGCACACTGGGAAGCAGCAATGAGTAGCAAGCATAATAGAGACAAAGAGATGGATTCTCTTTCTATAAATAAACATAGAAATCGGTTCTGGGATTCCGAAGTCATAAAGGTGCAATATACACATTACGTTCCCCTTTATTCATGAAGAAAACTTTACCATTTTATAAGAATTATTTTATGCAGAAGACAGATTCAAGACTCTTTTAAATGCAAGTCAATGTTAACACTGGAAAATTCAAGAAGGTGTATTCTAGTCCAGGCCAAGGAAGAAGAGGAACTTTCTAGACCTTTTTAGTTTTTGTAAACATTCGCAAACATTTTCAGACCTATGCTATCAGTCCCTTGATTACTTTAAAAATACAGAGTCCTCTGGTGTGCCAATCTGGCCAACTCACATCTAGTATATCCAACTCCATCTTTAATTTTAAATCTGACCCCCAAATAGCTTATGGTTTTGGTGAAGCCACAATTGTCAAGTGGCTTATCTTGTATGATGGACAAAACCACCAGTGACGGAGCTGGTCAAGTGGGTGCCATGGAGATGCATTCCTGACCAGCATCAACTCAGTCTTGCCAATTATGCTAGATCTGCAAAGTCTTTAGCAGATCCAGTTTTTTTTCTTCCCTTTTTATATTTTATTTTTAAAGTTCCTTATATGTAGGTACACATTTATGATTAAATGCACAAGTGTCTCGTATTGGCCATATTGGTTTGTTTTGCTTTGTAACCATCCTTCCCTTCTTTGTACACATTTAAGAGGCCACCCACACCATGGCCTCTTTCCCCCAACAGGAATCTTTTGGTAACAGCTTAACATGCGTCTCTCCATGTTTTTCTCTGTACTCATATAATCATGTACAAACATACACACATATAGTTACATGAACATATACATATAGAAGAGATATAGTATTGTTTGTTTTACAAAAATAGAATTCTATTTGAAACCCTTTTCTGCTTCTTGCTTTTCTCAGTATAACCCACCCCATGGAAATCCCTCCAAGTCAGGTAATAGAATTATAGGTGTATTTTGTTTTGGTTTTGCTTTAGCCTTTTAAATACGTGTACAAGATACCATGGTATGGATGACAATACAATAATTGATGAAACCACTACTCTCCCAATAAATATTCACTTTGTTTTCTATGTACAAATATGCATTAGACAAGGTCTGCCAAAGAAACAGCTAAGAAGTCACAATGTCTGCAGTTATCAAGCTGGAGACCCAGAAAAGCCAACGGCATAGTTCTAGTCCAAGACTAAAGACCTGAGAATCAGGAGAGCCAGTGGCATAAGTTCCAGTCCAAAAGCCAGCAGGCTCATGATCCAAGAAGAACTGATGTATCAGTTCAAGTCTAAGACAAGAAAAGATCAATGTCTTAGTCCAAGGCAATCAGGGAAAAGGAGTTCTCTCTTACTCTGAAGAGAGTTAGCTTTTTTCTTCTATTTAAGTCTTCAACTGATTGGATAAGGCCTACCCACATTGTGAAGAGGAATCTACTTCACTCAGTCTACTAATACAAATGTTAATCTCATCCAAAACATTTTCACAAATTCAGAATAACATTTGAACAAATATCTGGGCACCATACGGCCTAGTCAAATTGACACATAAAATTAATCATCGCAATCTCTGTATACTAACTAGTGGTTGTTTTTTGGTTGTTATTGTTATATGGGGGTTTTTGGTTTGTTTGGTGGGTTGTTGTTGTTTTTTTACAGAATAAAGTCCCAGTACTCAGATTACCGAACCAAAAAGAATGGGTGGTATTAATTTTAATGATTTTAACAGTTTGCTTTTCACAAAGACAAAAAAAATTACATTTTGCCATCATTGTATAAGAGGACTCCTTCCTCCATATCCTGAACCAGTAATGGATGTTACTGCTCTTTTAAATTTTGGCTATTTTCTGTCTTGCTGTTATTTAAAATTGGATTCCCTAAATACCAGTAACTTTTAATATCTTCTCATAAAGTTTTGGCTATTGGATTTATTCTTATGTCAATGGTCTCTGCATATCATTTGGGTAGTTTGTCCCGTCTTGACAATTTGCAAGATTATTTATATATTATTAGATGTATGGCTGTGAATCCTGTTTTTTGATTTTTTTTTTTCTGTGACTGTAATGTACTTATTTTTGTTTCATTTTGTTTAGTGAATTTTTTTTGTTGTTTTTAATAGCTTGTGGGTCTCTAGTAGTCTTGGTTAAGATCTCCCCTGCTACTAGATTGCACAAGTGAAAATTTCCAATTTTTTTTTTTGGCAAGATTTGCATTATTGTGTGTGTATGACAGTAATCCAATTTTGCTTTTCTCTAGTTGGGAAATCAGGAATCCCAAAACTGTATTGTTAAATCCTGCCTTTTCCTGCTGAATTAAAACGCCACCTCTGGAATACATTGAATTCTCTGTTTCTGGATTATCTGCTCTGTACTGCTAGTCCTTGTCTGTCCCAGGCCAGTAACATATTGATGTAATCTCATTGTCTTAAAAACATGGTGATATCTGCTGAGTGAAATCTCTCCTCCATCTCATTTTTCTTTTTCATAAAATGTATTCTTCCATATAAACTATAAGATTATTTTGTTTAATTCCCAAGACAAAACTCTTTGCTGGAATACTGACAGGAATTATAAAGAAATTCTCTTTTTTATATAAATTTGTTCCTTGGAAAAAAGAAAGTCTTTCCAAATGTTCAGAGATTGTGTGTCCCTCAGTAAAGTTTTATAGTTTTCTTCATATAGGTCCTGTATCTTTCTTAATATACTTACTTATATGTCATAGTATTTAAAGCTATTATAAATTAATTTTTTATTTGCATTTCTGTCTGCTTACTTGTAGAAAAAGATAAATTTTAATAGTTGTATATGTATCTTACTCCAGCTACCTTACAAAATTATCTTATTAACGTGACTAGTTTTTTTAACACCTAACAGTAGAAATTTGGGTTTTGAAAGATAAAATAAGTGTATCACCAATAAAAATAATCACTTTAACATTAGTTTTTTCTTTTCACGACTTATTTCATTCACTAAAAACTCCAATATGATGTTGTATAATAATGGTGGGAATATTCTTTTTTAGTTCCTGATTTTAGCAAAAGTAGATTTAGTATTTTGCCACTTAGGATAATATTTGCTGGTGGTGTTTTGGTGAGTGGTCTTCACTGTACTTAAGTTGTTTACTTCTATTTCTCTATTACTTAGCTTTCTTTTATAAAAATTTCATAAGATGCATCTTTTAAATTCATTAATATAATAGTATGATTTTCTCTCTAATTTGCTGATGCAATGAGTTATATTGATAGATACCCTTATTTCTATCTCTTCTTGCATTCTTAAAATAAACCTTACTAAATCACAGCGTAGTGTTTTAAAACATCACTACATTCCAGTTGCTATTTATTTTATTTTATTTTATGCATTATAAGTTAGGTTGGCTTATAATTTTAAATTGCCAATTATACCTCCTTTATTAGAGTTGAGTTCATAAGTGAACTCAACTCTTTTTCGTATTATGGCCTAGAACACTTTAACACTGCAATTACCTTTCTTTAAAAATCAGGTAAATATGAGTCGTGAGCCCACTCAGTCTCGGGGCCTGATCTCACTGTGAACTCTTTCATCGAGTCTCAACCTCTTCTCCACCCGTTGTGCTGCTGGCCCCAGGACAGAAGACTGCTTCATCTTTCAGAAGAGCAAGATTCCCTTCACTCAAGACTGTTTCCTTTCCACTTCACCTTCTTCTGCCTTAGTTCATTTGCTCTTTGTTTTGAGTCCTTTTCAAGTATTTTGCTGAGATAATGAATGTGAGTGAAACTCTAGGGTATTACATATCATCGAATCACCTTTTTTTCCCTTCCCTTGACAGGTGAATGATATCTTGGCTGGGAATTGGGTTCTTGTGTATTTTCTGTACATTTTGTTCCAGTATCCTCTAGCCTCCAGATGAGACGTCTGATGCCAATCTTACTCTTATTCCTTTGTAGATAACTTCTTTTTCCTGTCTAAAACTTACAAGATCTTCTCTTTGTTCTTATAATTCAGAATATGTTGGGTCTCATTTTTCTCATCTGACCTGGAACTTGGCCCACCTATCTGGCTCTTTCTTGTCCTCTTAGGCACCAAAGAGAAATGAGAAGTACCCACAAGGCCAATGCCATCCTTCTTCCTTGTGGTAGTGAGATTTCACTGGGCCAACCTCTTTACAGGACCAACCACTTGCCAGTCTCTACAGAACCCTGATGGCTTTCCCAAAACTCTTGCCAAACCTGTGTCTAGTGCTAATATAAAATTCCTGTCAGAGTTTTCCCCTTCCACACAGCCTCCAGCCCCACCTTAACCCAGTGCTCTTTGGCTCCAGCTGCCATTTAATCGGAGACACAGATAAGTTAGAATTGAGAGTGCAATGAAATTAACCTACTACTTGCAGGTTAATAAAACACAAAAACCTAAAAAAAAAGACATTATATGCCTCCCCTCCTCCCCTCAGCCTAGTTCCAACTAAGAAATCACATGAGTGCCTGCTACACAGGTCTATTGGGAAAAAAAAGAAGCAGCAGCAGCAGAAGCAATTTAATTTCAGAAACACTTTAAATGATATTTTTCTTCATTTCTGCAAGACCTGCCCTGATTCTGTTGAGGCTCACAGCATGTGGGTCAGCTCTTATGTTCACCACTGTGTTCATTAAATACGGGAAACTGGGCCAGGAGCTGACCCGAAGGCGAGGAGATGCTTTCCCTTCCCCCAACTCCAGCTCCCACTGGTCTTTGTCTAATTCAGCTGCAATGTCAAGAAAATCGAATATTACCAAGCAACAATCCTTGAGTGAGCACCAAGTTAGGAAATGAAGGAAAATATCACTGGCTCATGCCCTAACAAAACGGAGCTATTGAAGAGGCTGAGAATTTATGGTAAATTCCCCTCTGAGGAGCCTAATGACCATGCAGGTTCTCTGTTCTCTTTGCCAATGATTGATGTATGTTTGTGCAGCCTAATATTGCTCCCGAATCTCAGCCTAACTCCCTTCAAATCAAGCACACGAGAAAATTACAGGCTCCAAAGGTCTTGTGAGGCATCAGTGGGATGTAAGAAATGAACATTAACGGGCCAGTGCCACTCATGTATCCATCTGGACCCTGAAGGAGGCTATGATGAGGGGAGGAAGTTTGGACTAGGAAGCTGCCCAGGTTTCATCTCCTGGAGGTAGAGGCCACAGTGTCTGCCTCACAGGGCTCTCCAATAAGCAAAGGCAAGACATGCAAAACTGAGGTGATGGAGTGGTTATCATTATCATTGTCATCCGAAAGGCTTTTATGGCTTCACTTTCCAGGTCCATGCTTCTGCTCCCTTCAAGCCCGACAAGTTTCAGAAAACACATTTCTTTACACCTCCATCTATTTTTATAGTCCCCATTAGCAACAAGAGGCATCAGAGTGATTAAGTCAGTGTTACTATTAACAGTCTCTCAATGATTTATGACAGTGCAAACAGAAGAAGCATCTTATGGGTATAGTTAACTGGATACAATAACTGTGCAATAGAAGATATTATTTCTAAGTGATAAATGTAAATCAATACTGACTCTTAAAAAAAAGGACAAGAATGAAAGATCTTAACTATATCTCAAATATTTAGGGAAGCATAGTTTTTGTTTTGATAGTCTTCTGTTTTTGTTTGTTTTCCCTAAAAGGGGCCGTCTCTCTAGTTCTTTTGACAGAGTAATAGCAAAATTTTTCTTCACTAGAGTTTGCAGCATTCGTGGAGTGTGTCAGCTCTGACTTATTTCCCTCCCACTAAAAACAGAGAAAAAAGTCTGCTCTCCAAAGGGTAACAAGTGGCTAAGAAATTCTGAAATGATCACTAATCTCATAAGCTGGCAACAGAGGGTAGTGATTCAGAGACAGACTTCATTCCAGAGTCAGAGATTCTTGGGATCTAACCATATTTCTCACTTGAACTCATTACTCAAATAATTTCTTCAACTTCTATTAGCTTCAGCTTCTTTGACTTTAGATCTAAGAATGCTCTATAACTCATCAATGATGACTACTGTTAAATAAAATAATTCTTAAAAAGTCCCTATCCTAGTATCGGCCAGTAGCAAGTAGTCAGTAATTTAACATTAGTTTTTGCTAATAGAACATCATTCATGTCTATACTAAACTGCTTACCTTTTCTTCGAAGAAAATGAAATGCAGATGTATCTGAAGCTGGCGTTATGAAACTGGAGGACATGACTGGATGATTCCCACACCTGGCTGCTCATCGGAATTTCTGATAAATGTAAAATGCAGCTGCTTCAGCCCCCAGCGAATCAGAACCTCCGAGAATAGGGGGTCATGGCAAGAAGTTGTATCTACTGAAAGCATCCCAGGTAATCTTGATGAGCAGTTGTACATGTGAACCAGTAGTTTAAACAATCAGGGTCCTAGGAAAGTTAGTCCCATGACATCAAAAGCAAAAGCAAGAAAAATGCATGTCGATTTTTTTCAAATTGTTTCTCTGAGTTCCCTTAAAAAAACTATTTTAGAGAATGCCTTGTATGTGTGTATAAATGTGATAAATATAAATATATAAGGGAATAGTATTCACAGAAGGAAAATAACCACAGAAGCCAGAAAAGTTACACATTGCCACAAGTGAGCTTCATAAAACACAGATATATTGTGTGATAGAAAAAATGAATCAAACTACCCTTTATTTTTTTTTTTTGCTATAATTGGTTAAATTTCAGTAAAGAGCCCTGAGTGCTATAGCAAACTGTCTCCTGATGTTGTGACCCAGAAAAGCCTCCAAGTCCTGTAACATCCCAAGAGAAGGTGCTGTGTATGGGAGGTGTTTATGGAGCTAAGCTTCCCTCATAATTATCTCTTAAGGCTGGTCCTTTCCTGCACATGCTGCACACCCAGTGGCTCAAGACAAAAACCTGGGAACACCCTTGACTCCTCTTTTCCCTTCACCTGTCTCGCCCGACAAGGACCAACACATCCTGTCTTTCCACCGGCTAGCCCTTTTTCTATTGTCTCCCTCCACATGACCTTTGCTGGCCTAAGTGGGCCCTTCTTCACTTTTCCATCCCGGCTATTCCATTGCCCTTGTCGGACAGGGTTCCACTTAGGATCAGGACCCTGACAAGGAGAGACACAGGAACTCATGGGTGCTGAGGGTGGGCAAAGGATAGATGGGACAGGTGGGTATGAAGGTCTTCAGACCTGATTTGAGATCCCACAGAGAGGTGTATATAAAGCACGCTGGTCTGGAGGCCTTGTACCTTTTTATTGGACAAGTCGTGAGAAGGGAGGGTTACCATCCCCAGGAGCAAAGCCTCTGGCCAGGGACCCCAAAAATTCTTTTCCCCAGAATAGGGAAAATGTATTATAAGTTAATATAATATAACAGGCAAGATTGGGTGAGAATAGATATAGGTTTGAACCACATTGTTACTGTGTCATTTTAGACAAATGACTTAATCTCTCTGTACCTCAGTTTCTCTTTTTGAAAATGTGGAGAATAACGCCCACTCAATAAGGCTACCCAGAGAATTAGAAACATTTAAAAGTGCTTCTCACGCAGTAACTTATCAGTAAATGCTAGCTAGTACTCTTATCAAAAACTGGATGTGTATGTATGTCTGCGATTAGAAAGAAAATGAAAGGATATATTCAAAAGAGAACTATTCTTTAGGGTTGTGTAATACTCAGTTTTGATTTTCAATATTTTATAAATTTCCCCACAGCTTAAGAGTCTCAGATTTCTCATGTTTTCCTTTAACACACAAATGCAATGCCATTTTGATGACAGTAGAGCATGGAGCACAGTGGAAAATAAAGGAGATTGGTGAGGAAATACATTAAGAAATGAACGATGTTTAAAGCCTCATTACAACCAAACGAAGAACCATCAATGGCCTTGGCCAAAGAAAAAAGAGCACACATTCAAATACAAGTTGCCGTCATGCTCACCTACACGATCTACCTGCATTTAGGACATACATCTTACAGCATGTGAGAAAAGTGTAATCTTAAAGAAAACTGTACTTCAGTAAATAAAGCTAGCTGCTGTAACCACAATGCAAAAATCTCAGTGGCATAATACAATAATGATTTGTTTCTTCCTTACATCATAACTCTGTGAGGCAGGGACCATGCAGTCATGCAGGGGCCCAGACTCCTTCCATCTTGTGAGTCTTCCCTCTTTTAAACCCTCAGAATCTTTTCCAGTCCATTGGAGAATGGAGGAGAGAGAGGATCATAAGTGGTAACTGTTTGCGGGCATATCACTTCCATTCACATTCCATTGGTTTGAACTCACTTATATGTCACCCTACCCTTACCCCACCAACCCACTCACCTACTTTATAGCAATAGAAGCTAGGAAATATAGTCCAGCCATGACGAGGCAAGAAGAGAGAACACAAATATGGGTGAGTTTCGTCAGTCTCTGGGATTTACCTGAAGCAAATATCATGGGCAAAGAATTTATTCATTGTGCTTTTTTTCCAGAGACTTGCAAATATATTTGTTTTTTTAAGGTGTTTTTTTTTTACTGATATCAGAAGGGCAAGCTTCCTGAGGGCCTGACATGCTTTAGGTACAGACAGACACGTCCCCTCTAGCACAGGGATGTCATCAAGCCCATGGCGGCATATTCAGGAGAAATGACAATATGCTGGGGCAAAATTTCCCCAGTAACTCTCCACAGCGCTGGCTTCTATGTGCTCCTAGTGCAGGTGTTCTTCACCGCCATTACTTGGGTGGAGTAGAGGGGTAGGGTTGTTCTTTTAAGGCTCACTTTTTTACTTCCTGGAAAATCCAACCACCTGGACTTCACTTCCTTACCCAACTCCCCCTGCTCATCCATTCCTCCCACAATAGCGGCTACTGGGTTAGTTGGGTATATTTACATAACTGCTCCAATTACTTTCCTAAGAGGGATATTCCAGAAGAAATAAAAGAAAAATCCTATACATGCTAAATAGTTGCTATTGTATATTGTTTATTATGTTACCATAACTTTTATGCTTATACCTTGACTCCTGGACTAGACTGTAAACCCCTTGATGTCACACACACACACACACACTCACACACACACATCTCATTATAAAGTCGTTCCTGGAGTCCACAGCTGGAGAAATTTTTTGCTTTGTACCAAGTAGGAATTGAATAAATATTTAAGAATTTATTCTTCTCATATTTACATCTAATATTCCAGAATCCTCTTCCCCCGCTCCCCCACCCCGCCCCCAAGTGTAATCTCAAGTATGGCAGTCAAAGAGCAAAATTCTGCAGTTTTCTAAGATTTTTTTTTACACATAGTACTCTTTTTAATGCTGCAGTGTGAGATGAGCTCCGGGGTAAGAGAACTAGAGAAGCCCTCCTGCCCGGGCCCTGCCTTGCCCCTAACTGTGGGCACGACAGACAGAGCGGACAGACAGAGTGTTGCTCTCACCTCCCCAGCCCACCCCACACACACAGTATAATCAAACAGCATCCGTCCATCTGGCTTTCAAGAACTTGGGGAGGGAGCCAGGAAAAACAAAGACAATCTATTTCCACAAAGCTTCCACCTGCAGAAGGGCTGTGATAACACTCCTATTTTTAGCATGGAATAAGCACATCAGGTACTAGGTGGAGAGGGTGGGGAGTGAGGCTGGAATGGACCAAAAGTTCTCACACACACACACACACACACACACACACACACACACATACGCTCATTCTGGTGCTCTGCTGTGGGCACCCTCCCGAATGTACTTGCTGCTAGTTGCACTTAAAAATCATAAAATGTGTGAGAAAAGCTAGCGGCACAGAATACTAAACACTACAAACAATTTAACTCCATGGGCAACTATTTGTTCAGGATTGGTGTGTGCCTGCAAATATTTGGGCAAGGTGTGAATGGCATTGGCATGGAGGGCTGGGAGAGAGGTTAAAGTAAGCCAGCCTTACATTTCCCTGCCAGGGCATGGTGAGTGCTGCCTGAACTGTTTTGAGATGAGCCTCCAGGGGAAATGAGTCTGCCCTAGTTTCCAGCATCCTAGAAAGCTCCACGTTCCCCTGGTGACACTGGGAAAGCAAATTAGGCAGAGAAAGTGGTGATTCAGAAGCTGGTAACTGCACAGGAAACTGGACCAGAGTCTAATTCACTGTAAGCCAGTCATAGTTATAACCTATGAGCACCTCGTATTTGCTGGGCCGGTCCCCATTTGCCTGGGGGGAAGCTCATTCCCTTGTGAACTGCACAGGAACACCACTGGTCAAGGGCCTTCTCTTTTGGATCCAAATGTCAGGTGTTTTCCAGTTGATCTCATGTATGTCTCAGTTTTAATCACTTTGGGGAAATACCACACATCCTCTTGCCAATAAAAACTAAGTCGTTATCCCCAGGAGCAATCCAGAATGTATCAATAAGGGTGCTAACACGCTATCCAATGAAGAATGCTCTCAGCCCCTCAGGTGCAATAAAATTGATCTGACGGCAGGATGTGAGCACCTGATCAATTTATTTCCCTGACAAAGAAATCAATATGCCATTTTTTTAAATGGCACTGATCATTAGGTGAATCTTACTGGTTCTGCAGAAATCTTTATACATTTAGTAACATGATTTTCTCTCTCAAAACTCACTGTGAGATTTCTTTCTCTGCAGATTAGACGTTTCAGGCCCAACTGTGGTGTGCAGAGACAAAGGACAGTGAATAGGAAGCAATCCCAGTCTTAGGAGGCGGGCACAGGACACAGAGGCCTTTATTCTTCCAGGGGCACGATGATCTCAAACAATGCTGTAAAAGCTCCGGGAAGCTGGAGGCAGAATGAGCATTCACTGTTGAGCCTGGGATCAGAGAGAAAACATGTGGCTTCTTGTCCCTACTCCCATTTTGCTCAACACTCTGGTACCCTGAGGTCTTTCCAGACTAACTTAGCCCTCCCTCTTAGTCAGCTTGTGCCTGACTGACAGGTGCCTTTGGGAGGCGGCAGGCAGGGACAGAGAAGAACAGAGAGCCTACTTGAGATCCAGAGGCCCTGCTAGGCCAGGCAGAAATATCATTACACCAGAGTCCTTCCAAGAACACATTTGTTTAAAGAAAAAACAAATGAACTGAGGTCTCAGCCTTCCCTTACCAAAAAAAAAAAAAAAAAAAAAGCCACCATATATGGCAGTACTGAATCAGCCCTAGGGGAATGGCTCGGAAGGAGAATGCTAAGCATATTATCAGAGACTGCTGTCAACCGGGAACCAACATTCCTCAAGTCAGGAGGCCTCTACCCCAGACCAGACGGCAGCTGACTGCAGTTAAGTTAGCCTGGTAGCCGGCTTTCTGCATCTGTGCTTGTAATAAAAGGCAGCTCAAGGAAAGCCTGTGCAATCAAAGCATGGAAACTCAAGAGTATCTTTCTGATGTCTGTCCAGAGATTAGTCTTCCCCAAAGGGCCAATTTTACCAACAGAGAAGCACACTGGGGCCATCCTGATGTGTATGTGTCATGGACACGTTGCGGGATGCGGGTCATGGGCTCCAGGACGGGAAATCAGGGCTTTGCTACCCTAGGCTCAGGCCAGGGTACGAGCAGGATGTGACTTAAGTGGAGCTCTCTTAAAGGGGAGAGTGGATTCAGAGTTATTGGGGCAAATTCAAGCCCAGAAGAAGCAGGCCATAAAAGGGGGTCCCAGGGCAAGGGTCTGAAAGGACTACTGTCTATGATGGGTGATTATCTGGCTTTGTCCTGGCCATCTCTGCCCTCATCCTCTGCCAAAGCTTCTGGCCCAGTTGCTCAGACACTGACAGACAAGCCGATGCTGCTGCTGCTCTGACCCTGGCTGACCCAGATAGTGCATGCTGGCACATGTTCAACAGCATCTCACGGGGTGCAAGAATGTATGCACATGTATATGTCCATACACTGGTCATAAATCTAAAAGGCGCATAACGTACAAGTGACAACTAATGATAATATTTACAATACTCTGTCATATAACTAATTGATTCTTATAGAATGCTTTCGTTGATTTTTGTCAGTCTTCTAATGATGGAGTAACTATTTGAGGACCATCACCCCACAGGGACAACATTCAGACAGGGCACAGAGAGGCAGAAGATTCAGGGTCACAATGAATTGGTTGGCCAGGAGCCATTTTGAACACAAAATGGTATTGCAAAGTGGCTCCTATCTCAGCAGCACTGCTCCCGCAGACATCTGTCATCTGTGTACAACACACCCCCCCCACACAAACACACACATGAATGCATGCATGTATACCTGACGTTCAGAACAGCTTCACTTTTCTATTCCCAAAGCAGTAAATTCTTCAACCCTGATGTTAAACATGGAGTTAGTTATATTATGACCCAATAGTTCCAATCTTAGGTATATCTTCGGGAAAAATGAAAACATATGGCCACAACAAAACTTATAGATGAATGTTCACTGCAGCATTATTCATAATAGCCAAAAAATAGAAATGATCCAAACGTTCAACAACTGATGAATGAAGAAAGAAAATAGCATATTCGTACAATAGAATATTAATTGGTAATACAACGGGATGAAGTACTGATACATGTTACAACACGGATGTCCTTGAAAACACTGTGTTAAGTAAAAGAAGCCAGACTCCAAGTCACATATTGTATGAGTCTATCTCCATGAAATGTACAGAATAGGCACAATTTTAGAGATTGAAGGCAGATTAGTGGTTTCTTAGGGCTGGGGAAGTTAATGGGGAAAGGAGTGAGGGACGAGGTTTCTTTTGGGGGAGATGAAAATATTCAAAACCTGATTGTCATGTTGGTCACACAACTCTGTGAACATACTAAAAACCACTGAGTCATAACTTTAAAATGGTGCATTGTGTGGTAACTGAAGTATAGGCCAATAAAGTTTTTTTCCCTTTCTTAAAAACCCTGAGCCATGGACAAAGTTTGTATATTATTTTAATCCTATGAATGTGCTTCCGTGCTGGTGGTTTGGACAGCGTTACAGAATGTCTCCGCCTCGTTTTCTAATTGGATTCCCACGACTACCATGTGAGGTTATGAGAAGATTATGCTCATCTACAGAAGACTGGGTCCAATCTGTCAGGTGACTTGCTTAGGGTCACACAGCCAGCTTGGCAATTAAAGGTGGGGACAGGAACATCTGCCTCATGGTGATTAGAGTTTTCTCTTCCTCATGCTGACACAGTTCGACTGAATGCAAACTAAGGAGAAGCTGATGCCATACGAGCGGGTCACGCAGCAAGGCCAGGAGTGGGAGCCACTGGCTGAAAGGCCTCCACGCAGAGCTGAGGAACAGGAGGGCCAAGGGGCTGGCTCACAGGCTGAGGCCCAAGGAGCCGGTGAGAGCAGGGCTCCACAGACCCAGTGTTAGGGACACCTTGTTTATCTATTTATCCACTCAGTAAACACTTACTGGGCATCTATGATGAGCAAGATACTGTGCTAGGCCCTGGGGAACCAGCAGAAAAAAACTCCCTGCCATCATGGAGCTTTCAGGGTAGGGAAGCACAGATGTTAAACAGATATTCCTATGAATAAGTAATTATAATTGTGAAAAGGGCTCCAAGGGAGGAAAAAAAAAAAAATGCCACCAGAATGTATAATGGGATCTGGCCTGTTTGGTTTAAAGACAAACTGGGAAGGGAAAAATCTTTTATTTTGTCAGTTTCTATCTTCCAAGTATGTCTTTGCCTTACAAACTCAAAGCAGATAATTCGTTTCTGGTTTTTTTGGTTAGCATGTGATATTTATTCCTCTACTATCAGGTTTTCACAGAAGAAGAAACTTCTACAAACACTTCCGCTCTCTCAGAAAGTCCTCCAGAGAGAGGTCTATCTGATTAGTCAAGGTGGCAAGAGGCAGACACTGCCGAGCCCATTTACCAGGGGCAAGTCTGCACACTGTTCAAAGTCATGGGCTCACTGCCCACCTCCCTCTCCTGGACCCTGCGCTCAGGCGCCTGGGCTCTCCTTGGGCGCCCAGCCCTGCTTGGTTATGCACAACTAAAGAGTGCCTGCATGTCCTGCCAAGACCGACCTCTGCTCTCAGCGTTCCAGCATCTCCATCTGGGACTGGGTGAATGTTCCGATTATCTATTGCTGAGTAACAAACTACTCTAAAGCATAGTGGCTAAAACAATAGCCATTAAATAATATATCACAATTTCGTAGATGGGGAATTGGAGCACTTCTGCTCCACATGGCACTGACCAGAATTATTCCATTGTGTTCAGCTGGTGGATGGGCTGGGATGGGTTGGGTGGAGGGGGGGGCTCCCACTCATCTTCATTCATATGCCTGGCACCTAATCGGGGATGGCTGGGCTAGCGTGATTTTAAGGTGGGGGAAGGGGCAAAAATCCCCATTTTGACCTTAAGCCTACACAGTTTACTGGGGAACCTTTACTTTGGGAAATAAAGTGACATGTGAACCCCTGCTTGGCTCAGTTCTTTGTGTTTATATTCCATAAGCCAGAATACTGGAGAGTAGAAAGGATGAAATGCCTCCCCAGACTTAGAGGGCCTGGAGTTAGAGAAGCCAAGAGTCCTAAGAAATCAGGCAGGCTAAGAGGATGAGAAGCCTAGAGAACACTTCAATTTCTTTTCAACTCTTTGCTGCTGCCAGCATGAAACTCAGAGTTGGGGTGCTCAGCAGTTGCTATCCTGTGACCTGAGGGATAGGCCAGATCTGGGAAAAAGAGACTCTAAATGATGCTTTTAGAGCTCTTCCCAGGCTCTTGCATTTGAAACGGGCACTGTGGGACCCGGAGGTGTGATTCCTGAGATCCAACAGCTGTGGCCTCTCTACATTGCTTGGCAACTTGCACTACCTTTTCTGGAGCAAATCACCTGGCGGCAGGCTTTCAGGACGCCGCGTCACTGAATCACAGATGGCTCTTGGACAGCAGAGCCCTGCGCTAATGCATGCAGACCTGAATCTGAGACACACACAAGTGTTTAATCAGCCTCATGCCCGTACATCTGTGCACAGAGCCCCACCCCGTCTCCACCCGCATAGCCTTCCTCCCGGAGGCCATGTGCACGGCAGTGTGGATATAGAACACTGAGTATTCAGAACACAAAGGCAGGGGCATGCCTAGTTACAATAGGGGGATAAGTAGTGAAGGTTTAGGGAGTCTTGTTCCCCATCCCAAACCCAAGTGAATGATGCCCTTGGTGACAATAATGCTAACAGCAACCACTGCTGTGAATGCTAATGTATATCAATTCATTTTATCCTCAAAACAACCCTATGAAGTCGAGACTGATATCTACCACGTCTTACAGGTAAGTAATCCAAGGCACTTGGCAACCGAATACCTTACTTAAGGTCGTCCAGCGAGTAAGTGGTGGAGGGGGGACTTGAAACCCAGAGTCCATGCCCTTAACATGCTGTCTTTAGCCTGGTTTACCTCAATAACATGGCTGAGGATTCCACAGCCATAAAACTGGGTAAGTAGAGAGAACTTTGGCCTCTGGTTTCTCAGCCTCCCTGTGTACTGGCTTCTTAAGGATGCCAAAACAAATTACCACAACTGGGTGGCTTAAGATAATAGAAAATTACTCCCTCACAGTTCTGGAGGCTGAAAATGCTAAAGCCAGGTGCTGGCAGGCAGAGCCATGCTCCCCCTGAAGCCAATAGAGGAGGATCCATCCTGCCTCTTTCAGCTTCTGGTGGCTATCAGCAATCCTTGGCGTTCCTTGGCTTGGAGATGCATCACTCCAACTTCTGCCTCTACCTTTATACGGCCTTCTCCTCTGTGTGTGTCTCTTTTCCTCTCCTTATTAGGACACCAGTCATATTGCATTTGCTGCCCACTTCACTCCAGAAAGACCTCATCTTGACTAATAACAACTGTAAGACTCTATTTCCAAATAAGGTCACAGTCTGAGAGTTGGGATGATCACAAGTTTTAGGGAGACACAAACCAGTGTATCGGGGGACAAAAACAGAATCATTTCGCTACAAAGAGGCAAAGAAAATCTCGATTTGGACGCACCAACTTGATCTTTTCTTGAGGTAAAATATAAGCAATCCATTCAACCAGGTTAACTCTGCTGTCTCTAAACTCTTCTGGAACTCATAATTATTTTCATCAGTAGCAACAGCTCTAGCATTTCGTTGGCTCACTCATTAATTTTGCTTGTTAAGGAGGAGACTCCCCATTTCCTGAAGACAGGGCTGTATCCCCTGTTTTCTGCTTCTCATGACATCTTACACACCCAGTCTGCACCCAGCTCTCAGAATGGGCTTTCTAAGTCTGAATGGGTCATTTTCCAAACAATAAAATCTTTCCCAAACCCCCATCCCTCTCAGGAGTTTAGCATGGCATTCAGTCTCCTTGACAATGTGGAATAGCCTTGCGCTTACAAGTGTGGGCTATGAGTTCATATTGCCTTGGCTCAAAATCCTGGCTCTGCCACTTAAAAGCTGAGATAAATTACGTAAAGCACTTAAGCAGTGTCTGGCACGTAAGAGGCGTCTGCTAAATGTCAGCTATTATTATTATCACTGCTTTCCAGCCTGGGTTCCTGATGTACATTGCACTCTAGTTTCTCACTATTGCCCAGACACTGGGATTTTTCAAGCTCATGTTATTCCCTGTACTGGAATGCTTTTTTTTCTCTTTTTGACTGGAAAATTCCAATTTTTCTTTCACCCTCTTGGTGACACCTTCTACCACTGGCTTTGGCAAATTATTTTTGTTTTTTCCTCAGTGTTCCTGTAGACCTTGAGTTTTCAATTCCTCTGTCTCCCTATTACCTGTACCTCCCATCTCCAAAAGTTTCTAGCACAGTGCCTGGCATATTGGTAAGTCGCCAAAGACTATTTGTTAAATGGATGCACAAAATACTGAACAGTGGACACTTTTTCTCATTCTTTCTCCTCCTCACTCTCACAGCCCCATGGACTCACCATTGTCCTTCAGTCCACCTGCCTACCCACGATCCCTCCAGGCTAATTTATAAATAGGAAATGACAGCTGCATACAAATATATCCCAGAGGCCAAGAATGCTCTGAAGACAAGGTCAGAAACATAATAAATGTTTTCACCTTCTAAAATATCTGATCCCTATCAATTTCAGCTTCTTCAATATCTAAAACTGAGGTTTCTCCCTCAAGGTCAGTGAATGCTTTGCTCACTTCTTCACATTCTTCATGCAAAGCCTCTCTTCTTAGGCTGGCAGCCCTTCCCCAAGAAAACCCCCACCTGGTTCTAAATTGCTTCATTTAAAACAACTACGCCACATCCAAAGAATCCAAATGCTTTATTGATTCACCCATTTAACAGGGTCTATTAAGACTAGCAGATTTGGACCATTGGGATTCACTCTGTCAAGAAAGGCGTTATTACATAAGCAGTTACATGTTTTATGGGAGTTGTAAACATGCAAGGGGGTACGGAAATGATTACAAGTGTGTTAACTGATTTGGAGAAACAGGCAAGTCTACTCAAAGATCTTGAAGGACGAGGAGGAGTTGTCAAGGAAATGAGAAAAAAAGAGTGCTCTAGGCCGCGAGAACAGCATGTACAAAGGCCTTGAGGTAGGAGAGAAAGGTTATTTATACTCAAGAGCTGATCCAACCAGTGTGGCTGGAGAATGCCAAAGCAGTGGAGCAGAGGCCATATTGCAGAGGACATTGTGACTTAAGGCGAAGGTTTTAAACCTTACCCTAAGAACGCTGGAAAGCTTCTGAAGGGCTGTGGCAGGAAAATAAAGTGCTTTCATCTGGTTTTAGAAGGTCTCTCTGGCTAACGGATAATGGAGAGTGGATAATGGATTGGGGGTGGCAAGAATAAGGCTGAAATGAAGACCCTTCCATATCCTTTATTATTTCCTTAGTATAGCTTGCCGAAAGTGGAATTTCTGGGTAAAAGAAACATATAATTCACAGCTTTTGATATATATTGCCAACTTGTCCCCTAAAACAAGTAAACAAATTTAAGGCAGGTTGGTTTTCTAATTATTGCTATACTACGCTATACTGTGTATGTGAAGAAATACTCAGCCCCACACGCCCCTCACTGCACTAGAAGCTGTAACACCTCCTTGAGCAGGTGCTCGGTCACCCTCCTCCGGGCGCCCAGGCAGCAATTCCACTAATGCAGCTGGCTGTCCCTGGTATAGAATAAAGATTAGTAAGGCAGGAAAAACCCATAATTTCTGTTATTTTTAAAAGGCAGCTTCTTGAAACTCTCTGAACAGGGCTAATTTCTGTTTTCTGAAAACTCAATAACCCTCTCCAATACAGAGAAAAAAAAAAATCAAACAAAATACAAACTCCTTAGGGGTCCCTTCTTAGATTCCTGCAAAGATTTAATGGCAGAGTGGAAGCAAGATCTGATGCTCCTTCAACAGCTTAACTACCCAACATACATCCGCATTTGCCTCATATGAAGCAACAAAATAATTGCATTTGTCCAAATAAACTCAGGGGTTCCCCTTGGTGACAGTGTTGCTTTTCCCCAAAGTTGCTCACAAACAAAGTTGAATAAAAACAACTCTATCCCATACACTATAATGTTAATGGGTCTCCTCATTTAAGACCCCATTGTGAAGATTTTCTGTTTGCATTTAAACAGTCTAAAATGCAACCATTCCGAGGCCCAGAGATCATAGTTTTGAATATTAAGTTTACTCTTGGAATCATCGCATCATTCTTTTCCTAACCCTCTTCTAACACTGAACCCATAGATTCCTAATATTTCCTCCATGTTCCTTCGCCTCCCCAGCAGCCATCGTTAAGGTCTATGGCCGCTGTTATTTGGGAGCTGCTCAGAAAGCCCACGATACACTGCCAGTGTGGAATATGGGATTTGATTCTTATACTGTGGGACTTCAGACAAGATGCAATACTATAGCGGGGGAAAACAGTTGTTGCTTCTCTCTTCCTGCGACCATGTGTGCTAGTGGCTCCTCAAAATCCCGGCTTACGCGTGGCCTGCTGTGGCTGCTCAGGTCTCTACGCCGCAAACTTTTGGCTTCAGCAATCACTCCCGGTTCCACTGCCATAGTTCTGTGGTGCCTAATTTAAACCCCCTTGCAAAAGACTCCTGTTGAGCCAGCTCATTTATTTTTTCTCTCCTATCAGCCAAGTCAGAGGTTTGCTGGCCTTAGGCTGGACCTCACCCTTGGTCTGTTCAGCTGGGGCCATTTACAGGAACACAGGTCCCTATAAAGCCAAGCCCTCCACATGTGTGGGAGGTGGGATGGGTCTCTCTAGAGAGTTCTGTGAGGATGGTACTTGTGGTGCCAGAAAGACCTCCATATATGGATTAGTATTCTAACGGGGAGGAGAGAAAAGGAAATTTGAATAACCCAGACAGCCCATGCTGAAGCCTGAACCATCCCACACAAATTCTGGTTGTCAGGTGTAGGAGGCACAAAAAGAGAAGGTGAAGGAGAAGAATTTTAAGGAAATAAGAACCTTCCCCAGGAAGAAATTTCGAACTTGAACATTTGAAGCTTTAGAAGTATCCAGACTATTTCCACAATGAATTATCTATTCATCAGAAAAGCCAGGAAGCAAAAGCAGGCTCCCCACTGGGAACCTCCAGACATAAAGGGGTCCCTCCTCTTACCTGTCCCACTGTTGTCTTCCAGAACATCTGGAGGTGTGTGCCTGGGAGGAGAGCGGATCGGAGCATGACTCACCTGAAGAGCGGTTTGGCAAGGCTTGTGTGCAGGCGGCTGACATTGGGGTTTTCATCCCCAGAGGACATCCCCACTGGAAGCTTGCTCTTGGGGAGGCAACCTGAAAACCAGTCCTCCTCTCCCTCATCCCTTTGGTGCCTTCTTTGCCAAAGCAGCAGCTTACCCCTCTCTCCAGATGGTTGGACTGAGCTGGCCCCTCCTTGCACTTAAGGGGACATCTGAGAGAATGAACTGGCCGCAAAGCTTAAGGAGTCAGTCAGAAATTGTGGCTCAAAATCCTTGCTGAGTAGCCGGACTGTAAGCTCCCTGCCTCAGCACACCATGAGTGAGGCCAAGCTGCAGGCAGTTCTGAGGTTCAAGGCATAGGGCCAGGTGGCTGTCTGGTACTTGTGGATACCTCCAGGCCGTCCTCGCACCGAACAGTGCAACCTGGGTGTAGTCTGTGTGATCAGCAGGAAGCACACCCCCTTTCGCAGGGCCAGTGACACTGCCTCTGCACTACCAAAGCCTCATAAGCTGAACCAAGACCCCACACATAGCCGTTGGAGCTCCACAGCTCGGAGGCCTGTGTGGAGCCCTTTGGTTTCCAACGTGGCCAGTTGGCTGCTCAGCCAGCCATGCTGTTGTTCAACTGAGGCAGTGCAGCATGGTGGTGAAGAGGCTCAGCTTTGAGAAGAGGTAGGCTGGGTTCAAATTCTGGCTCCCTGTGGTGTGGAAGCAAGTCACTTAACCTCTCAGCCAGTTTCCTTATCTGTAGAATGGGAAAAATAATCCCCTCCTCTTCTTAGAATTGTTGCCTGGATTAAAGGAGATAACGGATGCAAATGGCTTAGCATAGTGCTTGGTGTGCAGTTAGGCTGATTAAGTAGCACTCATTCATCATTCATCTATTCAAACACACAAACCTGTGTTAGGCACTTACTATGTAGCAAAAACTTGGCTAACTGCTAGAATTTGGAGAGATCAATTACTTATGCTGTGCAAATATGCAGAGAAGACTTAGGCTAGGGAGGAAATCAAGAAAAGATTCCGAGAGGAGGCGGCTGCAAAAGCCTAGGCCTAAGAGAGTCTGCTGTGCAAAGCCCTGAGCTCCGGCAATTGTCTAACGTTACTGCAGCCAGCTGCTTTCTCTGTGAAGCCGAGGGCCATCGATGTATCTGTGCATATGATTTCTGATATAAACATACATGTAATGCTATTAGGTTCAAATGCTTCCAAGCTGGTGCTTCGCAGAGGAATTATTTGCTGGCAGTGAACATCTGTGGCCTACAGGAATCAGAGCTGGTGATGGGGATGCGGTTTCAAATTTAATAACATTTTTACTTACTGGTAGATGGGTTTCTGTTAAGCCCCAAAGGGCTTTAGAGCTAGGCTAGTTTGCACACAGCATATATACATAGGTTTGTTTTTATTCAGAGCAGAAGATAATAAATAGATGAGAATGAAAATTCTAAGTGGATAAAGGAAGTTTGAAGGAGAAAACAAAAATAAAAGTTCTTATGAATTACCCAGCTTAACGGGTTGACGGGCGATGCATCCAGCTGGAGCACCCAGCCACTCACTCAAGATAACTGACAAATTGATGTTTCAATGACTCATCTTTGCAACGGCAAGGTCAAGAGTAGAGGTTGAGAGACACTTTTAAATTTAATAAACCATCTGTAAGAAATGCATGGTTTTCAGTTCAGTATCTTTGGCCTCCCCATATAAATACTTCTGCATTAAGGTCCAGCACATGTTTAATTAAAATCTAAATTGCATTCAAGACATTTAAATCCGAAGAATGCCATTCTATTCAGCAAAGACCCAGACTACTAAACTGTGGTTCATATTTGAAAGCCCTTTAACTCTTCCTTCCCCAGTGCACCATTTATCATTTTCGCCTAGGCGCCAGTAACCTTGCTATGAATATAACTAGCCTCATTTCTCTTCCTGGCAGATACAACAACTGACATTTCATAAAGAAGTCAGAAATCTTCAAATGATTCATCCCATCAGCAGCATAACAATAGCTTAGAAATACACTGGCTTTTCAGACATGGCTCTTACATGTCAGAGAATGAGGGCGGGGAGGGAATGCACCATATAGCCAATGAAGTCTACATAAAGAAGAATGCTAACTGCAGGGCTCCACTGTCCACCAGCAGTTCTTGCCCTGGATGCACATTAAAATCACAGGGAAAAGATTAAAGGACACCAAGAAGATGGAGCTACTAAAATTATCCCAAATTGCAACTGATGAAATTTGAATAAGGTCTATAGACTAGTCAATAGTATTGTATCAATATTAATATCCTGGTTTTGATAATTACATAGTGATTTAAGATGCTAACACTTGGAAACGGTGGGGGAAGGACAAACAGTACCTCTTTGTACTAGTTTGCATCTTTTTTGAGTCTAAAATTATTTCAAAGGTTAAAAAAATAGTAAAAAGTAATCAGAAAAAAAATAAATCTCCAGGGCAGCTTTAAAAAATACCAATGCCTGGGCTTCACCTCAGACCAATTAAATCAAATCTATGGGTACGGAGCCTGAATATCGCTATGTTTAAAAAGCCCCTCAGGTGGTTTTAATGTGTAGCTAGGACTGAGAACCTCTGTTTGAGTGAGGATAGGGGCGGGTGAACTGAGGCAGATCCCATTTATCATATCTTGCTCTACAAATTCAGGTGGGTCGTTTACTCTCGCTATGCCTCCGTGGCCTTATCTGTAAAATGAAGATACTTTGCTGTACTGGAGGATGTTGATAGTGTGAAGGTAAAGGGAGAGTGCAGAGAGAAAAGCTTTATAAAATTCCAAGAACTATGGAAACTCGAGGTGCCAGTGAGTCATTCCTTCTGAAGAGAGGCTTAAACACTTACGTGCACAGGTGACCTTTGGAACACGATGACATGCTGGTTAAATTAATGAGGAGTGGCCTAATGGTCAAAAAGTGAGCAATTCTATTATAACCAGGGCTTCCTTTCCTTCAGCTACCTTAACCCACCCTCTCCCTGCATCTCTAGTGACAGGAAAATCAGTCCATGGGCCACACACCATCAGGTCCCGCTGTCAAAGTGCTTCCTTTTCCTTGAATGGCGACCTAAAAGATAAATGGTACTCTCTACTTATTAGAAATGCTATCTTCTCCTAGCTCTTGTTCCCCTTCCCGCATCTACAATAGTGTTTCTCAAACTGTAGTGTGCAGTGGAATCCACTGAAGGGTTTGCGAAGACACATATTACACAGGAATGTTCACTGTTCACAAAAGACGAAAGGTGGGAATAACCAAAATGTCCATCACCTCGCGAATATCCATATAATGAAATATTTGGCCACAAGAAGGAAGTGCTTATACAAGCTACAACATGGATGAAACTTGAAAACATGCTAAGCCGGACAAAAAAGACTACAAATTTTATGTTTTCATTTATATCATTAAGGCAAATCTATAGAGACAGAAAATAGATTAGTGGTTGTGTAGGGCTGGAGAGATAAGGGGTGATAGCTAAAAGGTACGTACAGGTTTCTCTTTGAGGTAATAATGTTTTAAAATTGTATGATGGTTCCACAAATCTGTGACTATACTAAAAACCACTGAATTGTATACTTTAAGCACGTCAATTGTATGGTCTATGGATTACATCTTAACAAAGCTATTTTAAAATGTTTTAAAGTGTATATACTTCTCAAAAAAAAACCCACAGATTGCTGAGCCCCAACCCCAGAGTTTCTGTCCCATTCAGTAGATCTAGGGCAGAGGTAAGAATCTGCATTTCTAACAAGTTTCCAAATGATGTTGATGCTGCTGGTTCTAGGAACCACACTTTGAGAACCACTGATGTACAATAGTCCTCGTAGTCTGATTGCCTGATAAAATCCAGGAAGTCTCTGTTCATGTCCTCTGGATATCTAGAGATATGTATATCTTTTACTGCTTCCATTTTTTTTTTTTTTTAATCTTGGGATGACAAACAGCATGAGAGAGTTAAGTTCTTAGGACACAGAGGCTGGTGCCTTGGTTGAATGTCGTAAGAGGTTCTAGTGATTTTGTGTTTTTAAAAACCTGAAAAGGTAATTCAGTGGAAAAATAAAAGTCTTTTCAACAGATGATGCTGGATTAATTGGATACCCATACGCAAAGAATGGTAGTTCAATACACAACTTGCATTATATATAAGGTTTGATTAAAAATGGAGCACAAACTGAATAAAAAACCTAAAATTATAAAACTTTGAGGAAAACACAGGAGAAAATCTTTGTGACCTGGGATAAGCAAAGATTTCTTAGATTATCAATAAAAAGAAAAATCGATGAAAGAAAAAATAAATTGAACATCAAAATTAAAGCTTTACTCTTCATAAGACGATCAGGAGATATGAGAATGAAAAGGCAAGCCACAGACTAGGTGAAAAGGTTTGCAAACCATGCACATGATAAATAATTTGTATCTAGAATATTAGACGAATTTATAAATTTCAGTAAGAAAACAAACAACTAAATTTTTGTAAATAGGCAAAATATCTAAACAGAGACTTCACTAAAGAAGATGTATGGATAGCAAATAAGCACATGAAAAGATACTCATCTTTGTAAATTAAAATCACATGAGATACCATTAACACCAATTTAAATGGCTAAAATTAAAAAGATGAACAAAATAATAAAACGAACTCATAGATACAAAGAACAGATTAGTTGTTGCCAGAAGCAGGAGGTAGAAGGGTGGGATAAATGTTAAGGGGGTCAAAAGGTACAACTTCCAATTATAAAATAAATAAGCTATGGGGATATAATGTACAGTACGGTGACTTTGGGTTAATAAAACTGTTTTATATAATTGAAAGTTGCTATGAGAATAGAACATGAAAGTTCTCATTACAAGATAAAAAAATTTTGTAAATATGCATGGTGACGGATGTTAACTAGATTTCTTGTGGTCACTTCCCAATGTATCCAAATAGCAAATCATTATGTTGTATGCCTGAAACTAATGTTACATGTCAATTATACTTCAATTAAAAAAAATAAAATAAATATCAAGTGTTGCCGAGGGTGTGAAGCTGGGACTCTCATACTCTATTGGTGGAAATGTAAAATAGTACAACCACTTTGAAAGACCATTTGGCAGTTTCTTAAAAAGATAAATACACAACTACCATATGAGTCAGCTATCCCCACCCACAGGTACTTAAGCGAAATGAAAACATATGACCATACAAAGACTTGTATAGGAAAGTCCTGAATGGCAGTTTTATTTGCCAAAAATTGGAAGCTTTTTTTCACCTGTTGTTTAACCATGAATGAATAAACAAACTGTGGTATGATCCATACAATGGATTATTACTTGGCAATAAAAAGGAATTAACTATTGGTATATACTGCAACATGGATGACTCTCAAGATAATGATGCTGAGTATGAAGAGTCAGATAAAATACGTACTGTATAAGCCCATTTATATAAAAGTCTAGGACACGAAAACTAATCTACAGTGACAGAAAAGAGATCGGTGATTGGCTGGGGAACAGCGGAGGGCAGGGCTGGGAGGCAGGGATTACAAAGCAACATAAGGAAACTTCTAGGGCTAATGGCTATATTCATTATTGATCATTATGATGGTTTCATGAATGTATGCATATGTCAGCACTTATCAAATTATATACTTTAAATGTACAGTTTATTCAATACCAATTATACCTCAATAAAACACTTAAGAAAAAGACTGAGAAGGGAAGAAGTACAGATAGGGGATAGAGACCACTCTTTTGCATAGTTTTACCGTAAAGGGAAAAGAGAAATGGGGTGTGGGGCGAGCCAAGGCTTTGTTTTAAAACAGGAGACATCATAGCATGTTTCTTCACTGATGGGAATAACCCAGAAGGAAGGGAAAATTGATACTGTAGAGAGGGGGGTGAGGGGGCACTGCAGAAGTGATAGCCTTGAGGGCCAGAAGAGGTGGGACCCAGCACACGTGTAGGGGGTTTGGCCTTGGGCAGAGTTTGGGCAGTCCCTCTCCAGCAGCAGGAGGGAAGGCAGAGGACCAGATGTGGGAGGCAGGTGGGTGTGATGCAGGAGCTTAGGAAAAGTCTCTTTTGATTATTTCTATTTTCTCAGTAAAATGGAAAGTAAGGTCATCAGCCAAGAATGAAGAAGGGAAAGTGGTTTTGGAGATTTAAGATGAGAAGAAAATGTGTAAAGTAAGGGTCTTGGAGAGTAGGAGAGAGAAAAAATTAGGAAAGCAGCACAGAAGACCCAGTAGAGGACAGGGGTCATGAATTTCCTGATGAGACCAGTCCATACAGTTGGACAGTTTTCCTCACTCGCATCCTGATACTAAGGTGCTGCTAGCACGTGTGGGAAGTAGGCCCTGTTCCTCTGGCCTTCGTACCCGAGAGGTCTCGCGGGCCTTCATCGAAATAACCCCTGCTCCCTATGCTCTATCTCCTTACTCTGCTTTATCATTCTGCACATTTATCCCTAGCCAGCAGTGCTTTACGTGCTGCTTTGCTTGTTGTCCATCCTTGCTATGTGTCTAGTACTTAGAACAATGCCTGGTACATAGTAGGTGTTGAAGGGACAAAGTCTGAGGGCCTCTCTACCCGTAAAAAGATCCCATGTTTTTATGTCCTACATCTCTATCCCAATTTCTTCTGTTGGCTGCTTACGCTTCTCTACCTTGCTGCATCCTGGGGGACTATATAGGTTATGTCTATAGGAAATTTCTTTCTGGCTTTGGTTGGGGCCAGTGGGGTCCACTGGCAGCAGTCTAGAGCAGCAGGAGAGTGAGGTCACAGAACTTATTATCTAGGATGGTTCCCTGTGGTCACCTCAGGCCAGCTGCATGTCAACGGCCGGTCCAACGTTGGTAGTCTCTTCTGCCCTCCCCCCTCATCCCTTCAGGACAAGGAGTCTTAACACTTCCATGACTAACCTTAGGTTTCCTTACCCATTTGTGGTTTCCTTACCCTGCCCTGGCCCATGTAAATAATCCTTTATTAAATCCCCTTAGAATGATCCCAATTCGTGTGCACCATCTGTTTCTTGCTGCGACTCTGACAGAATCCTTATCTGTGAATAATGATTTTAATAACTCTGAATTCCATTAGTGCCTTGCTACTCAAATGTGTCCAGGGGCCGGCAGCATATCATTACCTGGGAGCTTGTAAGAAATGCAGAATCCCAGGCCTCGCTTCAGACCTATGATTTGGGATTAGCACTTTCAAAAGATCCCCTGGTAATTCCCGAGCATATTAAAGTCTAAGTAGCACAGCATTAGGGTATTCTGAGTTTTACTGAAGGTCTTTTGGGTGCAAAAAAACACAAGGACTAGCTCAGAAAATGGGGTCTAACACCTCAGGCAGGAAAGGAGACCGACTGCACAGAAATCTAAGAATAGGACCCAGCAGAAGGGAAGCCTCCTGGAGACAGGACCTGGATGGTCAGCGTGGATCTCAGAGATCTCAAGAACGGGCATCTGCAGGACTTTGCTGCTCTGCCCGGATTCATTACACTCTATGTATTTGCCTCACGTTCCATAACCAACTGGAACCCTCATCATTTACTCTTTTATCTTTTTTGCCCGAGTTTTTACTTACATACGGCTTTGCATAACTCTGAATCTGAGCCCACTTTTTGCCTACCATGTGCTTCCTGGTCTGTCTCATAATCTTATTTTGCTGACTTCCTGAATTTCAGTTTCTGAGAGTAGGAACATTATTTGCCCAATCTGTCCCTGTCTGGGCAGAGGTTTTTGCACCAGCCTCTCTCATCTGGCCTTTAGATTAGCTGCCAATACTTGACTCAGCAGGCACTGGGTAATACAGTATAAAACATGTCTGCCCCGGGCTGTCTGATCAGCAGGGGCTGTGGAAGAAAATCATACTATGATTACATGTCTAGTTAAAATGGTCTTAAAAGATATGAAACAGGGATTTGAAATCTTGGTTGCAGGCTCTTTCCCCTCTGCCGCTGCTACCATTTCCCATCCTCTGCTTCCTCCCCACAGTTCCCAGGAACATCTGCATCTCCTGGCAGACTCCGACAGTCCTAGAGATGACTTTCCATGTTCGGGGTATTCCAAATGTTGTATAACAAAATTAATTACATTTAATTAAACTTATCCATTTTTTATAGCCCCAAACAAATCGAAAATGCCATGTTAAGCTTATGAGATGGCAGCCCTCCAAAGGGTTCTGCTCCTGGGTATATCTACTCTCAGAGACATAGGCAATTTTAGGGATCATCTTACATGAGTGAGTCTGATGAATGGCCTCTCAGCCTGAGTTAAGCATCAGGCAGGAATTCATCTTTGGGTACCAGGCTAAGCAGCTTTCTCACTCAAATAATCTTTCTCTTCTCACTTCCTTTTCATAATGACTAAAATTATGAATTTGCTTTTCTCTTTCCTCTACTATATGGTAGCAGGGGAGGGAACTACTTGGATTTCTCACAAATACAGTGTCTAGTATATGGCAGTTGCTGAATTAATGTTTATTGAATGAATGAATGCTCCTGATCATTGGTTATATGCCTCTCCCACCTCATGGACTAATCGGGTTTTCCTGTGATAACTCCCCAAGTCTCAGTGGATTTCTTGCTCTACAGGTTTGACAGGTGACTGTGGTAGCTCCAGGTCTGTTTCACATGTCTTTTCACCTTGTGCCAGACTGAAGCAGTGTCCTCTCTTTGGTCTGTGCTGGCCTCAAGATGGAAGGCAGGCATACAAAAGGGCTGAGGGAAACATCAGTGCATTTTAAAGCCTCTGCTTAAACTAGCACACAGTCACTTTCACCATATTCCAAGAGCTAAAGTAAAATACATGGCCAAGTCCAATATCAGTAGCATGGAAAAAATATGCTTCCCAAGGGAAGGAGGGGGCTGGAGTAAATATTTGCTAAACAAGAATATAATCTACCACGAGTTGTTACCTGAGCTTTTCTCAACACTATTATGATGTTTTAATTAGTTTTCAAAATCAGCAAACTAAAATCACCTACAATATATATATTAAGGTCAGGATCCATTCAGCTCCAGGGACAGAATAGAACTCAAAGCAGTTTATGCAAAAAAGGAATTTACCAACCCATGACATAACTGGGAACTATGAGGAGTAGATTCAGCTAATGCCCAGGGGCTCAAACAATGCCATCAGGGCTCTCTCTCCATCTCCTCACTCTGCTCATTGCAATGTGTTGATCTTATTCTCTCCAACCTCTCAGAGTCGGTCTCCATTTGCTAGAGGAAATGGCTGTGAAGGCACTTACAGAAGGCCTTGAAGCTACTATGTGCCAAGAGATTAGGTTTTAGTCACAAAGCTTTATATTTGGGATTTCTATAGATTTTATAAATGACAGCTAGCAAATTTCCAAGTTTAAGTTAAATGACATCTTTGAGAAGGCTAATTTAAGAATACTAAAAATTCACTGTTTCAGGAATTGGCCAGGCATTTTAAGACTCTTCCCCTGAGAGTGCTCTAATACTACTAGACACACGAAAACAATAATTTTAATAAGAAATATGTTTATTTTTAATTGTCTCAATTCAAAAATACTCATTCTTTCTTGGGGCTGGTCCATCGTATTCTCTTTAAAGATATTAAATAATCAAAATTGTGAGCAATTCTATTTAACAGTACACAGTAAAAAAAGCAACACAGGAATTCCTAACAATGAAACAAGGTCTCCAGAACGTGCCATTAAAACAAAGGGAGCATTTCCAATGACAAAAATGTAGGAACCCATGGATAAAAAATTAACAGAGCACACGCTAGAAAATGGGGTCAATAAATTTTATCATCCATCCTCACTCTGAGTTTGCTCTGGGATGGCACAAGCACCTCTTATGAATGGGGCTTAGAGATATGATCACTTTTGTCTGGAGAATGAGTCCTTTGGACATGGGACTCATGTTACCTAAGTTCCTCAAAGCCTATTGTTTTTTCAACTTGTCCACATAATCATGACCAGAGGTTTTAAGGCGAAGACAAGAGCAGGAAGTATTTAGCTTTGACTTTTGAGCAGATGTAACACGAGTTCTTCATCTTCTGCTAAAGATAGGCCCGTGTCCAAAGGCTCTAAGGTTTCCCACTTGGCCTTCTTTCTGTTATGACTTGTGGGTCCCGTGTCTTCCACTTCATTGTTGTTCCTTTTCCTCATTCCCTGCTTCTTCTTGGTATCACTGGTAAGAACAAATCCAATGATTTACTTTATAAATAAGTTTATTATTATGAAACCAAACACTTAAAATAGAACAAAATTACCAATAACAGATAGTTGGTAAAGTGATATTATTATTCAAGAGAGAAAGAAACTATAACAACTTCAGGATATCTGTGTCTTAAGCAAGTACCTTACCACTAATGGATGAGAAGAGAAGGCCTAATTGTCATGCACTGAGCTCTGTGCGCAGTAGTCTGGACACACTGTCTCATCAAATCCTCACAATAATTCCAGGAAACTGTGGATATATGATCCACAATTTGAAGACATGGAGAGGTACATAGTCTGGCTCCAGACTGGTTCTAATCTGTGCTTGTCTTGCCTCATCAAACTATCTATTTAAAGTTGGATGATCCTTTAGGTAGCAGTCTATGGACTAACAGATATCAGGATACCAGGTGCTAATTCTAATATCTGTTGCATTGTGATATATAGATCATGAGTAAAACAAAACCTGAAATGTTAAATTACAAATTACTTAAGACATCAAATAAATTTCCTCATTTAAAATCTGTATCTAAGGCCTATATAGTCTTAAGAAAACATAAACATTATTTTCATATTCTGCACACACCTGAAGCATAGACTCATAAAAATAAAGCTAATTTCTGAAGATAGAGGCAATCACTTGATACATTAAAAATTTAAAAAGTGAAATATCCCCAAAGCATTCTGAGATACCATCGTCATATTCGAAGATGACCCAATTACTGGATAGAAAATTAAAACAAAAAAACCCATCTATCAGAAATTAAAACAAAAAAATCATCTATCAGGTGAGACACTGGGTTACATTCTTTACACAGATCACATCATTTATCTTCATGAAAATCCTTGGTGTGTGAAGCATTAGCCTCATTCTACAATGCGGTTAAGAGAGGTCAAATGATTGGACCCAGATTATAAACACAGGATTCACTCCCAGATCTGAATTCAGCCCAAAGCCAGGTTATTGAAAGCAATTTGAGTTGACTCACCTCCACTAACATTTGGAGGGCAGTAATGAAAATAATTAGCTGTGGAAAGACATTGGTTTGGCACTGACACAGTCAGACCTTGACCAAACAACTAACATTTCTAAGACTCAGTTTCCTTATCTGTGAAGATGGGGATTATATAATTTACTTAGCAGAACTGATGTAAGAATTAAATGAAATTATAAAACGGCAAGAACATAGTAGTGCTCAATCCATGTCAGTTTCTTTTCTGCCTATAAACTACTCCCTTTCAAATAAATTCTTATATTGATGTTATATAATAAACAACAAAATATCATCGCAGAAATTACATTATAGTCCCAGCACATGCTGCATTCCAAAAAAAAAAAAAAATTTGCTGAAGTTTCAATGGGCTCTATTACTCCTTAAGAATATAGCTTGGACACCGAAGTGAATGTGCCTAATTAGCATATCCATTTATGACCAGCTTGAAGCAAAACTAAATAATTTCCCCATGTACCTCTCAGAAATGCCCAGTGCTCTGACTCAACAGCCATACTCTTTCACCACTGGAGGAAAGACAAACTAGACAACATTATGAGGTTATGTAAAGCCACAAATAATTGAATTTTTAAATAGTGCCTGGAAAAATGAACATGAAAGCATGCCCTAGGATGGGAATTCAGTCAGCAGAGAAAGTAATTCTTAGTGGAAAGGGGCCCTAATAAAAAATATTGAATCCTAGTCTGCTTGAGTAGGGCCAGTTCTGTGCCAATTCCACTGGGCTAGAGTATTTTATTTGGTAAAATACTTATTCTTACCCTGTCTGTACTTCAAGTGCATTTCAGAACAGCTCATCAGAAGTAGCCTAATTAGTGGGCTTTACTAATGCATCTTTTATTAATGTGCACCTACACCTTATATTCCCTACAGAAAATAATAGCTGGTTCAGATAATAAAAGGAAAATGGGAAATTTACACAGCCCAAATATGTTCACAATTAGTAGCTCTGCTGCTTTGCGGACCAATTCAAATTCTAGAAAGGTATTTCATACTACTTTCTATAGCAAATAAATGCTAATTTGTATATTATTAAACAATAATATAGATATTCTACAGATAATTCACCCAAAGTGGGTATAATGTAATGAATCTAGAGAACATTTAGTAAGAAGATAGCAAAATATGGTCACAATCTGGTCTCTTCCAAAAAGAATGGTGTGGCATTGGAGAGTGATATCAACAATATGGCTGAATAACACGTTCCTCATTCATTTCCCTTCCCAACAACAATCTGGTATCCAAGAACGAACAAAAGTGCCTTTGTGGGAGCTGTGGGATCCAGCATTACACGCCCAGGATCTGGGAGGAGTCTCATCAAACTGTGTGTCGGGTAATAAACATATAGACCTTGGTCCTGGCTGTAACCCCTGCAATGTCCCATGAACTGGCTCCAGTCCCTCTTGACTGTAAGAGAACACTGTTTTAGACAATCACCTAAAGATGAAAGCACCTTTGTGCAAATTCCAGTTTCCACTACAGAAGTTCCAGCATACAACTGGAGCAAAAAATATGAGTTTGGATTCATTGGACAGAGTAAGAGAAACAGTTTGACTTTACTCACATCACATCTCTGCCAAAGCAGCACAGCTCAGGGCCAAGAGAGATGTTTTCGGCCTATGACTTTTCCCTTGGAGGAAAGTGAGAGCATGTGAGTGAGTGCCTGGCTTTCCTAGCTATCTAGGATGCTGGCAAAAGGGCCCATTTTTCTCTTACCCCATTCTGAGTACTAAATCGTAAGCTGCAAGACTGGTTAGGTAGAGGATAGGAGAGTGCCAGATAGAACTCTCCGAGGAAATTAAAAGGATGCGGATCCTACTAACTGCATCACAGACTCCAACAAGCCCACCCATGAATCACCGGGGATGCCTCACCCACAGATCCCTCCAACTGGCCCATGGGCACCCCCAGTATTCTGCATGCCTCACCACGCACATCCCCAACCCTTTTGGGCTCCCAAGAGCAGCAGTGAGAGTGCGCTTTGGCAGATGGCTAGTAAGCATGTGCAGGTAGCCAACTCAAATCTGTGGGCCAGGCAGAAACCACGAACTTCAGCTTTCGTGCCTCCCTTGGGAAAGCAAAAGGGAACTAGTCAAGACTTAGGTATACTGTGTTTTAGGATTCAGAAAAGGCATACAAGCTTAAAAATTCTTCCAAGAAAGGGAGCAAGAAGTATGAACCTAATACTAATAGATATATACAGAACATTCAACCTAACAGTAGTAGAATAATTATTCTCCAATGCACATGGAACATTCTTCAGGATAGAACATATGACAGGATACAAAATGGGTGTTAGCAAATTGAAGACTAAAATCACACCGAGATCTTTTCTGACCACAATGGTAAGAAACTAGAAATTAATAACAGGAAGAAACTGGAAAATTCACAAATATGTAAAAATTAAACAACACAATCCTGAACAACCAATAGATTCAATGGAATCAAAAGGGAAATCAAAAACTATCTTGAAACAAACAATAAACGAAACACGATATACCAAAATATATGGGATGCAGCTAAAGCAGTTCTAAGAGGGACATTGACAGTGATAAATACCTACAGAAGAAAAAAGATCTCAAACAACCTCGCTTTATACCCCCCAAAACTAGAAAAGAACAAACTAAGCCCAAAATTAGCAGAAAGAAGGAAATGACAAAGATCAGAGTGCAAATAAATGAAATAGAAACCAGAAAAACAATAAAAAGATCAACAAAACCAATCTCTAGCTAGACTTTTAAAAAAAAGACACAAATTGAGGAAAAAAAGAGAATATTACAACTGATAACAGAAATATAAAGAATTATGAAAGACAACTTTGAACAATTATATGCAAACAATTGGATAACCTAGAAAAAATAGATATATTCCTAGAAAATTTCAACCTACGAAGACTGAATCATGAAGAAATTCAAAGTCTGAAGAGACCTATAACAAATAAGGATATTCAATCAGTAATTGAAATCTCCTAGAAAATAAAAGCCCAGACCAGATGGCTTTACTGGTGAATTCTCCAAATATTTAAAGAAGAATTAACACCAAATTTTAAACTCATCCAAAAAACAGAAGAAGGAATACTGCCAAATTCATTCTACAAGGCCAGCATTACCCTTGTACCAAAGTCAGATAAGGATACTATAAGAAAACTATAGGCCAATATCCCTGATAAAGAGATGTAAATATTCTCAACAAAATACTAGCAAACTAAATTCAAATGTACATTAAAAGGATCATACATCATGATCAAGTGGGATTTACCCCTGGGATGCAAGGAAGGTTTAATAGACCCAAATTAATAAATGTGACTCACATTAATAGAATTACAGTTTTAAAATCACACAATCACTTCAACTGATGCAGAAAACCATTTAGCAAAATCCAACATCCATTTATGATAAAAAAAAAATCAATAATGACAAGCCTACAACTAACATCATACTGAATGGTAAAAGGTTGAAAGCTTTTCCTCTAAAATCAGAAACAAGACAAGGATACTCCCATTCAACACAGTACTAGACATCTCAGCAAGGGAATTAGACAGGAAAAAAAAAAAAAAAGATGATGATGCTGAAGAAATAAAAGTCATCTAATCTAGCCTAGAAAGAAAGAGGTAAAACTGTCATTGTTTGCAGATGTTATGATCTTATATATAGAAAATCCTAAAGATGTCACCAAAATCTCTCAGAACTAATCAATGAATTCACTAACGTTGCAGGATATGTAAATCAGTAGTGTTTCTATAAACTAACAGTGAATTATTTGAAAAACAAATAAAGAAAAGGATTCTATTTACAATGCATCAAAAACAATAAAATTCTTAGGAATAAATTTAACCAGGAATGTGAAAGATCTGTACACTGAAAACTATAATATTCCAATGAAAGAAAATGAAGAAGACACAAATATATGGGAAGATATACTGTGTTCATGAATCAGAAGAATATTGTTAAAATGGCCATATTATTCAAAGCCATCTATAGATTCAATGTAATCTCAATCAAAATTCCAATGGCATTTGCAGAGGAAAAAAAAAAATCCTAAAATTTGTATGGAATTACAAAAACCCCAAATAGCCAAAGTGATCCTGAGAAAGAACAAAGCTGAAGGCATCACACATTCTGACTTCAAAGTACATTACAGAGCTATATTAATTTAAAAAATAACAACAACAACAAACAGTATGGTGCTGGTATAAAAACAGACACAAGGACCAGTAGAATAGAATTGAGATCTCAAGAATTAACTTTCGCAGATACAGTCAATCAATATTTAACAAGAGAGCCAAGAATACTTGATGGAGGAAAAGAGAGTTTCTTTAATAAATGGTACCAAAAAACTAGATAATCATATACAGAAGAATAAAATTAGATTCTGTCTTACATCATTCACAAAAATGAACTTCAAATTAACGGCTTAATTAAACATAAGACCCCAAATCATAAAACTCCTAGAAGAAAACATAGCAACAAAGATCCTTGACGCAGGTCTTGGCAATAATTTTTTTGATATGATACCAAAAGCATAAGCAACGAAAGTGAAAAACAAAAGTGAGACACTTTTTTTTGAAACTAAAAAGCTACTGCGAAAAAGGAACCCTCATACACTGCTGGTAGGACTGCAAAATTGGTACAGCCACTATGGAAAACAGTATGGAGTTTCCTCAAAAAACTAAGAATTGATCTACCATATGATCCAGCAATCCCACTTGGGTATTTACCCCAAAGACTTGAAAACCCATATCCAAAAAGATATTTGCACACCGATGTTCATAGCAGCATTATTCACAGTGGCCAGGACATAGAAGCAACCAAAGTGTCCTACAACAGATGACTGGCTAAAGAAGCTGTGGCACATATATACAATGGAATATTAGCCATAAGAAGAGATGAAATACTGCCATTTGCGATGACATGGATGGACCTCGAGATAATCATGCTAAGCGAAATAAGTTAGACTGAAAAAGTAGAAAATAACATGATATCACTTATATATGGAATATAAACCTAAAAGCAACAAATGAGCAGGACAAACAGAGACTCGGGGACATGGACAATGGACTAGTGGGGTTACCAGAGGGTAGGGGATAGAGGAGGAGGGGAGAGGCAAAGGGGGTCAAATATAGGGAGTGGGGGGTGGGTGAAGTAGGTAAAGGGGATCAAATATATGGTAGCTGACACACAATAGAATATATAGATGTCAAATTATAATGTACACCCGAAAATTATATAATTGTATTACCCAATGTTACCCCAATAAGCTTAAAATAAATAAATAGATAGATAGATAGATAGATAGATAAATGGAAGAGCTTCTGCACAGCAAAAGAAACAACAAAATGAAAAGGCAACCTATGAAATGGAAGAAAACATCTGAAAACATGTAAACCATGTATCTGATAAGGGGTTATTTAATATCCAAAATATTTAAGGAACTTATACAACTCAATAGCAAAAAAAAAAAAATCTGATTAAAAATGGGCGGAAGAACTGAATAGACATTTTCCCAAAGAAGACATACAGATGGCCAACAGGTAGACAAAAGAATGCTTGACATGATTAATCAGGGAAATGCAAATCAAAAACACAATGAGATATCTCTTTACACTTGTTAGAATGACTAACTGCTGGCAAGACTATGGACAAAGAGAACACTTGCGCACTGTTGGTAGAAATGTAAATTGGCATAGCCCCTACTGAAAACAATATGGAGGTTACTCAAAAAATTGAGAATTTAACTACCATACAATCCAGCAATCCCACTTCTGGATATATATCCAAAGGAAATGAAATCAGGATCTCAAAGAGATATCTGCACTCTTATGTTCATTGCAGCATTATTTGTGAAAGCCAAGATATGAATACAACCTAAGTGTCCATGAACACATAAATGCATAAAGATGTGATACACACACACATACACACACACACCACAAATATTATTCAGCCATGAGAAAGGAAATCTTGCCATATGCGACAAAATGAATGAACTTTGAGGGCATTATGCTAAGTGACATTAAGTCAGAGAAAGACAACCGTTGTAAATCATTTACATGTGAAACCTGAAA
Organism: Pteropus medius; assembly: GCF_902729225.1. Lineage (NCBI taxonomy): Eukaryota > Metazoa > Chordata > Mammalia > Chiroptera > Pteropodidae > Pteropus > Pteropus medius. Next base: position 851,943 of record NW_024351545.1, read on the forward strand.
AAACTAAATTTATAGAAACAGAGAGTAAAATAGTGGTTACCAGGGGCTGGGGGGTGGAGGAAATGGGGTACAAACTTCCAGTTATAAGATGAAGCTCTGGGGATCTAATGCACAGCCTGATTATAATTAAAAATACTGTGTTATCTTAAGCTTACACATTATCACAAAGCTGCTGGGGGGAGAGAAACCAAATCGTATGACATTACAGAAGCCTCTATTTTATTGACATACTAATGAATTAGGCAGAAGGGTTCTGACCCCATCTAGTTAATGTTCACTGGGAGCTTACTGGATCCAATTAAGCACTAGGGACTTTATTACTGGTTAACAGTCTAATCGTATGTAATAGTGAATTCTAGTTTCTTAAATAATTTTCTGGAAGTGCTGGGAGAGACTCTTGAACTTTTCAATCAATAGTTCTATTAGGTGCCTTATAGCAGCACATCATTGGTGCAGCTGACCAAATAGATGGCAGAATATTCTGAAAATAATATGTCTGCTGAAAAAAAAGAAAAGAAAATACAGGTGGGAAACAGTGGTAACCCTTGTGAGAGTTCCTTTCATGAAATAAGTGTACCCCACTGATCCAAAGGAGGCACGGAGGCTCACAACATAAACTGACAAGTAGGTAGTGGCCTATGAAACAGAGCCGGGAGTCTGGGCCTGAGCTCTGCATTATTTTTATAGCAGTAAAAATATAATCCGTGTGATTTAAAGTGCTGAACTCTCCACATTCTTCAACTGTATGAGGCAAGTGTCAAAAGGACCATGTTACTGCTCAGCATTGAGAGTACAATACGAGACTGATAAAAACACAACTTAAAAAGGAAAAGCATGGCTCAGAGCACTGAAAGCTCCACTAATGCTGTAAACGAAACAACCAAAGCAAAAGAATTCAGAGCTACTAATCTTTCAATAATCCAAATAATGAAGAGATTTAATTAGTGATGTCTGGTGTGTCATTTAAAGAACTAATCATATAACAAAACACAGAGAATGTGTAACTGAACCAACAAGGCCAGACTGTAATATGTGATATGTAACCAGGGAATGTAATGTGTAAACCTAACCAACAATATCTGGAAAATTCTACTTTGATGACTTGGAAATTTTAGTGAAAACTGCTATATAAAAGCTTGTCACAATAGCCAATGTAAACATTTGAGCTAATTTATTCATTGCTAATAATAAAGAGAAGATATAACATTTGAATGTGATCTCGATTTCAAAACCTTCATATATTAACGACTGAATTTTAAATAAAATCATGTAACTTTCTTACTTTCTAAATTCACTGAAAACAAGCCTCAAAATTCTCTCAGAAATAACAGATTTTTCTGTTATAGGTTTGAATTCCTGATTTCAACATTTATTTTTCTCAGGTACTTACAGTTACCTAGTCAGACAGAATAAGAGTGCAGTCTGTTCCATTTATGAGAAACAAAAAAAGGAGGAACACCCGAACATGCGATGGTCAGCCTACCTCCTGGTTCCTCTTCCCAGCACTCCTCATATGGGGCCCTCACTCATGAGATCAGACACTGTGTGTTCCCACCTGTGTCCCTCTGTAATGTAAGGATGGCACTTCCCTCCTGCTGGGTTCTGCCCTGTTTCAAGATTCATCTTCAATTCTTTATCTTCTAAGAAAGGTACCCGAACAGCCTATTAAAAGTGATCTCTTTCCTCTGAATTCAAACACCACTGTTTATTAGACATTTTGTACCTACTGTTGCTACTTCCTAACACTAAAGTGATTTTTTTTTTCACCTGTATGCATCTTAACTCCCAATTAGAATATAAACTCCTAGTGGGAATGTAAATCACCACAACTACCTTTCAAAAGTCATTCAAGTATGCATGCCCAGCAACTTCTCTGGGAATTTATCCTCGGGAAATAATTAGGAATGTGTATAAAGATTTAGTTACAGGATATTCAAAGCACAGTCATTTGTAATTTCTGAAAGTTGGAAACTCAAATGTCCAATCATAAGGGATTCACTTGTTAAATAAGTTATAATGTTTGAAATAAAATATGATGTAGTTATTTAAAAAATATTGCAGGAATTTATCGACACCGAAAATATTGGGTATAAAACTAACAGAATGAGAGCCTATCTTTGTTTTAAAAAGGCTGCATATATATTTACATAGGAAAAGATTTGGAAGATTTTTTTCAAATGTTCTTTTTGCTGGTATATGTATCTTCTGATTTATAAATAAAGTTTTACTAGAACATAGTGACGCTCGTTTTTACATTATCTGTGGTTGCTTAACCACTACAAAGGCAGGGCTAAGTAGCCCTCAAAGTGTAAAATATTTACTATCTATCCTTTTACATAAAAAAGAGGGCTTGTATTAGCCCTCTAAAAACAACCCCTAATAGAATAACCTCATTTCCTTGAGAGGATTATTAGACTGGTAGAGCAGGAAAAAACGTATTTAAACATCAGCAAGGCATCTGACACAAAATAACCTTATGGATAAAATTGAGACATAGGATCTGAATCCTAAAACAGTTAGAAGAAACCAAAACTGAACAATTAAAAACAACCTTGAGTTTCCTGAAAGTGTATTTACAAAGTCATTTATACTATCTAGACTATCATGCTTGGATTCTATTGTAATCCTTTGTATTAAGTTTAACTCAGTATATCTGGAATATGCTCTAACCATAACAACTTTTTTTTTTTTTAACTTTCCATGTAACATCTCTGGAATGTATACATCTCATAATGTAAAGACTATTTCTTCCCCACCAACCCTCGCCCCAGCCCGTTTAGTACTAAAATGGTTGCTCCTTAAAACCAGCTACTTAACAGTGATTCAACTACTGCTCATTAAAGATGGCTTTACAAAAATTCTGGAACACATCTTTTCTGTTAACGTTAACTGAGTTATACAGGCTTTATCATGTAAGGTGAAAACCTTTTAACTTAAGATGCTTGTATGCCAAAAGTTTTTCCATTTGTTGTAAAGGTACAAAACAACTTTTCATTGAAAAAAAGTGGTATAAATGATAGATGAGGTTAAGGGAAATATCTAAAACCCATTAAACACATAAGTTATTGAACCAGAGTAATCCAAGAACAGAACTATAAAAATGTAAACATCATAACCCAGGTTTTGGTTGCTGAGCTTACGTCCTAATGATGTGGAACCATGAATGGAAAGAATTTCTGGGGAACTGGGATAGTCAGGAAGGAATACTGGGAAGGTTAGGCCTTGGTGGGATAATAATCAAGGACAGAAGTTCTAGGAGGGGAGAGATTTCTGGGTCTCTGCTAGGTGAAGGGTCTCAGCAACAGTCTTTGGTGTTTTTATTAAAATTAAGTACATTATTATTAGTCTTAACTCAGACAAGAAATCTTAGCTTTGAGAGGCTGGGAAGAAGATTCCTGAAAGGACAGCACCATTTATAAGGCTCTGCTAACTTGGTATTTCATGTTTGGAATAGGATTTCACCCTATATATAACCAAAATTAAAAAAACAAACAAACAAAAACAAATATTTTAATAAACACAGCCTCCTTTAAACTATAAAAATTCTTACTGAGTGGCTAAAATTTAAAGCACTGACACCTAAAGCTGGCAAGGATGCAGACCAACAGGACTCACTCATTGCTGGCACGAACGCAACATGGTGCAGCCACTTTGGAAGAGAGTTCGACAGCTTCCTAAAAAACTAACTACTCTCTTTCCATATGACCCAGCTATCACACTCTGTGGCATTTACTCAAAGAAGCTGAAAACTTATGTTCACACAAAAACCTGCACATGAGTGTTTATAGCAGCTTTATCTACAATTGCCAAAACTTGGAATCGACCAAGATGTTTTTCAACAGATGAATGGATCATACATTGTAGAGCACCCATACATTGGAATATTATTCAGTGATAAAGAAGAAATGAGCTTTCAGGCCATGAAAAGACGTGAGAGAACTTTGAAAACATATTGCTAAGTGAAAGAAGCCAACCTGAAAAGGTTACATACTATATGACTCCAACTCTATCGCATTCTAGAAGAGGCAAAACTGTCGATATATTAAAAAGAACAGTGGTTGCCAGGGGTTGGATGGCAGGGAGAGGAAAGGGTGGGGAGGGAAAAAGAAAGGATAAATAGGTGGAATATAAGGGGTTTTTAGGGCACTGAAACTATTCTGTAAGATACTGTAATGGTAGATGCATATTATACATTTGTCAAAACTCGTAAAAGGTACAAAACAAAGAATGAACCCTAATGTAAACTATGGACTTTGGGGGACCAGTATGTGTCATTGTATGTTCATCACTGATAACAAATGGTAATAAAATATTGATAATAGGAAAGGCTGTGTATATGGGAACTGTACTTTTCACTCAACTTTTACTGTATAAACTATTAATTGCTTTTAAAAAGTCTAATAAAAAGATATGCATAGTTCAAAAGAGTTGATATACCATCAATACATAACTTAAATTATTAAGCATAAAAATACATTAGAGTTTTCTCCTCTTATCCTCAAAGAATGGCATACAGCTTCAATTTACAACCTGAATTACCTTTACAGTCTTCAAATGGAGTACTCGACCATCTCAACTTCACTCTCTCATTCTCATGTGCCTTTCTAATGAGTTGTCAATTTGTAGACTAGAATAGCAGCTGTTTCTTGCCCTTACCACCTTCCATAAAGCCAACTAGGATCACTGTTAGGAGAGACACATGGTGAAGGATGATAGGATGAAAAAGTGTAGAGAAATTGCCTTTGGCAGGAATATACATAACTGTATAGTCATGATTATGCTATTAGGGTAAATATTTAAATTTTAATAAATGTCAGAGGAATTCAGGGTTAAAATGCTAGGATGAATTATTCTTTAAAAGAAGGCTTTCAATAATTCTTCAGGTCTTACCTCAAAGAAGTTTTCCTAATCTTTCCTAAATTTCATAATAAAATGAAATTTCCCAATTCCTCTCATTATTCTATAGTTTCATGGCCTTTATCACCATGTCTTTTCTACTTTTTATTCTTTATGGTTTATTTTCTACTTTTTGCTTGTTTCTTTATTTGTTTATTTGTTTATTTCTGTCTTCCTCACCAGAGTGCAAGCTTTATCAGGGCTAGAATCTACTCTCTCTTCTGTATTGCTCTATGCCAGGCACATAAACTTTTAGTCTACTGAATGCCCCGAAATAGAACCATTGAAAGAAAACAGGTAAAGGCATTTCCCACATTCCAATCTGGTGATATGAACTCTCTACCTGTATGTTGAACAGGATATATTACTTGACATTATTTTCGCTATACCAGTTATCATTTCAACCTAGTCTGCAGCACATTTTTGCAGACTGTTTTGAACAGAGGGCCTGCCATGTTGCCTATCTGGGGCTTAATGAATGATTTTGATGAGGCAGAAAATGGAAAGCAGATTTCCCAGAAAACATTAAATTCTATTCTTGTAAATATATATTTTAAAACTACCACAGTTTTGCTGTTGGTAATTGAAATGATTACCAGAGATTAGTGACTCTATTATGTATCATACTCTGCTTTCCTTTTACCTTCATTAGATCTTCACAATAACCTTGCAACATAATAATTATCTTCATTTGACTGAAGAAAAAATGAGGGTCCAAGAGACTGAGTAACTTGTCTATAGTCCATGACTTATAAAAGAAAGTAAGATTCTTTTCTTAGAAAAGATTCCAGTCTTAAGGTTCTTAAGATTCAGGTCTCTTTTATCTGACTCCAAAAGCCAGTTTTCCCACAGGGCCACGTAGCCTGCCTTTGTTCAAACATAGACTTAATTTCACAAAACTCCTACTTCTCCCCATATTACAAAGTTTCTGATAACATGACATGTAGATTAATATTTCCAAACTAAATGCAGTGGTAATGTGGGCAAGGCATTCAATCTCTTGGTTCATAGAGCTCATGTAACTCATATCTTACACCAACTAAAACAACTATTTTTGGGATAGGATGCTTTTGAACGAGCCTGCCAGGAGCAGACGTTGTTTAAATTCCTATGCATCGATACAGAAAGGCAAAAGGAGAGAGACTGATTCGCTTATATTATGTTGTTCCATGTAGAGGAAACTACTAGGTCTTATTCCACTTGATTTTTAAAATTCTTTCTCTGGACCTAGGGAGACTTTAGACAACAGACTTACAGACATAGCAAGGGATGGGACGGGACAGATGATACATTACAAAAACATAATCATTAGTACCTGCCATAAACAGGAAGACCACTCATTGTTACTTTAAATAAAGTGTGAAGTAACTCCAACGAAAAGAAATCAGAACGTCCTCAGTAACCTAGAAACCGCATTTCCTACAAACAAGGATGCTGCACTGAGAACCACTACTTCAAGGCTGGAGAATGTTCCAAGAGCTGATATGACTGTGGACAAGATACCACAGAAAAAAAAGACTTCCTGGGAAAACCTGTCAACTTCTTCCCTGGTATGTGAGGTCCATCCAGAAACACAGTGTAGTGGAGTAAGCACTAAACTTCCAAAGATGCTGGGGCGAGCAGTTGCAACAATTAAGTTATAAAATGGCAACTCAAACCATGAGGGATTCTCTAAGCCTAACACTGTGCAACTAGAAAGTGTCATGGTGCCTCATGGCAGAGCTCCTAACTTCTGTAGTGGCTGTGTTTACTCATGTACAATTGGGAGCATGAGAGTTTGTGTGTGTTACCGCACAAAATGGAGGAATAACATCACTGTACAAGCCTATTCAGAAATCTCGCAAAAGCCAGGACAAGGGGCTGCTAGAAGAAAGCACACTCCTTTTACTATAGTGTCTGTGCAGCTTTTCAACCTCTTCCTTTACTCTTTCTTTTCTGGAATGCAAAGGAAAGGAATCAGGTGAAACTAAAGACTTATGTAGCTGCAAACTAGCTGAGGACTGAGGTTGAGAATGGTAAATATTCACTTACACCGAAACCCATGGGTGTCCTTTTACAACACGCTGCCAAATTGTGTGTGGAAAGCTACCAAGAGTTTAGCACTTGAATGTCCAGTTTGTATAAAACTCGCCATCTGCATCTATATCAATAAATGTAGTTTAGACTTTTTCCTAAAGAATTTTAAGCTAATGATAAGTGAATCTGAGACCAATAAAAGAATTCTCAGAAATCTTTATGCCTATCTTTAAGCACTGGCACGCTGTTATTCAAATATGTTGTACCAGAGACTTTTCTCATCATCATAAATTTTAATTCACAAGGCCATGGCAACGGTCCTAATGAAGATTAATTACTGCAGTACATTCCATAAAATCTGCCCAGCTTCCTTCTGAAGAAGGCTACTGCATATAGAAATTGAACTAAAAATGTATCATGTCCTTAATGTCTCTTTTCTAGCTGCTTAATACTACAAACAATTTAGTCAAAGAAAAGATTTATTGTCTGAGAGTTCATTACTAACATAACTGCAAGAGCAGAAGATATCCTCTTAGATCAGAATTCTAAGTATCAGAGAAGGTTGAGAGTGGTGAGAAGGAAACAGAAGGCAGAGGACTGCAATCACACTACTGATCCATGTACACGTGTCATTTGAGATTGGCAAAAAGCTTTGGTCCCCAATCCATCTTCCTTCCTATCTTCCTTTCTTCCTTCCTCTCTCTCTCCTTCTCCTTCCTCTTCTCCCTCCCTCCCTCTCTCTCTCTCTCTATTTAGGCTCATAAAGACACTTGATAATTGGAAGAAAATTTATGACCCTTTTTCCAGATAAATGCATGGGAGCATCTACGCTGCATGCATACACATACCATCATTTTGTGAACAATTTCAGCTTATCCAGAGTTCAGGTTAAGAATTTCTGTTCTGCAGCAATATAGAAAACATACATAATTATTTCTATTCCCCAGATTAAAAAAAAAAATTTCCATACAAATTGGGTTTATATTACATATATTTTTCTCACTACTCATCTGCATGTAGAACACTTTGTGCTTCTCAGAAGCACATCAGCTATTATCCTCAACTACGTTCACTGATTAGTTTTCAAAATCAAGATCATCATCTACCCAAGCATGTCCCCAGTGTTCCAGCTATCTGGCAAAATTGTCTTACACTTTAGTCTTACTCTTCATTAGTCCTTCAAATGATTCCAAGAGAGAGAGAGAACCTAATCTTCAACGAAGTTGTTCATTAGAGAATTACCTAAAATGGCAAGAACAAAACCAAACAAGAACCAAAAACCTAAGCATGGATACACCCTAAAATTCTAAAAGGGGGGTGGATAAAGGAATTATGGTGTAACTAAGTGATGGAATGTTATATATTTTCCTTTGATATTAATGCATTCTACATGAAGGAATGTGAAACGCAAAAATGATGATCTTAAGAAAGTGTCATCCTCAACGATCTTTTCAGTGGAGGCAAAGTTGCTATGAACCAGAATGAGGGCAGCATCCAACAGAACACTACTAGGTGGTTCATCACCCTTGCTGGATGGTTCATCTCTGCCTCACGGAATCCCAAGCCACTCATCTATCTTCTTAGAGATCCTAGCACTTCTGAAACCTGACAAACTCATAACTATCATTGAGTGACAGTTATTTAATGGATGGCTACATGACAGAGGCGTAGAAAATACAGAGCAAAAACTGAGACTACAAGTAATATCAAACTGGGAGCTTCTGAAATCTCAAATTTCTCAAAATATGTCTTCCCCTTCCCAACCCTCAACCTGGAAAATAACACCTTCCTTACTCAATGGGTAGCAACCTTTCCCTTAAAAGTCTCAAGACCAATAATACTGCCTTTCCTCACCCCAACCCCAACAATCTGCCTTGGAAGTTTCTCTATTCATGACATACATCACACAGGATACTTTTGTTTTTAGGGCAATGGCAGAAGGGAGAAAGACAAAAGGTACACAATTTAAAGAGAGTCAAGTACATTAACTCCTCTTGTTACCCACAATTCATGTTAAGTTCTGTTAAAAGCTCTATGAAATGAGATAGTTCATGGAACTTCCTATTTCAGAAATAAGAAGAGATGATAGAGATTTTCTCTTGAAAGCTGCTAGGCATATTGGAATCAGGGATAAATTTCCTGAAATTAAAAATAAAAGGAAAGAATGGCAGGCATACAATAAAGTTAATATGCCATTAAGCTGAACTGACTTCTTTCCACATCTGCCACCTACAACTAGATTCATCAAAAAATAGGATTCAAGTAAGTGAAATTATAGTCCATAAGTATTTTTCTTTTAACAATCACCTAGACTTTGAATGAAAAAAATCCCTTAAAAAAAATCATCCCCTATATTCAGCACCAATAATTCCACTAAAATTTATTTAAAATATATAATGTGCCATACTCAACCCCAACCAGTTAAGAAGGAAATGAAAATGCTTTCTGGGAAGTTTCCTTACCCAGAAATTCATCTTTGACTCATACATATTTCTTTTCCAGGTGAAAAGCCTTCCATATATTACAAAGCTGACCGTAAAGTCTTGGAAGAGTAGTTGCTGAGCAAAATTTACTGAAAAGATGCCACAGAGCAACATCAGGAGAAACCACAGAGATTAAAGTGGTTCATCTCCTTCATGGAAGAGATAACTAACTTTAAGATAGGCAAGTTTACTCAAAAACAGAAAACTCATACGATACAGATTTAAAAAACAAACAAACAAACGAACAAACCAAAAACTCCAAACAAATGAAAAAACAGCCAAAAACCCTTGATTGGTCTTTTGATTCAGAGCTGTGTCAGACAAGGCAAAAAGAACAGTTAAATATATTGTATAAGAAACATTTACTCTGAACAGGAAAAGTATCAATCTATATAGAAGTTATGTCTAAATTATGCCAATGGTCTCAATACAAATTACAGATGTAATTAATTGATCTCATGCCACCTACCAAATATCCCACCATATAACAATTCTTTCTAAAGCAACCTGCCTTAGCCAGAGACCATGGTCTGTGAAGAAAGGATTGATGTAAATCAGTAACTCTAACCACAAACTTTTTTTTTTGAAAAGGTTAAGATTATAAATATTAAAAACTTGATTTGACTGGATAATGACTATCTGGAATATCTAGCTGCTTCTTTTTCATCATATTCAATACTCTGCAAATTTTCACATCATTAGCAATTCACACAAAGATGGCCATAAACCAAACATGATGAATGCTACCAGATATACAAAAATAAACCTTATAATACATGCTCCAAACCAAACCTCTCAGCTTGTGGGGCACAACTAAAAGGAACAATTTTAATGAAAGAGTTTAATTGGAATATGGTTAAAGATACTCTTCTCTCACTTCAAAGGCCACACCCTTTAATAAGGGTAATTTATGCTTCTCCCTGCTCAGTTAAGACAAACTTACTTCAGGTTTAGCTTTGATGTCATCTCATTTTAGGAAGGTCTTCTTGATTTACCAAGGCCAAGTTACATCCATCACTTACATGCTCTCCAAGTTCACTCCGTACCTCCTCCAGGGCACAAATCACAGCACTTATCTACCTTCACATTGTTTTGTAAAGCCATGCTTAGCTATCTGTAACCTCAACTAAACTAAAAACTGTGAAAGCAGGCAAGATATTTTTCTTGTTTAACGTTCTATGCTCTACATCTGCAATCATTAGGTTTGGCACATGATAGCTATTTAAAAAATTCTTATTTGAAAGAATGGATGGAGGAAATATTACAACAAGCTAGAGACTAACAGATCAAGTGGATATTTTTAACTCTTAAGTGGAATGTGATTTAAATAATGCTGAAGGTTCTTACTCTAGTTCTTGGTACCACATGTAGAAGCTTGTCAAAATATTTTTATTGTGAAAGCATTATATTGACTATTTGGGAGAAAAAGCATTATATTGACTACTTGGGAGATAAAGAAATGAAAAATCACTTAAGAACAAAAAGACCCTTGCAATATTTGAGGTTTTCACAGCTTGGTGTCTGAGAATAATGGAGCTATTAATGGCGTTATTCTTAAAACTCCTTCAAAGGAACTCAAGGTCACATTATTCTCATTGTCTCTGGAACCATATTATAAACAAGAGATCTCTTTTTGTCATGCTAACTTAAAGGAGTTGAATCTTGCACATCAGAATCCCTTTGGAATCTCAGGGTTAGAGATGACAATTCTGATAATTCTACAGAGGACTGAGGATGGTTTAAATTCTACTACAGCTGTGCACTGAGCTGAGGAGGACAGAGGTACAAACTCTTTAAAACTCTGTCAGATCTCCCTGAGGAGGAATTACTGACCCCAGATTCAGTCATTCTCCATTAAACCTGGCTTTCTTTTGCCTATTTCCTACTAAGTGTCCTTCCTTCCATGTGGAGACAAAAGTGTTACCCATATTGAATATTTATGGATCATAAAAGTGAAGGAAAAAGAAATAATCAGAGAAAACTTTCAGAGGCTGGCTCATGCTAGTTACCTTGGGACTAATAGCCATTTCCTAATTGGTGGACCTAGTCCCTTAAGAGTAAATGCAGAGAATAAACTACTGGGAGAGCTAAGATGACCAAGAGGCTGGAACATTAGCTGTTCCTACAATTATTGAGTGGAGGCTAGAAACAACACAGCAAATAAAACCTGTCAACACGCTGGGAGGGCCCTCTAAAGTAGACATCACAAAATCTTAGCATCTAGTCATGTTTATGAGAGGCACAGAAGATGTAGCAAACTTGGAACAGTAAAGGAATAGTATATTGGTTACTATTATTATATAAATACCAACAGCAGCAGCAACTACTATTGTCAAAATTCTAGTCTGTATGGACTTATTTGTGAATACTTTTTCTTATCTAAAACACTTGGTTTCAGTTTACATATATCTTTATTCATTATCTTTGAGGTGATTATAAGAGAGAAGAGAAAGGGGAAAAATGGAAATTAGAGTATAAACAGAAATTTTACATGTAGACTACTACTTGTAACTTTTCCTAAATCCTGCCTTCTAGTCCAGGAATAGCAAATAAGTTTTATCCTCTGTAGCGATCTCAGCTGATTGACAGAGGCTATATTGGGAAGGACTGCTTGGGCTAAATGGAAAGGAATATGTAGACAAATCCTATTCCGGATGGGAAAATAGGTGCCAGTAGTATATATCTGCCATCCTAGGTCTAGTTCAGCAGTTCTCAACTGTGGATTCTGCTCCCCAAGGGATATTTGGTGATGTCTGAAGATACTGCCGGTTGTCCCAACTGGGGAGATGCTCGTGATAGAGGCCAAGAATGATGTTAGACAGTGTATAATCATCCCCAAGCTCCCCCTCCCCAAACGAAGAATTATCTGGGCCAGAATGTCATTAATGCTAAAGCTGGGAAACCATGGTGTAGTCAAATCTATCCTACAGTCCATGGATCAGGTCTTCAGCCAAATTACATCGAATTTGTCTTCAGGAAGTTTTCCTAAGCTTTCTTTCCTAATGCTATAGTAATTCAATATAATTGATTGGAATATTAGAACCAGGGAATCAATTTGATTTAGGCAGTTCATATTGATCTGTCCCTAACTTGTACTGTCATCACAAATTACTATTTTATCTCTTGACACCTTGGTTTCTTTGTCAGGAAGAAGGGATTGGACTATATAATTACTTTTGATATACAAAAGACAAACTTCTACAAAACCCTTGTTGATATTCTCTTCAACAAAAGACAATTTTTCTTTAGCTTAAGACAACTTTTCCAATTCCTTTCAATCTTTACTAATGCAGTTATTAGCTGTGCCTGAAATTAAAACTATTCTAAGTTTCATGTAATGCTTAAATATTTTCCATCTGAACCTGAGATGCTTTGACATCTCAAGGTACTTCTTCCTTCTTGTCTATCACTATTAACACTATCTAACCTTGGCTTCTTCCAATTCTCCAACCATCTATTGCGTCATCTCTTGTATCATTTACGCTGTTAGGACCAATTACATAGCTGCTCATCATTATACTTCCCTTTTTAACTATGTCTCTTTCATCAATCAATTAATCAATTTAAATATTTCAGGGTCTTCCTTGTTCTTATGACATTAATATTGGGGATAAAAGTAGAGGCTGGAGCTAGAAGTGCTGGGACAAAAAGACAGGGTTTCCAGCTCCAAAGCATTTACAGGATAATTAAGAGAATGAAAGACATGAAGCTATTAGAGAACAAGTCATATGACCTAGGTGGTAGCAGAGAAACGTCACTATGAGGGTAAGAAATGCCAGAAGAATGAAATGTCTGCTGTGCATAGACTGAGGATGACTATCATAAACTATCATAAAAAAAGTTAGAAAAAAATTCTTATGAATCAGATACAGAAGGAATGCTGACATCTTGACAATGACTTCAAAGGCTGGTTCCATGTCTTAGAGGTACGTTAGACAGATATGCAAAATATGGCTGCATAAAAACTGCAAGAATCAATTCACGGTCCCTCCAGAGAGTGAAATTACACAGAAATATTTGGAAGTTAATGATATAAAGTCATATGTGTTAAGTTAGATCATATTATATCTATCAAAATGGAGATCTCATAAATCAACCTGAAAGAGGAACATTTATTATAAGAGCAGAAGGTGTACAAACTTAACCATGCAGATAGTTCATCAAGGTGTTGACATATGCACCAAGGAATTTTATGAAGCAAAGTATGTATGTTTATCTTTTAAGAGTCAATTTATAAAGATTAGGAATATGCCCCGAACCTAAATTACTTACCCATAAGGGTATACATTTATATATTTTTCTAAATCCTAATTAAATTATTTTCACCGGTGGTGCCTCTCATGTTAGTAAAACTTATGTTCACTACCCAAGTAGCAAATGTTTCAAGTTTCTCGCATTTTGGATGCCATTTTCATAATTACAAAGTAATTACATTTAAATGAGCATAAGAATAAAAGGAAGAGTAACTCTGAAATGACCTCTCTATAGCATTTTCTCCTAAGGGGGTAATCTTTTTTTGAGATCTTTTCATAATGTTGTTCTTACTTAAAAAGAGATTATGCTCTCTGTGGCCTATTTCCCCAGCTCTGAATCTGTGCTAACACTCAGGGGTTCAGTCAAGCTTCCTCTTCACTTCAATCATATTAACTTCATCTATCATTAGTACCTACTTTCTGCCTAACATGGCACATTGATTTAGAATGTTCACGAAGTTCAATGTCCTCGACTTTAAAATTGAATCTCAATGTAATCTAATACATAGTACTCTGAAAACAAATGCTGAGCAAGTCGTATTATTATTCAATTCACCACATTTCATCTGTTTTTGACATGGTAGCAAGTAAGTAGATTTTAAATTGAGAGAATTTGTCAAGGGAAGTTTATGTAAAAGTTTTCCATTATTTTATATATTTGTTACTTAATTTTATATCAAAGAATATGAAAGTATAACGGCCTTTTCTTTAAATTCAGAAAAATTTTAACAACACTCTCAATAGTGTCCTTTGACAGTGAGTCAAACTAAAATCCTGCCTGTCTGCAATAAATATACCCTAGTGTATCTAATACTTAAGCATAAAGGATTCAGAAAGTAAGAGACAAGAAAAAAAAGAACAGAAAGAAAAACAAAATACAACTTTTATAACATTCGTATCTGTTAACAAGAATTAAAGAAACAATAGGAGAGCCCTTAAAATGATAAGTGCATGTCTCTACATCTTTTGGATTAAAAAGAGAAGACCCATGTACTTAAATCTACCAATGGTAAAAACATACCTAATTTTATTTTCCAAATCTTCACTATCTGAATCTTCAGAGCTTCTGTATTTATCTGGATCTGGAAGTGTGCTCGGATCAAATCCATCATCATCATCATCATCATCACTCCAATCCAGAAAAGCTTCTTCTTCATCTTTGGCCTAAGAAAACACAAGAGAAACTGTGGTTTAAGAAAACAGCTGATGAATAATTAGGTCTTATTTCTAAACTCAATACCCCTCTAATTTAAATACTCAAATTAGAAGCCTTCTATTCTGGTGAAAGCCTATAAGTGACTTTCAGAACCATAATCATTTGCAAAAAGAAAACTCATGTCATTTCAAAAATAAAATGAAATAAAATATGGTTCTGAAAGTAAATCACTATTAAGTTCCTCAAATACAATATGGGGGAAAACTATCAGTTTTATTACTTCTATATAACTTAATTATCAAAGAATAAAGTATAAAATTTGTTTCAGTGCTCCTATCCACACACATGTAAATTTCAAGAAAAAAAAAATATAATTTTATATTTATATATATATATGTATATATATGTGTGTGTGTGTGTGTGTGTGTGTGTGCGCGCGTGTGTGTGTATTTATATATAAAATAAACTATTAGGTGAAAATATAAAAGGCCAGGAGATAGAGTACAGACACTTTTTGTCTGATGATTTTGATCATTTTATAACCACCATAATCTAAGTCTTAAAATAACAATCAGATATATACGAGCTCATTAATAGTAAGGGGTCTTCTAAATTCAGGTGTAAGTATAAAGTCACTAAGAACAATGAAAAAAGAGAAGGACTACCAAGAGATAAGAAAAGCAGTAATACAATGAAGAAAGTGGGAAGTTGCCATTAGAAGCAGGAAGCAGCACACTTGACAGCATACTCGTCTATTTGAAAATAATCAAAGATATCAACGAAAATTGAACGCCATCATATACTCAAGAACACTAATCTCTTGGGCTACAAGATAGTTCCAATTTTCCAGTCTGATGCTCTCAAAGGAATTTGCTGTCTGAAGGTGGAGACAGAGTAGACTCAAAACAATTCTCAAGTTTTTTGGTCTCGGGTAACCTTTACACTTAAAAGTATGAAGGACTCTAAAGAGTTTTTGTTAATGTGGATTGTATCTACTGACATTTACTGTATTAGATGTTAAAAACTAAGATGTTTTTTAAAAATTTATTTGAAAATAACAAATACTATATACTAACATAAATAGTATATTTTCATGAAAAATAGCTATAATTTCACAAACAAAAGAACACTGTTCTACATTTTTGCAAGTTTCTTTAATGTCTAACTTAAGATAGCTGGATCCTCAAATTTGCTTCTGCATTTGATGTTTTTCTACTTGAAGTATATTAGGAAAATCTGGTCTTCTCAGAGATAGCTGGGAAAGGTTTTGAGGAATAATTTAATAATGGCCTTTTCAGATAACTGCAGTTACTCTTCTTTGATACCACAACAAACCTTGATGAGTGGTAGTTTCTTAAAAGTAGTTGCAATGTGGAATCTGAAGCCATATTAATAAACCTTTATTTACTGCTACATTAAAATCCACTGGTCTACTTTGCATTTTGAACAGATCTTTAATCAGTGAAAAATTTTGTAACCTCATGCTTCAGCTATTTGGAAAATACTGATTCACTGAATTATGCAGATTTTCCTTATGTCGATCTTCATATGTTGACACATTTCATTATACAATATTTTAAAAATCATGCTTGTTAATATCACCATCTATAATACCATATGAAATGTCTTTCAAAGTTTTGGGGAGTTATTGGTGATTACAAGTTTTCCAAAGTCAAACTGGAAAATATTAGTGAATACAAGTTTTCCAAAATTATAAATTTTTCTTAAAAGCTCAATTTTTATCATTAGCAACAAATATTTTCAGGTTTTTCTTTGAAGTATAAACAAGTGTCATTTTCCTCTGGTTGCCTTCAAAATTTTCTCTTTATCATATAGTACTTTGACTATGTTATATCAAGGAATAGTTTTCTTTGTGCTCATCCTTCTTGAGGCTCTGTAAAATTCCTGGATCTATTGATTAGTAATTTTCACTAAATTTGGAAAGTTTGAGGTCATTATTTCTTCAAATATTTTTATATCTCTTTCTCAGCTCTTCATGATTGCAAGAACATGTATAATGGACTACTTGACAGTTCTCTTAGGTTTCGTTAATTTTTCTTCAATCTTTTTTTCTTTCTGTTCTTTGGACCAGGTCATTTTTACTGGGTCTTTGGGTTTGCTGTTGCTTTCTTCTGACATTTTACAACTGTTTTTGACCTGATCTTTTTTTCTTGTCTCTTACTTTTCAATTCTAGGACTTCCAGGTTTGTTTTTGTTTTATTCTGTTTTAAATACAGTTTCCACTGCTTTGTTGAGATAACCTATCTTCTTATTCATTCATACCATATTTTCCTTGAATACTCTAAACATATTTAAAATAGCTGCTCTGAAGTCTGCTAAATTCGAATCTGGGCTAAGAGTTTCTACTGACTGCCATTTTCTTGGATATAATTCACATTTTCCTGCCTAACTTGATGTAAAATATTTTTGAAGAAAACTAGACACTGTAGATAACACAGAAACACTGAATTCTGTCACCTTTTTCTGAGAACTATTGGACTTGTAACAGTTATCTTGCTTGGATTCAAACTGCAAACTTTCTAATCCAGGGTACTAAGCTACTTATATCTGTTTTGTTCTTGTGGCTTCTAATTGCTGCTTTTTTTAGCCTAATTTCCTATAGGTCTCCCCTTAGAACCTGTGAGATGTGACACTTAGCCGAGGTTTAGGCAGAGCTGGGCTCACTGTCCTTGTTTCTGTGGTTTCCCCTAATTTTTAGCTACTCTGTTGGCTTTGAGATTTATGTTTTGAGCTCTGTACTCTTTGACACTTCAAGTAGAATGTTTCATTTAACTGTATTTTAACACCTAATACTATTTAATATGCTCTGTTAGCATTTATTATAAAGTGGCCCTCATAAAATGTCTACAATATAGTAAGAGAAATAAATTAGACAGTGAGACAGTATAAATACCTCACTCAACATTCCAGTGTATTTATTCATTATTTGAAGGAAAATACTAACTCAGAATGATGAAAATTTACTTTTAAAAGGATAAAATATTATTTGGATTTGTGTTAATATGATTTTTTTTTGGTAATTGACAAAGTTCAAGTCTTGCTATTTCCTGACCTGTAAGATGATCTCACTATTGATGCCATATCATATTGTTTGTGCTGCTTTACACTCCTCAATTCACGACAATGACAAATGATTTTAAGTTCGCAATCACTCCTTTCAGAAACACAATTTCACTAAAAGTGTAGGGACAATAGATAAGACATTTTTATATTGATCTTTTTTATCTTTGGGTTTATTCCTTGAATGAGTAGAAATATATTACTATAAAATATGCAATATCTATATTATAAAAAGTATAATGTGCCTTTATTTAAAAACAAAGAAAAACACTGTCATCTACAAAAACACAAATCATAAATAAAGTCGCTAAGATACTGCCATAATGAAAACATACTGGAGAAAAGTACTGTCTTTCTGGTGAGGTCTAGTTTAGAAGTATGCTCTTCCTAGCTACATAAGATAGCAAAGAAAATGGACATTCTAGCTGCTCTATCCTTGTGATTTCATGAATTATTTAAAAGATAATTTATAAATACGGCACCGTAATCATTTTTATCTCCTTCTGAACTCATTTTCATGGAAGACAGCACAAATATTGATATATCTATCACCTCCCAACTGATTGTTGACATCTCAGTGTGTTAGAATACCATCACTGGAAATTCGCTGCTATCAGTAAAAGAAAACCATTTAGGTATTTTAGCAGAAGCATAATTAAATTTGTACCTTAGAGATACTGCACGCTGGCAGCAATGGAAAAGGTGATTGGAGGTTATAAGATTTGAAGGTAGGATATCAGTGTAAACACTATAATAATCCAGGTGAGATGAAGGATTCAATGAAGAATGTGGCAGTGGGCATGAAGATAGGGGACAGTTATGACAGCTGTTAAGGAAGGAGAACCAACTAGACTCTATGAACTACATGGGTACATAATACATTCCAGAGAATCAATATGTCCAGCATAATTGTACATGTTAAACATGGTCTAAGAAAGCAGCTTAGTGAATATTGTGAAGATGCCTTACAAAAATGCCTCTATTCAACAAGTCTTAATTAAGGAGTTATTATATTTGCCAGACACGCTGTGAGGTTCTGGGGATGAAGCAGTGAATAAGACAAAGTCCCTGCCATAACAATAAACTGTTCTAGAACACTTAATCTCATAAACATTAAAATGAAAGCCAGGTTCTGCTACTTCTGGGGAACAGCCCATCAAGAGTGAATTGACTCTCCTGGCCCTGCTAAATGCCTAACATCTTATAGGATGCTGCCTTCAACTCGCAGATCCCTCAGCATGTAGCTGAATGATTATAGATCCTCCAAACAACATGCCTCTCTTTTCAGGTATTTCCAGTTGGAAAGCTGCAACCACTTCTCCCTCACTAGTCATTCTCTCTTCTCTCTTCACCCTCTCAGCTCAAAATGAAAAGAGAACCGAGAACCCCTACTGTCACACCCATACTCCTCTCTTAAGGCCCTGAGAAATTTTTTAAAAAGTAGGTCACACACACAAAGAGATCAGAGTAAGGTTACCTCTATGAACTGGCTGTTCCTGAAATATAGTTTCAGAACTTCTGAGGAAACTATTTAGCCTAAAATAGGAATGACTTTTCCTAAAATAGTTATTTAGAAGACTCATTTATAAGTAGGGCAGATGAAAATATCCAGAAAAAAAATGTAACACAGCTAGCTTTACTTTTGTTTTCAGTTTTGACGATGGGAAGAAACACAGATGAGAAGTGGCATTTTCCTACAACGAACGTACAAAGTACTTTGATTTACATTATCTTACTTAATCTTCAAACCCTATGAAGTAGGAAGAAAAAGAATTATTGTTCCCATTTTCAAAATTAAGAAACTGTGATTCAGATGACTAAATAACTTAACTAAGGTCACGCAAACCTGGACATACCCTAGGTCTTCTACATCACCCTGAATCTCAACTTTCACCCTAAAGCTTTGGATTTTCTACTTGTTCAATGACTTCTTCAAAAACAAGCATATTTTGTAAGCTTCATAAAACATAGAGGTGCTTTTTATGTCAACTTGTGTGTTTCCATCTTCACTTTCACTACCCTTGTCTCTTAAACTTCTTTTCTCCTTTTTGTGAATACTGCATAGCTTTCTAATGAGCCTCCCTGTAATTATTCTTCCCCTCCTTCTAATCACTCCAATTCTCTATGTTGTAATTGGAAGGTCGATTTTTTAAAAATTAAGTTTCAAATCTGATTGTATCTATCACCAGCTATTACCAGCCCTTTAAGACACACTTTCTTTAAGGTCCAGGAACAAGGCTACCTTAGAGTCTTCACACCTGCTGTTTCTCTACTGGAATCCTCTTCTACTTTCCCTTGCCTGGTCTGTGGTTTTTGTCTGACACCAAACACGTGATGTCAAACACCACTTCTCCACAGCCAAGTGAGTGTCCCACAGGTCCATTCAATTCTGATATGCAGAGTGAGCATAAACCCCATGAGTAAAGGCCTCAGTCGCACAAGAATACCCACACTTCAGATGCCAGGTACAAATCAGGTCTCCAAGCTACCTGCAATTCTGCCTGGCTGACTACAAATTCAGGGATTCCCATGACCCCCTCCTCCGATTTGGTAATTCTTTAGAATGACTCACAGAACTAAGAGAAGTGCTCTACTTATGATTACTAGTTTAATTATAAAAGGATACAACAACTCAGGAACAGCCAAACAGAAGAGACGCATAGGACAAAGTATGGAGTGAGGATGGGGTACAGAGAGCTTCCATGCCCCCTCCAGGTTAGCCACCTTCCCAGCACATCAGTGCATTCACCAACCTGGAAGTTCTTGGAATCTTATCAGTCCAGAGTTCTTGTAACTCAATTTCCAGCCCCAACATCCTCCCAGGAAGTGGAAGGTGAGGCTGAAAGTTCCTAATCATGTGTTTAGTCTTTCTCGTAACCAGCCCCCATTCTGAAAGTGTCTAGAGATCCCACCTTGAATCACTTTATTAGCATAAACTCAAGTGTGCTGGACAGACTCCTAAGGCATAAGAGTCCTATCACTCAGGAAATCCCAACGGTTTTAGGAGTTCAGTGTCAGGAAACAGGAACAAAGACCAACTATATTTTCTATTCTACCACACCTGGCCAACTACAAATCACCAGGTCTCATACAATACATGCTGTATTTCCTTTATTTCTTTTTCCTTCTGAGACATTCATAGCTACAGTTAAAGCAAAAACAAAAATTAAATCCTAATGTTAAAACTGAGAGAGCAAAAAATGTCTCAATAAGAAATGTTACAAACTTGAAGCTTTAGGAAAAGAAAAAGCAAAATTACATAACTCTAGAACATCTCTGAGAAATGGAGAGGAGGGTTGATGTGAGAGTGAAAAAAACAAAAACAAAAACAGATTACTGTCTTCTACAATACTGAAAGTAAGAGATTGTCGCTTAGCACCATAGTAAATTTTATTAGGCCAAACACCTTAAATGGTTATTTAAAAAAGGGAACGAGGACATGGTTCCATAGTGTAGCGGTTAGCACATCTGCTTTGCACGCAGAAGGTCCTGGGTTCACGCCCCATTGGAGTCACAGTCTATGGTCTATGGCCATGCCATCCTGAACAAGCCAGATATCTGATCTCAGAAGCTAAGCAGGGTCGGGCCTGATTAGTACTTGGATGGGAGACCACCTAGGAAGATCAGGTGCTGTAGGCACAAATAATAATTAAAAAAGAAGGGAATGAGACTTAATTTCAATTTACGAGGGAGTGAAGGTAGAAGCCACATTGCATGCAATGAATGAAAGAGTGAATGGGCACGCCTGCTGGTCAGTCAGTGATTATCAGTGAAGAAATAAATTCAAAGTCTAAATATAGAGAATTATCTTTACTGACTTCCTACATACCATACAGCTTCATAAAATAAAATAACCTTTAAGAATTATATTTAGATTTTAGTTATTTAATTCCACTTAGGATTTTTAAAAAGTCTTCCCATATTGTAAAAATTAAAAGGCTGAATGTCACCTTTCATACCACATCGTTTCATGAGGAACAATTTCAAAATTCATGATAAACTATTTCTGATCCTGAAAAGAATGTAAAGATTGTGAAAAGAAAATTTTAGAGAAAAATGAAGTATTCAAAATACATTTTGTTCTCACTGATAGAACTTCATAACAACTTTCTAAGAAAGCACTGAGAAAATAATACTTGATAGTTTTCAAATTTAAAATAAAAATTCCAATTGTTATAGATAGCCAACCATCTTCAGTAGTTAGAGATGGATTGACTTTTGAGATTTACCTAAGCTATAAATCCTAGGTATAAAGTTACTTAGAGAAGAAATTATCGAAACTTTTTTCTAAATTATAAACACAAAAAAGGTTAATGATGTTACTAAATGTGCCTGTTGAAAGTGAGCATCTATCTTCTAAGGCAAATGTGCAAAACAGTAAACACAGGAGCAGCTGACAGTGCTAATTACTGCTCCTGCTAACAATGTTGTAATACTAATTGAAATATTTTAGAGTAGTTTCAGTTTATTTCTGTCTCCTAGAAATTTATTCCATAATGGTGATGTTGGACATAATGCTGATTTATATAGCTGGTTCTTCGGTATCTGGCCAAAGTGTGTATTTTATGCACTTCTAATATGTACTGGCTGAACTGCACTTGAAAACCCCAACTTTGATCAACAGCCCTGGACTCTTCAATTGTGAGGATCCTGCCCAGAAACATACGTCCTTCCTAATATCCAGCGTTTGTAAAATAGACATTTGTAAAATAGAATGGGAAGAAGGAAATACATTTCAGCTCAGGTCACCTAACCATACAGGAATTTGAGAAGAAAGAGGGAACACAGGATGCCAGGGAATGCTAAAAGCAATATCCAGGAGAACAAGCAGAAGAATTGGGGCAAGGGCACCTGTTTACAGAATTTCTCTCTTAAATCTAGTAGTCTTTAACTGAATTCCAGTCAGTACTTCTTTATTATTTCCAAGCATTCCAAAACAATAAGAATATTTGACTGTAGGACTATGAAGAGGCAATATAAATAATACATGAATTGAACATAGTTAAGAATGGCAGACAAAGGGCTGCCACATGAATATTCAAAGTCTCAAAGAGCAAGTCCCAAATTTGGAAGTATCTTCAGAATTTGGACTATTCATCCAACAACTGTTTACTGCACACTTACTGTGTGCTGAGCATTGCTATAAGAGAAGAATGTAATCTACAACAGCATGGCAGAAGAGACTATGATTCAGCATTTTAACTTTAATGAGACTTTTAGCAAAATGAAATTTCTTCTAAAACTGCTTCGCACAAAATTCATTATCTTCCTAAATTGCTTACTCACTCACTTACTTAATATATGAATATCTCACAGAGCCCCACAGAATACCGAGAATGCTACAATTTCAGAGTGCCCTATTAAGTAATACTGCATTTCATTGTCGGCCATTTTTGTTTCTCATTTTTTTCTTTCCAAAGGAAAGCTACACTAAATATTAAATAAAATACAAATTACAAGTCCAGTTTGCCATTCTTCTCACGATAACAAAAACTTTAATGTGTCACAAGACTCTTGATTGTTCCACTAGTGGCTAGCTGTGAGTTCTTAGATAATTTACTGTTTCCTCATCTGTATATAATCTAATCACTGCCATTTACATTCAACGTTACTGTGAGCATTAAATGAGAAAAGCATGTGAAGAACACTACAATAATGTTTATCATCATTATTTAAAAAACCGTACAAACTGGGAAAAGACATTTCAGCAGTTTGGTGGTCTTATCCTTCTTGAGTACTCCTGCTTTCTCCAAACTGAATTATAACATGGGTAGAAATGTGCAATAGATTTAAGTCTCCTTAGGAAGTAGTGCATTCATATTAGAAAAATATAAAAGACTACACACAAAAGAAAATTAAAACTATAAAAATGATTAAGGTTATGAAAGGTGAAAGTATCTATGTTAGAATGAACCACACTACTTTTAGAAGGTGGTTCAAGCATAAATAAAGCACTACTTTGTAAATCAAGTAGTAAATAGTTCAATGAATAGAATAAAATAACAAGGATTGGTACATGCGACATCATGAATGAAAAACTCAAATGTACCTTGCTAAATGAAAAAGGACAGACACCAAGGGCTACCTACTGAATGACTCAATTTATATAAAATTCTGGAAAGGAAAACCTATAGGGATAGAAAAGAGATCAGTCATGCCACGAGCTGAAGTTGGGAGGAGACAGCAAGAAAAAGTTTTTTGAGATGATGGAACTATTCTATGTCTTTAATGGTGGTGGATGCGTTGACTCTATGTATTTGTCAAAACCCACAGACATGAACACCACAAATAGTGAATTTTACTATATGTAAGTTAAAAAATAAAGACCCCTCAAGAGAATATTTTAATAATATTTAAAAGTGTTCACAATAAATTAGATTATCAAGACCATAGCAATAAAAAATATGTATAGAGGAAACTATGAGCGGTAATGACTGGATCACAGGGTCCCATCCTTTTACCAATCAAAAAGTATCTTACAATGAGTAACTAATATTTTTGAAACTGAAGAGATGAAATATTGCTTTTAAGAGAGTTTAAAAAAAATTTGTATGGACTCTCTAATTAAATAATAGAGGGGGCTTTAGAAGTTCTTAGCCTGGGTTCCTGGAAGCCACAAAGCCACGGAAACAACATGAAAAATATTCTTAGTATATATACATATGCATTTTGGAAAGGAGGAGAGCCATAATCTTTAACAGCCCGTAAGCAACCTCCTCCCCACTCTAAGTCAAAGACTACTGCTTGGTACAACTGTATTTCTTGGGACTGAACTGATAAGAACAACATAGGTCTCAAATTAGATACTTCTCAGCTTTGACAAGGTCATTCATTCCTGAAAGCCTTGAACATGATTTAGGTTTCAACTACCTAGTAACACATGCCAGTTTTTCTTTTTAAGAATTGTTTCAGGCTGCTGAGAAGCAGAAAAACACAAAACCAATGTCACAAACAGCATTTTTAAGGGCAAGAATTCATAAAATAATCATAGAATGAGTGGGACCATTCTACAAGGCTATATTTGGACAAAACTGATTTCTCAGAAAGAGAAGAAAAACCATGATGGAGCTAGTTGAGCTCTAGCTTTGGAGCAATAAAACACTGACAAGATATAATTTTGGTCATGTGCATATTTAGTTTTACTACATTCTCCCTGATTTGTTCCATCAATCATTATCACTTCTCCAGGTAAAAATTCAAGTCCAATTTGAACCTCTCTCAGTGAGCCATTGGAAAACTACTCTCAGCAAGGGCTAAAACTGGTTCATGTTTGGTGAAAATTAAATAGCAATTTAAAATCAGAAATTACTTGAATGAATTTAGGTTTTGATAAATGCATATAAATGAATCCCATAGACTGTGAAAATCCATTAACCATTTGCATACAAAAAGGCAAAAATGCTAAACAGTAGGGAAAAATCCCTAAAAATGTAAAAATTACAAACCATGATGGTATATTTTCCAAGGAAATATATGATTTTGATATCACTGAATGAGATGTCATTGAATAAATATTTCCAACCAAAACCGATTTTTCCTCAGCATTTTATCGAAAGGAGCCCCAACTATCTCTGCTGATATCACTTTGCTCCAATAGCCAGCCTCCTAATAAGAGAAGAAACATTTACAAGTAACTAGTTTTAAACAAACTACCCATTTTTAAAAAATCACAGCAATAAAAAGTTTTTCTTCTTCTTTTACCCTCCCTACTCAAGGGGATAGAGAAGAGATAAAACAAGGGCCTCGAGATTACAGGGTACTTTGCTTTAGAAAACAGGTGGTTCTTCCAGTAGTTAACAGTTATCCAGTAACCCAGCAATTCCAATCCTAGGTATATACCTAAGAGAAATGAAAACATATGTCCACACAAATACTTGCACATCGACATACATAGAAGTATTACTCATAATAGTAAAAAAGTTTAAATAACCCAAATGCCCTAAAAAATGGTAAATGGATAACTAAAATGTAGGATATACAATAGAATTTTACTCATCAATGAAAGTAATGAAGTACTGATTCAAGCTGCAACATAGATGAACCTGGAAAATATTATGCTAAATGAAAGAGGTCAATCACAAAGGACCACAAATTGTATGATTCCACTTGTAAAAAATGTCCAGGCAGATATGGATTCACAGAGACAGAAGGTAGGTTAGTAGAGGTTGCAAGGATGAGGAGAGGAGGGAATGAAGAATGACTGAGTTTTTTTAATGCGGTGACAAAAAATGTTCTGAAATTAGGTAGTGATATTGGTTGTGCAACTTTATAAATATATTAATTAAAAACCATCAAACTATATTAATTTGAAATAGTAAGTTTTATGGTATGTGAATTATCTCAATTCAAAAAATATAAAAAGATTAAAGATTACTTATTTTAATTTTTAATATGAAGCTGCAAAAAAATTTACATTGTACTTTTAAGAAATACACAGGATTATTTAATAGATAATAATATTAAAAATTCTCTTTAATTTCTATGAAATGGTAAATCTAGTTGTAGACTGAGAAAAAAACTAGAGAGGAAAGGAAGAGAAAGGACAGCACTTGATGTGATGTCAGCTAAAACACTCAAGCAAAAACCCAACACATTTACAAACACTTCCTTTGTTTTCTAATTTCATCATCACTAGAGAGGTTTAAAGAGGTTATAAAACAAATGAATTTCAAATTCTCATTTTTGATGGAGGAGGAAAAAATTTTTATCTTAAAATGGGTGTGGTGCTACAAACCATAGGAAGTATTAATATTCCGATTACATGGATTCAGATTTGAAAACTGAGGCTTAGAGGGGCTAAATCACTTTCTCAATGACATATAATTTATATAAAATTAAACAGGATTCCAGTTATGTCAGACTCCAAGGTCCAACCTCTTTCCATTATGTCATAAAGACCAACTGTAATTCTGTAAGAGAGCAACTATAGCTACACATAAACTCATCTTCGGTACTTGTCCTGAGAATCTGCTCATGAGGTTTTTCTACAACCAATTCTTGCAGTTCGCACAGACTGAACATATACTTTATGCCCTTGTTTATAACAGCTGCCAAAGTCACTAGCAACAAGCACTTGAACTTCTGGTTTATGTTGCTATTTAGACACATTCTGTAGTGTTAAAAGAAACATTGTCATGGGTTATACAGCCCTCTGTGTCAGTATATTTTTTGTTAGAGACTGTATTCCTGATATCTGATAATCTCACTGAAACTGGTCATGCAAGGAACAAAGAGAGCATATAAGGATAAGGACAGACTCATCAACACTAAGATAATCTAATGGTATGTCTAGAGTAGCATCTTTAACAATACAGTCCCTTTCATTATTGTCAAAATATTAATGAAGTCATCCACAAGTCTTAGTAGCTGTTCAAAACCATTCTGTCTTAAATGGTCCACAGACATTTTTGCTTAAGTTCTTCCAGAACCCAACATTATATTACCTACCATATCCTAAAATACAACATTCAAAATACAATTCCATAATGACTTTTTAATACCTTAAGTATCAAAATCTCTGTAGATAGGCCAAAAATATATTTTGGTAACTGCCTAATGAGACATTTTTATTTTTCAGACATTTGTGCTGACCAGCCTACCTTTCCCTTGTTTATAATTCAGATGAAGATGACAGAAAAACATTTTCTTACAGAGTAGCTGCTTATTAGCAAACAAAATATTTAAGACTACAGCATATGTTTATGAGCTTCCAATTTATTCAGAGCAAAGGGGTACCTGCTGAGGTCTTTATTTGTAGATATATTCCAACACGACCCTAGAACATTCACAGAATTGAGGAAGGGGCGGGGCGGGGGGGGTAGGCGGGAAGGGTAAAGTATCCCAGAAGGCATATATGTAGTCATATCCAGTGCTTACAGTTTTAACATGGGAAATAAATTCTATAATGAAAAGCTATCTACAAACATGGAAGATAAACTTTAAAGCATAAGAACATCTTCTAACATAAACCTTAACTCAGAAAGAAAAAAAATGTTTCTGTTGTCTCACTTGGTCCAGGGATCTAGGACAATTAGGTTCTTCATTACATTTATGCGACAATATTTTCTGAATGCTTACTATGTGTAAACTACCTATTGTAAAAGACTTTTAGGGATACAAGAGAAATAAAATCTGCTCCATGTTCTAAAAGTGCTTCAAGGCTAAGGGTCAATATTGTAATATATAAATCTAATACAAGAAGTGATATACGTTCTACAGGACAAACTATATAATTAAAATGCTATAGAAGCTTAGCCAATGGAAGGCTAGTTCTGGCACTGGGACAGGGATACTGGTGGTGGCGGATGTTAAGGAAACCTTTACAAAGAGCATGTCATTTAAGTTATTCTCAGGACAAATAAGGATTGGGACATGTAAAGGCCATGAAGGAGGGAATTTTGGGTGATGGCAGAGCATAAGCAAAGATACAGTGCATCAACTATGTAGGCACATTAAAGGTGTATACTAAAAAACTAACTAGAAAAAGGTGCCTCCCCCCTTCCTCCAAGCAGATGCAGTGCCTTTGCCAGAGAGCTCAGCTTGGGAAGCAGAACGCCAGCTGGGTTTCTGCTCCCACTGACTCCCTTGGCCAGGCATTCTTCCAGAGTTAACAACCTGATACCATATGGGGCAAACCTAGGTTTGTATGGGAAGGACAGACAGGAGCTGTAGTGGTGGTGACAAAGTGACCTCTAATAAATATTGGGTCTACCATTCCAGCTGTGCAACTTTAGGTAAATCACTACCTTACTATACCAGAGTTTCATTACCTGGGAATTAATACGATTCTAATAACTAAGCCATGCCTCTATGGATTGCGAATATAAAGTGCCTTGTACCAAGCCTGGCCAATATATATGTTGAAACGACATGCATAGTTGTCTGTCTGGGCAGAAGGGAAGCAAAGGGATGTAAATAATTCTAGAAAGGTGGACAGGATCTGGGATCCCAAGCTAACACATCTTTGGATTTCTGAGGGGTCAAAATATCTATAGTAGCTAGCTATTATTTTAGTCAGGTAAAGGGAAAGTTTAAGATGACAAAATAATTCCCAGTATTATTGAGCATGTCTTTATGTTGGTGCAAAATTGCCAATTATCATAGGAAATGACTTTATTCTAATATTAAGTCGTTTTCAATCTGTATTTTCTTTAATGAAATAATAACAATGGTGGTTGTGTATGTGTTTTTAAATATGCCTAATGGAAAAACCTAAACAGGTGGTAACACTACATATATCCCTCATTTGTTTTGAAATGCAAATGTTTGGGAACCACTATATTCAATATACTCCCAAGAGCTCTGTAAATTGGTTTTATAATCTAAGGTTTGAAATTTCAGCCCAATATTATAAATAATGTTAACAGATGCCTACTGGAAAAGTCAAAATAATTTATAACAACACAAGGGAGAAAGAAAAAAAAAAAAAAAGATAGTTCCAGAGCAACACTAGAGAGAAAAAGACTGATATAGACCACTGCATCTGTGAGGATCAGAAACTTTAGTTAACTAGAGGGAGGTGAAAAGTAAGAATAAAATAAAGTTTATTAAGGAGATACTCAGAGACAGGAACTTCCAGCTGAAGTGCGCCAAGCAAAAAAATAAGTCATTCACTCAATGATGGCATTTAATACTCAGGAAAGTTTTCTAAGAGTACTACATTAGCTTAAGAAAAGTCTTACACCCTTTAAAACAGAGCTGATTTTATTGTTCAAGCGTTTGTAAGATTGGTCCCAGTATTCACTCTTAATTACTCAGATCAAAGCTTGCTTCTATTAATCAGAGTAGATATATTCCAAGCCTCACTAAACTTAAATTACAAATTACCTAAAATTCCATCTTTTTCTTATCTGAAAATTGCCCCAAAGAGTCACGATCTCAAAGAGGCCAGAGCATAGATGGCAATTGCAAATCTAATGTTCTAATAAGTGTCTACATAGGGTGACAAGGGTGAAGGGGGGCAATGACTCTACATTCTTCACAGCAGTAGATGAAGGTCTTCAAAATGGAAATAAATTCTAAATTGCCCCTGGAGTACACTTAAAATTTCCAATAATTATTTAATTGAAAAGTCACATAGTTGTTCTTTACTGGAAGTTAAAAAAATTTACAATGTATTTTACAAAAGAGTACCAAATAGTACGCCTAAATGAGCAAAACAGCACTTTCTAAGAAGCTCTGAATTTTGAATCATTAACTTTGTTATTTACCTCATGACACTTTGGCAACAAAACTAAGTTTTTATTTATAAAAATTAATAAATCAGCTCTAAAATAAGCTATGATAATGTTTTCTTAAATCTACTCCATTATCTAAGTTTGACTTCTATTTTCAAGTTTAGTTGAAATGAATCACAAATTAAAATGATCACTTTAAGTGAAATAAATCAGACAAAGATGAGAACCATATGATTTCGCTTATATGTAGGATATAAAACTGAAAGCAGCAAATGAACAAGAAAAACTAAACTCACAGACACATACAACAGTTTAGTGGTTACTAGAGACAAAGCGGGGAGGTAGATAAGGGTAAAGATAAGGGTCAAATATATGGTGATGGAAGGAGGTTTGATTTTTGGGGGGTGAACACACAATGCAATATACAGAAGATGTATTATCAAATAGTACACTTAAAACCTATATAATTTCATTAACCAATGTTATCTCGATAAATTTAATTTAAAAAAATAATAAAAATAACTAGAAAATAAAAAATGAAATTAAAAAAATCATGATCTGCAGCACATAATAAGTGGTGGCTTATCATGAAAAAAGATTGCTGACTCTCATTTTAAATTGTATAAATACATCTTTTAAAATTCTACATAAAAATCTCCATCTTAAGTAGATTATATTATAGAAAGAATGAAAATCTCAGTTACTATCAATTTCCTATATTTTTACCATCTTCACCTTTAAAGACAATAAGATGAATTAAGATACTTCAAATTCACTTCCTATTTCCTAATTCTTACTCATGCTCCTATCTATAAAACAATCATATACTACTTTCTCTGCTAAAACATGACACGTGCAGTCAAAGTGTATTATCCTCATGTTCTCACTTATAAGCTTTCCTTCTTTTTTAACCAAGAAATCAATTAGTTCATGATTTTAATATTCAAATTAGATTTTCATAAAATTTACTTGTGCAGTGAAAACTTTCAAATGCTGGAACTGTCTATCTCTTTACAGTCTACCACATAGTCATTTATAAGTGGGTTTGAATAGAGGTACAATTAGGATAATCAATATTCCATTCAGCAAGATAAAAGCAAAGAAAATGTTTTGTTTACACAGGAGAAACAGATTTTGAGGTGATGAATACCTAGAAATCATAGCTAACTCATCTACTACATAAATTTACATGAAATTTCTTAACTTCTATTACTCTCTGTTTGGGAAAAAAGCTAATTTTGCATATCAATCTCTTTAATATTCTATTTAGCAAGCAATGCTTCCTGGGTAAGAGGCTGACAAAAGCAATTTCTGTATACCATTCAGGTATTGGGCTAAGATTAAATCACCTATCCATGTAATAATTATTTAGAAATTAAGAGTTGAGAGTACAATCCCTAGTGACAATATATTTGAAAAACAGTTTATTTTGTTCAGTTTTCTAAATGAATAAGGTAGGTAAACAAGCTGTGAACAGGAAAATAATACAAACATTTTGGTTCATTTTCTAAAGATTTAGGCAATATAAGTAGAAAGACCAATATAATTATTTAAAGATTAAAATTCAAAGATAAAAATTATGTCTAGAACATAAATATTTGTTTAATGAACAGATGAACGAGTATATGAAAATGTGTTTGAATTTCATATTTTACAGATAAGGAAATAGGATTAGAGAATTTAAATATAGTTAGTGGTAGAGCTAGAACCCAAATCTTTGGATTTTAATATAAAATTAATGCAAAATTCTTCCATAAAAGATATTTAACAAAATATCTCTCTGTCATCCATAATTGAAACTATCAAGTCATTGACGTTAACAATAATCTTCAAATATCAATATAAATCCTAAAACAATCACTATACCAAGAAGCTACCATACGGATTTATTAACTCTCATGTGAACTTCATTTTTTCCTTCCTTTCTCCAGCAAGTATTTATTGATAATCTATATGTCAGTTTAGTGGATGTAAGATTTCTATATAGTGAAACATCTAATAGAGTTACTATATTAGCGTGTGCACACACACACACAAAAGGAATCTAAGAGGACAATGACTTCACAGAAGAGACTTGAAATAGCCTTAAGGATGAGTTAGAATGTACAGGGCAAAGGGAAAGCTGAGGGGCAGGAAAGAGGAGGAAATGTTCAGTACAGTGAAGGATGGGAGAATAGTAGGAGCCTAGGCCAGAAAAGTAGGCAGGGCTAGTTTGGAAGGGCCTTGAAAGCATGCTAAGGAAACATGGAATATATGAACCCAAGGCTATTAACCTTGTAAAAATAAGGACTTCTTTTATTATTAAAAAATTGTGTAGAACACTCCATCCTCATCTCTCTCGACAGTAATTGTTCTTTTCCCATCTTTGAGAGCCCATGTAATGACAAAAATTACTATGATTTAGAGACCCTTTTTAAATTTATTTTTTACTAATTCTAATAGCAACAACATATATTTTTCAAGTTAGTGCAGCATATCTCGGAGATATTGAAGGTTCAGTTCCAGACCACCACAACAAAACAAGCATCACAACAAAGCAAGTCATAATCTTTTTGCTGGTGGAGGGTCTTGCCTTAAATTTATGTTTAAAAAAAAAGCACAACATTTGTGAAGTGCAATAAACTGATGCACAAAAAAATGAGGTATGCCTATAGTATACGTATGAGACAATTATTCGGTTCAGTCTTTTTAGTTGAGGTATGTTTTTTAAAAATGCTGGCTACACAGGCATTACTACAGGACAATGATGCAAATGAAGGAAGACACCAAGAGATGAAGTTCAAAAAATAGAAATTTCTTTAGTGGCAAAAGATATGGAACCGCATCTGTTCTGACCGTGCAGTATTTCCTCCAGATACATGTACAGGCTTCCCAGGTCTGCTAAAGGTATATCTAGAGACACATGGAGCTACTGATACCACTTGAACAGACTCTGGGTACTGCCAGGGTACTGCCAGGTGTGAGAAACTCATCTTTGCTAATTCCATGGCAATTTTTGTCTCTTCCTAGTAACTCTTCACCTCTTTGCCCCATGCCCTCCCTCTAAAATGTTCTAGAGATTTCCAGTTCCATGCCTGCTGTTCACCAAATTCAAATAACCAATAGCACAATCCTGAGTGTAAATTACTGCAACATTAGGTGAGTAGAAGGCCCACTGTATAGGTGAAAAATGCTTCCGCAGATGGGCTTAGGATCTACCTGAGGTTCATTCCAGAACCACAGTATGAATGTAAGATCAGGAGTAATGACATTATGAGGAGGACTGATTCACAACTGCATTTCGAAGCAAGAAAGTACAGAATTGTAACACTCTTCTAAGAAGTCTACTTTTTCTTGGGAGAGTGGTTAAGCTATCTACACAGCTGTATACCTGAAAAGATCCATATTGGAAGGCTTCCGATTATTAACGCCATGCTTATTGCACATACAAGCATTGACTGGAAAGACATATTTACTTACCTGCCAGTCAATCATGATTTCACTGACTACATTATAATCTCAGCCTTGTGTGGTCTCCTATGAAGGATTCAGAAGGAGAATAAACGTCATCTCTGAGGGGTCTGGAAAAACGCTGGTGGCATAGGTATCACCTACAGGATGATGATGCGATGAAGGAAACCACCAACAGGCAAGATATATAAAAATCTCTCAGAATACTTAAAATCTACTTTGAGAAAGCAGACCCAAAACATAACTCCTGACCACCACAAAAGATGGGTAATGAAGGGCTCACACTAATATCCAGTGAGTATAACTTCTTCAGGAGTCAAAAAAAAAAAAAGGAGTTTCAAGAGAGCTGGAGCGTGCAGCAAACGCTTTATAGAAGTGGGAAATGGGTATGAGATGAACTCTGAATAATGGGCAGTATATGGAAAGATGGTAAGGAGTGGGCAGGGGAGAGAGAGGGAAGGAGGGAGGAAGAGAGGGAGAGAAATGCTATTGAACATAGCACGGAGGAAAGAAAACTAGAACAAATGTGTGTTGGAGGGGACAGAACAAGTAATAATCTAGCAATTCAGATATAAACCTTAACCTCAGTTACAGCAGTTATGCCCTATATATGGGAGTTTTATTCCCTAGTCTCAATTTTCTGCTCTTTACTTATTTCTTTGGTTCCTACTTCATTTCTAAATTATCCATTCATATATTATAAGTGTTCTCATGGGATCCCCTAATCCTCTGTGAAATGGAACTTGGTATATATAATAAAAGAGTAAATAAATTTGTGGTGGGATTGTTGGGTGAAGTAGGATTGTTGGGTGAAGTAGGATTATGGGGGGCCTAGAATGTCAAAAAGAGTTGTTTAATGAATAAGGAGGTCTTCAGAGGTTCTTAGGCAGGGAAGTGGCATTAAAGTGTGTGGGGGGCAGGGGAGGTATTTGAAAAAATTTTTCTAGCAATAAGTACCATGCTAAAACATTTTTTTTTATCTTTTTTATTTAAAAAAATTTTTAAAAAGCAGGAGTTGGTGAGGGTGTTGAAGCACTACAGGTACCAGGTGACAATCAGAAGACACTAAGAACAAAGCAGCAGGTCTAGAATAGCTGAGGGCATTTGCAACATATTGTCTGTAGATCCTACACAGGCTCCACTTGTCATTCCCAACAAGCTACCAGTAGGCGGAAGAAGAGTGTCTCTTTCTCTCCTCTCTCAGCTGCAGTTTATCACAGTGATATGGATTGATAGTTCCTAAACTGATGGATATTTATAGGCTATTATCTTCAAAGCACAGAATGCGGGTACCATATTAAATCTTATTCATTTCTCATTCTTATAGATTATGATTATTTAAGATATTTCCATCAAATTATATTTACCCTTATAAAAAGACATAGTAAATTTACCAGATACTCAGAATAGTGAAATTCTCAAAAGACTTGTCTAAGGCAGACATGCACCTATACTTTAACAAATACCTAAGATCTATTTCTCTATTCTGTAATATCTGATCCTATGTTGAGCATCATATATTTTTCTCTTTTTAAGGAGATTTAATATACCTTTTTGGAAATCTCTGCTACGGAACAAATAAAATTGCTATTCCTTCACCTATTTAATTATTGAAAACTTTTATTTATTAAGGACTTGGTATATTATACATTAAATTTTCTTTATAAAGCATCATAGTGTCAAAAACTTATATTTACAGTGTGGCTATTCACACCAAACTTCTAAGAAACATTCTTCTTTCTTATTCTTCTCTCTCTTTTTTTTTTTTTCAATTTTAGCTCTGCTGAAATTGTGAGTTGCTCTTTAATTCTGGTTTGTTTCACAGCAACCATAAAAGTACACAGTGAATTACTAGTGCCATAACTAAATAATCTTTTCGAGGTTTCTTTATATATTGCTATAATTCAACTTAGTCTAATATGGGCGACAGACTTTAGCATCTTTTGTACCTGTCATCTGTCAGATATGAACTGTGCTCTGGCTCAAGTTTTATAAGTTGTAAACACTTTGAGATCATAAATAAAATAAAACCTCTATTATTCAAACACAACTAACTGTAATCTTCACTTAACTAAAAACCTTTAGGTGAGAGAAGCATTATATGATATGAGTCATACAGATTCAGCTCTATCTGTCATTGTGACATCTATAAGTTATGTAATCATTATAAAAGCTGAAGAAAGTAACCTAGAAACATGCTAAGATACTGAATTATTAAGAAAAGATAATATCTGTAAGAATTCTTATATTTGTATCATCAATATAGTTCATAAAGCATGTTTTTACTATGTTGACTCTTAATTCTTAAACAAATCTACTTGATGGGCCTTTATATCTATTTTATAGACAAGGAAAGTAAGACTCAGAGATCTTAAATATCTTGGCCTGAAGCCAAAATGTTAGAAAATGGCAGGGTCTAGACTGGAACTGGGTCTTCTAACTGAAAGTTTTATATTCTTATCAGTAAATCACAATATCTTGTGTTGCAGAAAATTAGATTTTAACCATAGCAATGAACACCAAGAAAATCTACTGGTTAGGCATCAAAAAAAATTTTTTAAAAGAGGTTAGATTTGATAAATCTTGTCAGCTATATCAACATCTGTATCTCATTTCTAGTATACTACCAGTACAGCATGTCCAACTTTCCTGGTAAAATACTTCGATTTAGGCAAATGTCAACAAACTAGGAAAGTAAACTGAGATTTTTGCAGCATAAACCCTAGACAAGAGTAAAGGTACAGCTGTACAGTCTTTCAGGAATCTGTGTGTGCAGATTGCAATTATGCAGAGTATATACAGAAATAGCCAGACATGGTAATATTAACAACTAGATTCAACTCCAGGAAGCAAAATGGCATATGTATATTTTACTTACACAGATCATCACTGGATTTTTGTATAAAGAAAAGAGTTCAGTGGCTGTTGGCCAACATAAATGCAATGCTAAGAGGGTGGAAGAGGCATATATATTGAATATGTGTAAGTATTTTAAGATAATTAAAGCCATGCATGATGTTTGCAGCTATCAGTAAAATCACATGAGAATCTGATAGTATCATCACCCCTTGTTTGAATTTAATTTGACAGTTCATATGGACAGATGTTTTTTACAGTTCAGGGCCTGTAACATAAATTGTTTAGTATCTTTATTTTCATTCTAATCATTATCCCTCTGTTAAGACGACTTGCTTATGAAGTGACTGCCAGGGCTATTAAAAATCCATGAGTCATCTCAAAAATAAGGCTCATAAGTACTAAAACCACTATCTCAAACAAAGCAATATTCATTTCCTCTGATTAAAAAAGTTATAAAAATCATGAGTAATTTAATAACTAAAATGAAGAAAAAAAACTTTAATATATTTCTAACCAATGTCTTTAGCACACTATAATTTTCAGGTTATTTCAGATGTGAATTCATTTTTTGCATCAAGAAAATTCACATGTGGTCTGCTCAGAATCTAACAAACTTCCTAATCCATAAAGTTTTTCTTTGGGGAAAAAAAAAGACAAAACTAGAATAAAACAAAAAAAGAACAACCTTTCCTAAGCAACTAATTTGCTACACAGAGACAAATAAGAGAGAGAAAAAAAAAAAACTCTAAGATTTTAAGAAATGCTTTGACATTTTTGTTTTAGAAGTACCTAATTCTAAAGACCAATTAGTTCTTTGGTGATTAATAGCCTTGACTTTTGTATTGTATA
This sequence comes from Pteropus medius, assembly GCF_902729225.1. NCBI lineage: Eukaryota > Metazoa > Chordata > Mammalia > Chiroptera > Pteropodidae > Pteropus > Pteropus medius. Next base: position 889,162 of record NW_024351545.1, read on the forward strand.
AAGCAATATAGTACATGAGACCGAAATGGTCTATGTATGACAGTGAAATATGTTCACATACAGAAGCTTAAAATTACAGAAAAAAAATTAACCTTCCAATTCTCCACAAATACAAAAGTTTGTTAATTTGTAGGTATTTCCAAAGCTATAACACATATAAGTAACTTTTTTTTGTAAGTAACATTATTTTTTTTGTAATGTTTCTAAGCAATATATCATTTTCCAAAAGTCATATATTCAAAGAAGGAAGAAAGAACGATGATAATTAAGGGTAGCCCATGAAACAAAATATAGAAATGCTTCATTAAGTGAAAGCAGTGGTAGTAAAAGATATAGCCTTCAAATTTCCAGTATAGCATGTGCAATTTCATCTACTGAGATTAGTTTTATGTGGCTAATGAAATAATGTTTGCTAGTAAACAATACTAACAAAAATAACAATTCAAAGAAAAATTATACTAATAACTTGGTGGTTAAACAACTGAAAAATGTTTGATCTGTCTTGAAGAAACATGTCTCTTAACTGCTATCATGTGGTTTTTGATCTGCTTCATTCGAAATAAATAAAAGCTATTTGTTTCTGGTGTCTGATATCCTGATGTCATTGATATTTTTAGATATCAAAGGAAGCAAAGCAATGCTATAAACAGCATTTAAATGGAGATGGAGTTTCCTTGGCAAAATTCAGTATTCCTTTCATAAAAGCCCAGATTTTAAGGGGGTAAAAGGGAGCTTTGTTATTTCCTGTTCACCAAAAACCTAGTATTAAAAAATGGATTTGTTTTCATGAATTTTTATATAATTTTTCAGAGGGTGTATCACTAGAACAGGAAGAAGAGAGAAAGAGAGGGTGAGTCAGAGAGAAAGAGAAAAAGGATGAAAGAGAAGAGGAAAAAGGGGAGAGGACAAAAGGGAAAGGGGAAAAGGAAAGGAAAAAGGGAGAAGGGAAGAGAGGACAGGGAAGAGAGAGGGGAAAAAGAGGGGAAGAGGAGAAGAGATAGAAATGAAAAACTATATGTGGATTTGGGAAGAGCATTCTTAGAAGAGGTACCATCAAGTTAAAGGCCCAGAGGTAGCAATGACTCCTGTGGTTTTGGCCCAATCAACTAAGTAAATGATGATGCAATAAACTATGATGAGGAAGACTTGCAGAGGTGCAGATGTAGCAGAAATAGGAATAAGGATTTGTAAATCAACTGTTTGTTTAGCTTGTATTTTCAACTAGAAATGTCTTGCTTTTCTAGTTTCCCATCTAACTGCAATGGGTGGCACTGGTTAAATTATTGCAAGGTACAATATGTTTCTAAATTGTTAGGAAGGATGTATTCTCTCTGTAACTGGATTTCAAAAATGACTCACCTACCATGGGGGAGAGAACAGACTACTTTAGGAATTGCCCATAAATGAAGATGAACTGACATGCATGCTACACATTACAACAACATCCTCTTGTGCATCCCAAGAATAAAGACCATTTAAATTATCATTCCCTTTGGTTTGTTGATCTTAAAAGCTTATCAATTTCCTTGCTCAGCATGGGTAAAAAAAGTTTGTTTAGTTATGATAAATTTGAAATGCCTAACAGCCACCCAAGTGAAAAAAGTAGGCAGTTAAACAGATGAAACAGGAGCTCAGGAGAGAGGTGAAGGCTAAAGATATAAATTTAGGATTCATCGACATTGGAATGATATTTAATGCGCTTAGAATGGATGAGAGCACCTGGAGATGAGTGAAGACAGAGAAGAAAAGAGGTTCAAGAGCTGAGCCCAAAAACATTACAACAATTAGAAGCCTAGAGGTAGAGGAGAAGTTAGTAAAAGAGATGGAGAAGTCTCCAGGGAGATTTTCAGAACTTATGTTCTGAAAGGTTTCAAGTAGGAATGAATGAACAATTGGGTCACATGCTGAGAAATCCAGTAAAATGAAAACTTTGAACTGACTATTTGATAAGATGGAAGCTGTTGATGACTGTGAAAAGAAACATTTCAGTGAACTGGAAATATAACATCTGACCAAGTAGCCTGAAGAGATGAGGAAGTGGTAATAGAAGCATAGAAAAAATTCCGTGGAGTTTTACTATCAAGGAAAATCGATAAACATGACAAAGCTAAGGGAGAATGTAGAAGCTAGGAAGGGATTTTTCCCCTCTTATAATGAAAGATATAATGTATTTGCATGCTAATAAAATGATCTGGTATAGAGGAAGAAATCGATGCTACAGAAGAGACATAGGACAATTCAAGAGCAAAGTTCCTGAGTATAAGAGAAAGGATGGGATTAAGAAGTACATGTTGGCAGCTACAAAAGTCACGGGGATGTAAAGTCCAGCACAGGAAATATAGTCAATAACATTGTAATGACTATGTATGGTGTTAGGTGGGTACTAGACTTACCGGGGATCACTTCATAAGTTATATAAATGTCTAGCCACTATGCTGTACACCTGAAACTAATATAATATTGAAGGTCAACTGCAATTTAAAAAATAAGTTTAAAAAAAGAGAGAAAGGATGGGATTCAGTGCTTAAGTAGAGAGGCTGGCCTTGCACTGGAGCTGAGACAATGTGTGGTAACAGATTGGTACTGATGTTGGAAGGAATATTTAAAAATATAAAAATAATCTCTTGGATTATTACTAGTTTTTTGGTAGTAATTTGAGAGATTCTTTCTATGATTGATCCTATCCCCCACCCTTTTTTTTTTTTACAAACCTTTAAAGCAGTCTTTGAAGGTATATATGGCCTACTAAAAACAAGACCAGTCAGGAAATGGATTCTAGCAAGTTTAGCTCACCACCTAAATATTACCAGCCAAATCTCCTTTCTCATCTATAATACCTCAGTTGCCCAATTTACCTTATAGAGTATTGTGAACATTAAGTACAAACTATCTTAAAGTTATTTAGAAACAGCAGCAAGTGTCACAAATATACATAGTGATATGGTGTGGGCTAGAGAAAATTTATATAGGAATATTACTAGCCACTGACATGGGTAGGATATTGAGATTCAGAATGTTATTTGAGATAGATACTTCTGAATAACAAATTCATAGAATCACAGACTGTTTAAGTTGGAAAGCAGTGTGATTAATGTCAAATCATGAGTTTTAGAGGCAAGTAGTAAGTGTGGGTGGGTACTGGTCATACACCATCTCTACCACTTACTGTAAGGCTTATTATTTAATCTCTACTAAACCTCAGTTTCTTTACCCTTAAATAGGATAGGGTGATAGCCAAACCTGTCTCATCAGGTTGCAAGTACTAACGAGATGTTAGCAATTGTGACTGTTACCAAAAATAATCTAGTTCAGCCTCCTCCTAAGTACAGGGGTGGTCACAGAATTAGGAGGTGAGGATCTTCCATCAGGTCACAGTCGCTCAGCACACAACTAGAGTTGGAACATTTATTTCTTCAACATTTGCTCTTCTAGACACTTGTTTAAATAAAACAAGCCTCAATAAAGTGACTTGCATCTATACTATAGAGGTGAAAAACTGCAAAATTTTTCATATTGTTACTCTCTCTCCAAGTCTAAATGTTCTCTGAAAGAAAACAGCATGTATATATCTGGAATTTTATTTCATTATAGACTGTTCTGAAGGCAAAAAAAACTATTAATTGTCCTGTGAATCTCATAATTACTAACATTACAGAGAAATAAACACTTGAAATATGATCACTGCTCTTATGAATCATATACGTAAAAAGATATCTATCTTGTATTTTCTTGGTATTCCAACTAAACATAATTAGCAACCTGCTGAGCTACAACTCAAGTTTCAATGAAATTTGTACAAAGTATTCTATAACAGAGAACACGTTAGTAAAACACACACACACACACACACACACACACACACACGTACGCGTTTGCTTATGGGTTTTAAAATCAACGTTTAAGGATTTTAATGGTAGTCATTATTTCAAATAGTAGGTACAACAAAGAGGAATGAATGCAGAGAAAAACATTACTGAATCACAGAATTTTAGACGTGAAAGCAACATTTTTAAAAATAAATGAGGAAATGTTAAAGACTCAGAGATTTTAAATGATTTGTTAAAGGTCACGTCACTGGCCCACAATAAGCAAGAAGCATGGTATCCTAATTCTAGCCTACTGCTCTGAATCCTTTTTTATTTTAATGCTTTTGTACAATATTAACTAAAACACATTTTCTGTAATTTTCTAATGTACTAAAAGAACTAGAAACTAAAGTTAACAGACATGAGAAATTTAAAAATCTGACCTCCCAACAATGAAATGTCACAAATTTTACACTCTACGTAACAGATTAAGAGCATGTCTGAAATTACTTTATTAACTACACAACTGAGGGTTAACTGCTTACCAAATGGATATGTCCATGAAATTATAATGAGGTTTTAAAATGTGTTTCTACACAACATGGACTCGGTCTAGTCGAACAGACTACTAAAGACCTCGTTTCATCCTGATTCACCTGGACTAAGGGCTTACTCTTTTCTAACCACTGCCTCCATTTCTGGGTGAGATACGGAATGAATGGAACACCCTGAGATCATAATGATTGAGAATTATCTTTTAAAATTCACATAAAAAATGGTACCATTTCTGCCTGCCCCCAGATTTAAAAAAAAAAAAAAAAAAAAAAGGAGAAGACAGATTTTGAGCAAATGTTTCTTCATGGAACATAATATAGAAAGCCGGAAAATGACTTCAGTGAACTCATGAGTAAATTCGACTATTTCATTTATTTTAGAGAGGATGGGATGCTCTTAGTTTTCTTTATCCCCCCAAATTCATAATTACTTCATGGTTAAGCAACCCTCATGATGTTCAGTCCTCTACCAGGAAGTAAACAAAGTTAATAAAAATAAATTAGTTTTAGACCTGACAATTCGACCACTTGTATTAGTGAGTTTCCTAATGGTTTGCTCTTGAAGGATATTCTACCACAGGATAAAACGACACTTAGGAATTCTGCATAGACTTTACTTACCTAAGATACATTTCTTATTATTACAAAAGAAGTACTTTATATTACTGACTTGAAAGGGTTAACGCTATTCAAACTATAATCCTGTTGAGAGACGGAGATAGAGACAGAGACAGAGACACAGAGAAATGTTCTCAATAGCCTAAATGAGAATGCAGACCACATTTTCTCATAACCTATATAAAACTGGAGAAAATATAACCAAACATATTGCTAAATAAAAATAATATAGTAAAGGCTAAATGATAAATAGAGAAAGTTCTGGTATGAGGCAAAGCCAACTTCAAATCCCAGCTCCCACAGTTGCATAACTTCGGTTAAATGATTTGATCTCTCTGAAGTTATTTCTTCTTCTGTCAAATTGGGATGATACTTAGGATGCCATACATTTAGATAAAGGATTAAATGAGATGGTGTATGGGGAGCCCTTGGCCCATACAGTTTCCTTTCTTTCCACCCTTCCATCATCATATTTAAAATGAAAAAATATATATATGTATATATATTTTATATATCTATATATATAAAATATATATATGTGTGTATATATGTATACACACACACATACATACATATATATACATATATATATAAATATATAAAGCAAGGTCTTTACAGATCAGGTAGGTCTTTGGCAATAAAATGCAGGGTCTGAAATGTTGAGAAAAATGAGTAGCCCTTAGATCAGGAAGTGGCAGTTGGGGTGGGGGGGGTGGGGAAATGGTGACAAAATGAAGTAAAAATAATCTATAAGGGATGTAGCTAGATTTCTAAACAAGAGATTTAATTTTAGTGAATAAGTAAAATTAAAAATATTAAGATTCTTAAACAACAGATTGATGCAATGAAAGTAGCACATTTGGTAGGATTAACTTTAGAGAACTATGCAGGACTGGTGAAGGGGATATCACAGAGCTGCCATAAGTTGCAAATTCCAAAAGGCATCATTTGTATTAAATTGCATGTGAATTATACCCCCTGGAAAATAATTCAAAGAGTTTAGAGCCATTTATAAAGCTTTTGTAATAGTATGGTTTGATGCAACAGAAATCGCAAATTGGAGTGGATGGCAACAGGAAAGATGACTGAAAAGGAAATGTCCAATATACTTAAGGAAGCATGCACTGGGGGGGGGTCTGACTAATCTCTTGAGAGTAAAATTAATGAATGCTCTCTACACCTGAATATAGCTTATAGAATCGTTTCTAACAGGCAATATGTTTTTTAAAAATTCTGTTTGTTGGTGATTCTTAAGCTGTTAGACAAGTTTTAAACTTATCATCAAAAAATGACCTTGCCTAAAATCAAAAACAAGACATTGCCAACAGAGAGTTAATTATTTATAGTTCTGCTCTTTAACCAGCAAAAACCACCTTCCCTCCTTTCTATCAAGCACAAGTTTTATACATAATATAAATTGTGATTCTATAATACCCACAATATCTTAAAATACCACATATACATAGAATTTAATAGAATACACAGAATTCCCAGAAAAGATGGTTCCTGATTCCCCCTTCCCCTGAAATTTCCAGAGACTCCACGCTCTTGAGGTAAGTCATTTCAAGCATCTAACCTAATTCCTTCTGACAAGGGTTTAGGCTCACATATTTTTACCCTGTACTACGAGAAAATGGAGTTATCGCGATCATCTAAAAAATAGACTTTTATATATTTCTAATCGTTTTTAAATCTTCTCAAAGTCTTTTCTCCTTTAGGCTAGACATACTTAATTCCTTTAAACTTGTTTTATAAGGTATATATTCCCAAATTGTTTTACCTCAAATATCAAGCTTTCTATTATAATCACACTGAGCTTACTCATCTTTAATTCATATCTAAAGTTTCCACATCACCAAACTGATCTTTGAAGAAAACCTTCCACAAAGCCAATCTTCCTATGGAAAGCAGTAATGAAACCTAATAGCCTCTCTATCTTGTAGGGGAAAGGAAAAACTACCATTAAGCTACCAGTTTGACTATGCACAGAGCTTTCTATAGGATAAAAATACTGAATCCTTTTTGATGCGATACCACATGGATTTGTAATCAGAATACATGTGGTACATCAAGAAAGTGAGAGTTTAAAGAGCACTTTAGAAACTATTAAGGGGATGTTTTAAACACAATACATATGGCTTAGCTCAGAGAAAGCAAAAAGGTGCATGTATAAAAGTCTATAAATACAGTGAGAGTGATAAAAATTAAGGTTTTTTTTAAGGTCAAAAAAGAAAACAATGTAAAAATTTTTTAAGCTACATAAGGAAAATTCAAGATCAACATTAGAGAAGACTCCAAAATAGCATGGTAGAAGAAAGCTCTTCTTAGAATTACAGTTACAAGTACCACTTGGGAACAACTTTGATTAAATGCTTAAAGAATTAGGGAGTTCTACATTTGTCTGGAGTCTGGGCCAGAAGACCAGGGCTATCTTTATAAAATATAAATCAGATTATGTCACTTTCCTGTTTAAAACTCTAAAGGGTTCACTATTAACTACAGTTCAACCCAGAAGCATGATGTTACTTCCTTTTCTCAAAATGCCTATATTTTCTTTGTTCATAGCAAAGCCTATAATTTTTTTCATCATCCAGCTAAAATGATACTGTTATTTGAATGTATCTGCTATCATACTAACTAGATTATACTCTGATAATTTTTTTTATATGTTGGTCTTCCACATAAGAGAGTGAGCCCCTTAGAGACTAAGATAAGGTCTAATTAATGTTCACATGTCCAATGTTTAATGCAATGCATGGACTAAATTTTCCCCTCTCCCAAATTCATCTGTTGAAGCCCTAACCCTCAAAGTGACTGTACTGGGAGACTGGGTCTTTCACGTGGTAATTAAGATTAGATGAGATCATAAGGGTAGGGCTCTAACCTAACAGAACTGGCTGGTGTCCTCACATGTGAGACCAGAGATCTCACTCTAGTGACACATACACAGAGGAAAGGCCATGTGATTATACAGTGAGAAGGTGGTTCTATCTACAAGCCTAAAGAAAAGCCTCACTAGAAACCAATCCTAACAGCACCTTGATCTTGGACTTCGAGCTTCCAGAACGGTGAGAAAATAAACTTCTATTGTTTAAGCCATTCAGTCTGTGTGGTATTATGAACTGACTACCACAAATGTCAAGGAAGTATTTTGTCAAGTAGTGTTTTTTAAAGCTAGTCTTTAAAGGTCCACAAATTAGTAAATTTTTTTCAATTATTAGCACACATTTTTTTAATATGTCTTAAAGTTTGAAAAGTACACAACTATATCTATCGAAACCTGGTCTTGATATGTGTAAGCAGTGGCAAAACATTTGATATGGTCACCTTGAAATAAGGAGCATTCTGACAAGGCTAATTTGATGAAGTCATGTCAGAATGACCCCCTTAGAAGGCAAAATCATTTTTTTTAAGAATTACCAAATATTACGTGTAGAGATAATGACGACTCTATTCCTGTGATCTCTGCCTGTGACCTATCCAGAGCTGTCAAGAGTGGTCAGGTTAGAAGCAGGGCTACCTATTTTATTGTCATAACTCAATAACAAAAACAGGTGAAAATAATGAATTTTTGTCTGTCTTTTTTGTACTTCAGCATGTCTCTGTCCCAAAACAGCCAAACCAAAATAACCGTCTGTTATTAACTGCTTCTAAAGCCTATTGCAATTCTTATTTCATGATCTTTCATGAGTAGGAGCAATGAGGAAGTTACTATTTCAGGAAGATTATACAGTTGACCCTTGAACAACATGGGGGTTAGGGGCACCAACCCCCCACCAACCATCAGTTCAAAATCCACATATAACTTTTCAGTCTCCAAAAACTTAACTACTAATAGCCTATTGTTGACCTTACCAATAACATAAACAATTGATTAACACAGATTTTGTATGTTATATATGTATTATATACTATATTCTTATAATAAACTAGAGAAAAGAAAATGTTATTAAGAAAATCATGAGAAAATATTTATTGAAAAAAAAATCCACTTATAAGTGGATCCACACAATTCAAATCCATGTCCTTCAAGGGTCAACTATATTTACCCACAGCAGTTCATGCTGGAATAAATCGAAGAGAAGTCCTCATCAGAAAGAAAGAAAGCGAAACATTATAGGAAGCTCTCTTGTAAGACTTGATGGGCTATTTGGGGGGAAAAAAGGAGAATAATTTTCAAGTACTCATAATTTCATTCCCAAAGGAAAACCGGAATGTCACATCGGTGGGGGGAGGCGGGGGGGTGCGGAGGCAGGACACAAGGAAAGAATCAGTTTGGAGATCACATCTCAGTGAAAGAATAGTAGTTGGCCAGAGAAGAGTATAAAAAAGATATGAAAACTTTCTGTAGCAGTAATGTGATATCGACAAAGTATTTTATATAAAGCTTTTGACATGTAATCTAAAGTTCACTGAGACAACTCATTCTTTATAAGAGGATGTTTTAATACATCTCAATTTAATAGGCTTTTCTTCGCGGGAGAGCAAAAAAAATGTCCAATCTGCCTCTTTTCTGCTTTAAAATTTTTTTGCTTTAAATTTTTTCCATATTTGGAGATGGAAAAGTCATTACACCGTCTCTAACAACAACAAAAATTCCTGTCCTATACTACAAATCAAATATGTCTGACTTTGAATAACTTGAGAGGTTCAAAGCCAAATCTGGTAATTTATCTTGGATGTTACTTTCAAATAACAAATAAATATTTTAAAGCATTCCTTTAAGTATCTTCCCTTCTTCTGAAGTAAATAAAGGAAGGAAGAGAAGGAGAGAAGGAAGGGAAGGTGAGAAACAGGGAGGTAAGAAGTAAAAGAGAAATTTCACAAAGTAACAAAGCTAGCATCATCTGGCTGGGCCTTAATAAGGAAATTAATTTTCCTTGAGCTAGACTGTTTCACTTCAAATGATCAGATGAACTCCGCAAAATTTGGAAAGGCACAACAAATGTATTGGATTTGCGTTTTTTGACTTTCCAGTTCTCAATACGATACTCTCAAAGCCAGGGAGATATACAAATATCTTCTACGGGATTTCCATGGTAATGTTTATGTTCACCCAGGTCCACAAGTTTAGATTATCAAATGTACATCTTATATATGTATATCAAATGTGGACAATGTAAATTATTTACATTCAGTAGGCACCTCTCCTTTCCTCCAAATCAACCATATATAACCAGGACCTCGTAGTTGTTAATAACACAATAAATATCTAACACAAGTATGCTTTATAGAAATATTTGAAAAACTCAGTAACGTTTTTTTTTTTTACAGCAACTATGATGTAACAATAGGCTTCAAACTGTGATCAAGATTTGGATATCACATATTAATACTTCTGAAATTTCATCAGGTCACTAAAATGAGATTCCATCTTTGCTGTCTATACCCCCAAAATGCTACATAAATGCAAGAACTATAAATATATATAACTTACTAGACTTCCCCCGCCCCAGAACAATATATAGATTATAAAAAGACAAATGGTGCTGCTGATGACTTTCAAAGAATCATGAAAATAAAGCAACTACAAAAATTATTTATATTGATGTTTGCATCATGCTTTAATCTGAGAATGTTCTTTTTGAAACGTTAAATATAGTACATAAAAATAGGCACGAGCAACTAGGACTTCATCCACTTAGGCTTTTCGCAATGGGGCCAGATATTCTCCAGTTTTATGGGGAAAAAAGCAATCTTGAAAATGTATCAAAATGTAGAATGTTCCAGAATATTTCAATGATTTATGAAGACAACATGACAAGCATTGCCCTTTTATTCTCTATGGCTATTTCTGCAAAGAAACTAAAACTAGGAAAGTTCTTGGAGGTCAGTTAGACTAGCAATTATTGAACCAAGAATCCTCTTTATAACAAATGGGACTTTTAACTTTTATTTAGATACAAAACTAGTGGTGATAGCAATATTATTTTAATTAAAATCTCTAAAAAAAAATGCAATGAAATCTGCCACATTTTAACATCTATAAAATGGTCTTTAATGTGACTTTACACAATCCAAAAAAAAAAAAAAAAGATGTATTTTCTCTCTTCTGAGGGAGAAGTGTGGTATGAAAGAGAACTAATTTTTGGAGTTCTTAGATGCCAAGCCTTAACAGGTCCTTCACAAATGTTATCTTACTTATCTCTCTCAATAACTGTAGGATTTAGGTTAATAGCCTCATCTGACAGATTAAAAAACAAACAAACAAAAAACAAAACAAAAAAAACCCCTAGGCTCAATAGAGTTTAAGAAACTTGTTTAAGGTTATACTGCTAGTAAATAACGAGACAGGTTTAATCCAGATATGTATGACTCAAAAGTCAATGTTGTTTCCCTTCCTAAGTATTTTTTCAGAAAAGTTTAATATGCCTAGTTCCTCTGTAACCATTCCCCATATCTGATGACTCCAAAGTCCCCTCACTATTTTGTCCATTGATGTGGCATAGAAGGAAAAGAAGAATTCTGGAGGATGAAGATTTACCTGGTACATAACTTGTGCAACTTTAGATAAATCATTTAAACTCGCTGACCTTTAGGCTCCTCATTTGATGAAAGAAAATAATAAATGTCAGGTAATACATTGTGACAACAGGAAGGTACCCCCAAAGAACCTAAAAATTAAAAATAAGACAGTTTTCTAAGAGCCAAATGACAAAATCAATATAAAATGAATCGGAACAGAGATACACAAACATATCTATTTGCGTATCACTGAGTAAAATATGAGGTTGAACCATGTGAAATTGCTATTTTTCTCAGTGGAAAACTGTCATAGATCAGTAATTTTTAAGATTCAATCTAGAATTTAACCTGTTTAAGGTGTAGATTTCCTTGTGTAGAACTGAGAGAACAAAGGTACATCAATGGTTTGTTGAGAACAGTGTATGATCTAGTGCACATAACGACTTTAGTTACTATGTGTCAAGTTCCCTGAATCTAAAAGACTATGGGTTACCTATATAAAAATAAACAGTAAAAGGCTATGGGTTACCTATATAAAAATAAACAGTAAAACTCAGATGCCTCCTGGAAATCAATCATTTGGCCTTTCCAATCTCACTGTCCACCTCCAGTTTCTATTAATACAACAGTAATCCCTACCGACCTTACTACAAAGGCTAGTAGTGAGAAGCTAACAAACAGGAACATGACACATGAAAGTGCCCAGGCACTGGAAAGCCAGGGCAGAGCTCAGCCACTGCTGTTACTGGTAACGTCTAGCCAGATATTAGCTCTGGGCTCTCCCTGTAAACATGAAAATTCTTCCTTTTTCTAACTACTCTCCTGGCCACCCAGTCACTTGTTATGCGTGAATGCAAGAATATTATAGACACTATTCTATATTTGTGCAGGTTTGTATCACAGACAATATACTTGAAAGGATGCTCTGAGTCAAACAAAATACATAGACAGTGTAGATGTAACAGAGCATTAAGTCTGAGTTCTCCTTCTTGGCCAATCAATCATTGGAAAGAGGTTTTATGAAAGAAATTTAAGATTCTTCATAAAGAAAAAAGAGAAGCAGATCCAGACCCTAAAAGAATTTGTATCAAAGAGGTGTTCTCAGGTAAATAAAATTTTCTTGGTTGGAACACCCAGGACAATGTTATAAAACAAAGGTAACCATAGACTAGGAGGGGAAAAAATAGTCCTTAAGTGATTCACTCCGATTAAAGGGGATGTTTGGTCAGTATTGAGGATAAAAAACATATCTCCCTGAACTAAAATGCATAACAAGTCTGGAGATTTAAAGCTGACAGTGAAAAAGAGGAAAGAGGAAAGGAAAAAAAGAGGAAAAAGAAAAGGATTGAGATGATATCCTTCACAAATATCATGCTATTCAGGGAAAGTGTCAAATTTTCCTCAAATTTGACCTTCAGACAATTTAGACATCCTTGTATACTTACTCAGAAGAACAATACACCATTGGTCAATTTTCCAACCAAAAAATAGTATAAATACTCAGGATGATTTAACTATGAATTACACCCAGGATGTTTACTCTATAATTTGTTACTCACGGAATTTATCCTAGGCCTCCCTCAGGGCAGTGCCTCCTGGTCTCGAATCACAGCATAGCTCATATTTAATGAAAGCGATTCTTAGTTTTTAGAAGCCTTTATAGTATAAGGACAGAAGGCGTGTAAGAGTGAGAGACTGGGAAGGAGAATGAAAGAGAAAATAGGACTGAGAAAGAGAAATAGGTAAGTGGGGGAGTTGATAGGAGAAATTAGCATCCTTACTTTTGAGATAAACAACACACTTGCATTTGCACCAGAAAACACTGAAGGGAAATAGTGTCAAGTATTTCCACAAATTCAAACACACACACATGCACACCCTACAATACACCACTGAGTACCACAATTAACTCAGAAGTTCTTCTAAAAGAAACAGAATGGCAATAGTACCAGAAATAATAGAAATGAGTTGAGAGGCTAGCACACAGAATCAAAGTGGATTCATATTTTTGCTGTCAAAACAAGTTTGTTTTATAAACCAAAGCTGTCTAAATCTGTGGAGAATATTATCTCAAACTATCTCTGGCTTTGTGCAACTCAAAATACTTTTTATAGGCTACTCCCCCATCCCTCTATCCCCTACGCTGACTTATATAAGTGCTAATTTTAAGGCAAAGAGGAATGTTTTCTTAAGTATCTTATGCTTACACCAATTTGCTTGTTTTTGTAAGAGCTGAACATAGGGAAGAAAATGCTTGTTTTATAGACACTAAAATAGAGCACAATGATCTTATAGGATATTTAATGCAAATAACCACTTAATGACAAATCAATTATATAAAATTGACTTTGCATTTAGTCGTCAATCTTCTATATATTTATGATTTATCTTGTTAACATTATATTAGTGTTTGATATGGGAACATATGACAAGATGAGTTTTCGAGAACACATTGTACAAAAGAAAGAATCAAGGTAAGTGCAAAATAGTTAATTCATAGGACAAATTCAGAATGTTACAATGGGTGTTATTGTAGTGTATCACTATATTAATGCAATCATTTGCTAACTTTTGATACTGAAACTCCTGTATATGTAAACAAGGGGGAGATATTCACCTATCATCAGAGCCCAATTATGAATTAATGGCAGAACAGTAAGAGATAAAAGCAGAGAGGAAGCTCGGGACTAGATCATGTATGTAGAACTTTTCATCATAAAATAGAGAAGCCCATTGAAGGCTGGATACTGAGCACAGAAGTAATATTACGTGAATTACTTTTAAAAGCTTATTCTTACCAACCTTATTAAGAATATTAAGAATAAATTGGGGCCAGAAGTGGGGATAGGCAGGAGGGCAAGAGAAGGGACACAAGTAGACTAATTAGAAGGCTATTATAATTAATTATCCATGATAGAGATGATGGTGATCAGGATCAGTGGGGGTGTTAAATGGTTAGATTCTGGATTTATTCGGAAAGTTTATATTTTTAAATAATTTTATATTTATAGAAAATGTGCTATGATAGTACAGAGTTCCCATATAACGCTCACCCAGATTTCCCCAATTATTAACGTCTTATGGTATACTTGTCACAACTAAGAAACCAACATTGGCATATTACTATTAACTAAACTCTAGACTATAATTGGACTTCACTAATTTTTCTGGATTATTTTTAAGATAAAGTCAACAGGATTTACTGATGAATTGTGACAGAGTATAAGAAAAATAGGTCAAGGGTATCTCTAAAGTCTTGCCTGAGCAGCTGGAAAAATGGAGTTGTCATTTCCTGGGACGAGGAAGACCATGGAAAGAACAAATTTAGAAGACAAAAAATTTAAGTTTGAATTTTGTTATGTTAAGTTTAAGAATCCTATTAAAAAGCCAAGTTGAGATGTCCAATAGGCAGTTGGTTATATGAGCACAGGTTTCAAGAAGGAGTACATACTAGTTTGAAAGAGATTTTAAAAATAAAATTGCAAGAATTTGACACTTAATTGCACATAATGAGTACGAAAGAAGCTAAAAATGACTCAGGTTTCTAGAAAAGAAAAAGCAGGTATGACGCTAGAGAAGTTTTTAAGCTTCTCTTAACTAATATCCACATTTTATCATAATTCTCTATAATGAAGTTAAAAATTTCAATTGTCAAAATTTCAGTAATATCCTTTTAAAAAAATAACACGTTTTGCAGAAAGCATTATTTTTAAAAAACAGGATATATATCAAACATCAAACTTTTCTTGGTAGAAGGAACAAAAATTCTTTGGGCAAAATTATAGGAGATCAGAAAAGTACAAAATTGAGATTTTAAAGATTATTGGTATACAAATATATTTAAACATTCATTTCTTCATTCTTGTGTTTCAGACTAACACGGATGATCTGCAGTCTGTTCAGAGTGAAATCTGGAGCAGGACTTGTTCTTTTAATGACTTTCAGAGGGTTAAGAAAAGAAAGATGCTAATGAAAGCTTATCAATGAAAATTCAGAATAATCTATAACAAAAAGGAAGAACTCAGGCACATCTGTAACAATTCACACTTGACAAAAAACCTGCTGATATGTCTTATTCCAAATGATATGTTTTTGAAGTTTAAATATCACTATTTTCAGATTTGAATATTAAACAACGAAAAATGGTTTCCCAATTCAGTTCCTTCTAAAGAGAAAATGAGTGATGAAAACTATCATAGGCCATGACAGAGCATAATGGCAATTTTATAACCTGGCCTTGCCTGGGTAAATGGGCTGAAATTTTACAACATAACCAAAAACTATCTTAAAAAAAAAAGAAAAGAAAAAAGAATCAAGAGTTTAGAATGCATGCATATGGCTTTCAACAAAAAAAAATATTTTCAAGAAATTATCTGGATTTTTCTTTAATTTTGCATCTGATCCCCTCCCTTCAATTTTCATCACTATCATTACCTCTTGCCCAGATCTTTAAAAAGCCAGTTTGCTATGCTCTTCCTCCTACTACTCGCTGATACAGCAATCAGAAAAGCTGAGCTTAATTAATTCCTAACTGTGGCTTTACACTTGAGACAAGGGTTTTACCTCTTTAAACCTCAGTTTCTTCACCTGCGTAAAGGCAATAACTATGCCTTATCTATCTCTTAAGGTTATTATGGGGAACAAGTTAATGTATGTGAAAGTTATTTACGAACCGTTAAGGAGCTCTGTTAGGGTATTATCATATTCCTGGCACAAAGCCATAATCATGTTATCACCTTGACACAAATTTTTCAAGGACTTTATGTTGCCCATTAGAATAAGTTCCTTGGCATGGCACTCAAGACATCTGCAACACAGCCATAATATATCCCCACTCCGGCTTTACCTCCTCATAAAATAATCCACTTGCAAGTCATACATCATACTAACATTTATCAGATTGCACTCCTTAACTCATTAGTGAATCAGGAAGTCATTGAGTGGACTGTGATCATTTTGTTAAAAAAGAAATAGAACAGAAAATTCTGAGTATATGAAACATAGTAAGGGTTAGTATTGTTTTGTGATATTTATCTTTCAATGTTGTATGTACTTGTTAGTGGGAAGGAATGTAAAATGTGTTTCTTATGCTAGTATCCAGGCAAAAGTCTGTGGCAAACCCTGTGGTGAACCACTTAGTCATGATCGTCAATCAGCTAGCCATATCAGTCATGTTCTTTGCACCCAACTGCCCTTCTATCTAAACTTTCTGGGTCTCTTTTCCTTACCTGAGTAATAGAGGTAACACAAATAGCCATTTCGCAGCACTGCTATGAACAGCAGATCAAAGTCCTTTGTTATTTATTAGGTATTAAATGAGATGAGGCACCAAGAGATTTTCTCTGTCCTTTCTTCTTTCCTGACTACAAAACCACATAAGGTAAAGCAGTAATGTTGGTAGTCCTGAGCACTGGAGGCAAAGGAAAAATGAACCCAGTGGATACTAAGCTATAATATCTACAAAATTAGGAGTTTCCTATAACCTTGGGTCCCAAGCTATTATTCATATGAAAGGGGCCTTTAAGTCAAACCACATATGGAATGCTGCCTAAAGATAGAATATAACAATATTTCCTTGCTGCTTGAGGGCAAAAATTAACAACCATCACTACCATAACAAAGTGGTGCTCCCTGGGTCTATTAAGAATCCTGAGGGCTCTCTATCCCTATATTACTGTGCTTTTCAATCATGAGGTCTATTTTATTAATAGTTTTTTCCTATAAATTATTTTTTGCTGTTAACTCATTTCACTGATAGGGGATCGGCCTTTAACAAACTACCTGATCTAATTTGTTATTCACCTTCTATAACCTCTTAAGCCACAAAATCATTAGGGCTGTGACAAAAATGCACAACGTGTACTGGATGTAGACCTTCCCTGGAGGCAGAACGCATGTGCTCAGTGACCAGGTACTGCGACTTCTACAGTGACTGGTCAGAGGCTTTTTTTTTCACTTTCTGGTTCTTGATATGGCAGCCAATTTTCAAATAAGTGAAGTAATGTAACAGGGATGACATTAGATTTCAATTTTTTAAAATTAATCATTTGCTTCAATTTATACTGAAACCTCCCAAAGTGAAGAATCAAATGAAGTTTTGGCTTATTTTTCAAAGATCCAACTTTCTGCTCAGACTACTCTAGATAGATAGATAGATAGATATATGCAAAAATACTAAAACATGAGCTGTATACATAAATACACATCTCTATTATGTTCACAACTCTTCATGGCTCTCTACCACCCACTAATAATATAATATTCAAGAACCTCTATTTCTGGCCTCAACTTGTATTGCTCCACTTTGAGACGCTCTACACACCCACCGAGAAAAATTCTGCTGGTAATAACTTGTGACCTAATGCTCCCTTACTTCTGTTCATCATCAATATAATATTTCTATGGTCCATTACAATTAAAAAACTTTCAGGAATACTTATCTTGATTTATGTTTCACGGCCTGACTCAAATAGTCTCCCTTCCTAGGATACTCTTTTGAATCCTTCAAGTCAAAAATAACCTCTCCAACTTCCAAATTATTTCAATTTTGTATCACTCATGGGTGGTACTGCTCTTATAATTATGTCCATTATTGTATGTCTTTTACTAACTCTAGGCCTTATAGTCATTACTGAATATCAGACCTTGGGAAAATTTAATTTCTTTAAGCTCCCGGTCCCTCATCTGTGAAACTGTGTTGAGAATACCTACAAGTGAGTACTAAATAAAATGCCTTAGCACAGCATATGGTACTTAATAGTTTAATACTGGCTATTAAAAAATGGCCCTCTGTTCCAGATCTCTATACTCTCTGGAGCAGTCAGTATATGATAGGTGCCAAGTTTAGGAAACCACAGGGTTTCAGGGCAAACTTATACTCATCTTTCCCAGTCTTCCCAATCCCCATTCAGTCACCAATCTCTGAGTTATGTTTCTCAACTACTTTTAATAAAACGTCCTTTCCTCACTACTCTCACACTCACTGTCCTATCCATGTCATCATTTAACATCTAAACCACTGAACTGGTATTTTAACTGATTTCTCTAGCTGTCCTAGCCCTCCAATATAACCAATACAACACAAACTAAGTAAATCTTGGTAAGATCATAATGATATTTTAATTACCAAAACCATGTCTGTTTGCAGTTCTCATCCTATTTTCATCTCTCTGCAGTATTTGACACCCTTGATCAGGTTCTCCTTTAAATTCTCTCTTCATGTTTTCTATACCAGTATACCAATTTTCCTTCCTCTCCTCCCATCTTTCTGATAATCTCTTCTCAATTGTCTTAACTGCTTTTCATCTACCTATAGCTTAAATGTTGCTGTTCCTCAAGATCTGTGAACTGGCTCTCTCTCTCTCATCCACTCTCTGTAGTCAGACTATCCAGATTGGAATCTCGACAAAGAATTGTGTGCAACCTTTCTGTGCTAAAATTTCTCCATCTGTTAAATGAGGATGATGATATTATTACCTATAACTTCAAAGGCTAAAGTTCATACACTAAAATACATTTTTTTAAAAATCCATGGAAAAAACTTAACAATAGCAACTGACACATGGATAATACCATATAATGTTTCATTTTTTCCCCTTTTTGCTTCAACCATTACCTATGGAGACAACTCACAAAATTTCTCTATCACAGCATTCATTAAATTACAATGTACTACTTAGAAAGTTGTCAATTAGATTTATAGTTACTCAAGTAACTATAATTCTATCTTGGAATTATGAGGGCTAATACATAGTAGGCAATCAAGAACTGTGTATGGAGTAAAAATATGTATGGAATAAATCCTTCTAGGATCATCCTACCACTTATGCTGTACCCCTCCTCAAAATCTTCATTGCATCCCTCACACTCTGCTGAATCAGCCCCAATCTTTAAGAAGGCATTTGAGATCCTGTATGATCCACCAACTTTCTCTAGCTCTAGTCCCTGTTATTCCTCAGGTATTCTAGAAAAAAATGACAGATCCTCCCAATTGTATGCTTTCCAAAAGCCCCAAGAATGCCAGTCAAACCCTTTATACTGAAATGGTTATGGCCTCTTGCTATATTTCTATCACTAGTGAAGATAATACATAGAATAGACCACATACCTGCAAGTATTATATGGGAAGGTTAGAAAGAATCTAAAATTGATAGAGAATATTTTATTATCTCCTGAATAAAAAAGAAATCAGAATTATAGAGCTGAAAGGGGTCATACAGAACATCTAGTCCAGGACACTTCAAGACAGTTGAGAAATTTGCTCAAGATCACATAGTGATCTACTAGCAGCATAGAAATCAGGCTTCCAGGCCATTGGATCCTCTACATCAGCACTGATCCCACTTAACAAACCAGGGCCACTTTCTCCCCGTGTGGTCACTCGCAGGGCTCTCTCCTTCCCCCAACATTAAGCTGAACAAACACAGAACTTACATGTGTATAACCATAGAAAAGCTGAATCCTGGTGGTCTTTTTCTTTTACAAGCCTTTGGGCAACATTATTTCTCATATTCTCATTCCGTCATACCTCAGAATTGGTTCAAAGGTTGTTCATAAGGTTTTAGGACAATAACAGAAGGAAATTTTTCTCTGATGCCAACCTCTTCACTGAGGGAGAACTAGAGCTAGTCATGCTGGGTTACAAACTGATCCAAGAGACTGAGCTTGCATTTATCTAAGCTCATATTTATTGTATTTCTAGTAGACATTTTGCCACAGTAGCAAAAGCCAAACCAAAATTGTAAAAG
The DNA here is from genome assembly GCF_902729225.1 of Pteropus medius. Classification (NCBI taxonomy): domain Eukaryota; kingdom Metazoa; phylum Chordata; class Mammalia; order Chiroptera; family Pteropodidae; genus Pteropus; species Pteropus medius. The sequence continues at coordinate 909,352 of NW_024351545.1, forward strand.
GCTTAGCACTTGTGGGTTGTAAGCAAGTACCAAAGTGAATATATGCATTTAGACCACTAGCTCTCAATGGGGTGTTGGTAGTACCTTAATTATATACACATATACCACATGAATGCATACAAATAAGACCCCCTCCTCAGAGGTTCTGATAAGAGAAAGGTGAGGATGGAGGGAGATAATGTACATTTTGAGAAATCTTCAGTAATTTGATTCAACATACTCCAGTGCTGACTGAACTACTGGTTTAGATCCTGGGTAATTCAGAAAAAGCCTGCCTACTAAGGCAGCCTATATTACTACTGATAACAATAGTTCACATTTTTTATAGTGATTCAAAGCTCACCAAGCCCTTATATATTATCTTCACAAGAGACTTGGAAAGCTGACAATGGCAGGCAACATCACTATTATTCTACAGAAGAGGAAACTGAATCTCTGGGAAAGATGACCGCCCAGGATTCCAAAGCTTACTGACAAGAACTGATCCTGGGTCTTCTATTTCCAAGTCCCATGCTCTTTTGGAAGAGCTCTAGCAACCTGGAAGTTAATGATAAAAGTGGACCTTAAACCCAAAATCTATGATCTAACATTACTAAACTCACAATGCAGACTGGTATCATTCAATTTTTAATTTTCTCTTTTACTTAAGAGATGACTTAGTATTATTTCTTCCTTTATTTTACTTTCTGTCATCCTCAAAGGAGCACCGCAAAAACGCCATGTACCAGCTGTACTGAGAAGGGCAAAAATCTCAGGGTTGGATGGATGCCAGGAGGCAGCAATCAATAGCAGTTGTGTTTAGAATCTAGATGAGGCTTATGCTAACAGCAATTCAATGAGGCTGAAGCCTTATGACAATATACATTCTAGTTTCCAAAGAAAGCTGAGCTAATATAAATAAATGGATAAGCTTGAAAGTGTGTATCATTTCCAACTGAAAGAAATAAAATGACTTTATAAAATAAAAATCAATCTGTCTGTAGTAAAAAGGAAATGATGTACACAGCTGAAAATCAAGACAGGTAAAATAACTGGTCTTAATTCTAGCACTGATTATCTTATAATCTGAAGAAAGGTAAGAAATATGATTCTTGATAAAGAATCTTAGATACACTATTTCTGCATATTCCAAGCTTGACAATTGATCTGGAACTGCAAAAGACTCCCTCTAGTAAGATAAAATGAGGCTACTTTAACAAAAGAGCCTACTTCTGCCTTAATACTGTAAACTCTTATTACTGGACCAGGTACATGACAGATGCTCAGCAAGTACCTGTCAAACTGATGTTTATTGGAAGATTATGAAAGAGAGTAAATACTTAATTCACATAAGATGCGCACAGAGAATATGTAAATAACAAGAGTCTATGGCAAGAGAAGTAAACCAAATGCAAAAAGTCTACTCATGGGAAGATAATCACTTCTTTGATTAGATGATCCTTTAAGCTCTATATCTTTCCCAATGTCTGTAGTCAGTTATTATATAATTTCAACTTATGAACTAACAAGTTACATATAGGAGCCATTCATTCTAATATCCATTTTATCACCCTTAAGTTCCTTATTCAAAATACAGTTCAATTTAATAGCACTCAGGGTCATCTAAGATGGCATGAACAGTAGAGACCTGCATAACATTCCAAAGCCACCAAATCATCTAAAATTTAGTGTAGAAACAAGAAAATTCACTGAGGTGGGAGATCTATGACTGGCACAATGATTACTGTGCCCTTTTTAGAAAATATTTTTTTTTCTTTTTAATTTGCATAGGACTTAAAAGAATGTTTTATTTTCTCATTTGGGAGAAACCAATTTATAAGTTTCAGAAGTAAAACATCACATACATTTCTTGGAACAAGGAGATTTAGAAAGAAATGTGTATTTGAGGAACATAAATTTTTAATTTTCTTTCATAGCTTTCATAAAACATGGATGACTCTAGAGACTAAGGCCTAATACTTCTAGAGTTACAAGAGTTATCCCCAATACCCTATATATTCCTGAATCCACAAATTCAAACATTTAGCTGAAATCACATTTAGAGACCCAGTCTACCACTTTATTTTTGAAAATAATCTTTATAACTGAAATATGATATATATTGCACAAATAATAAGTATAAAAGCTTGATGAATTTTCAGAGAGTATCTCCATGTATCTACAACCCAAAATAAGAAAGCAAGACACAAGTTCTCCAGAAGCACCCCTTATGTTTGTTCACAGTAACCCCCCTTTTTCCAAAAGGTAATCCCACCATCCTGACTCTAACCCCCAAATGTTAGTTTTTCTTTAAAAATAAAGAAAAAAGAAAAAACTTTATATAAATGACATACTATAGTATTTACTGTTTTATGTCTGGCTTCTTTTGCTCAATATTTGTGAAATTTGTCCTTATTATTGCATGTAGCAGTAATTCTTTCATAACTATATAATACTTCAATTTATCTACCCTATAATTTATTTCCAGTATTTGTTGATTATAAATAGTGCTGTTATATGAATACCTTTTAGTAGATATGTATGCATTTTTCTTGATTATATACCTAGGAGAAAAAGTGTGGGACATAGGGTAGGCATACATTCAGCTTAGCAGACACTGCCAAATGTTTTCCCAAGAGTCATACTATTAATGTGGAAAAGTAAAGCTTAGGGAATTATAGTGATTTTGCACCTTAATATACAGTGATTTAGGAAAAGAACCAAAGATAGATAAATCCTAGGTCTCAATCTAATACTACCCCTTTCTGAACATTATAGATAATGCTCAAGGCAATTGGGGTGAGATTTATTCATGTAAAATCTGAAGGAGAAAACAGATCAATTCCTATAATAATTCCAAAAGACCTCTGCATATTATGTCCTGACACAGAATCTGAGAGGTTTTTAACCTACTTAGGTATATGACCGTAACCAAGTCACTTAACTAGCTTCTCTGTAGTAAAGCTTTTTCAACTGTCAGATGGCTATAATGCTCGCTTATCACATAAACTCATTAATAAAGTAGGATAATCTTGATGAAAGTGCTTTGGAAAGGATATAATACTATGTGATGTTACAGAAAATCTACACAGTTCATAAGGAACTAATTCTGGAGTTCTCATCCGTAAAGACATCTTTGACTCCTATAATATATATCAATAATAAAGACTTAATAGGCAAAGGGAAAAAATATTCCTTCATAAAATACTGCAGACACCTGTCTACATCTTTACCCAAAGCATGAAATTATAGCAAAGAGGAATCATTTAATGTTACTGATAATAACTGCAATAATAACAAAAGTAATAAGATTAGCTAAACAGAGCTTTATAGTTATAAAACATTTCATATGTCACTCTTTAAAGAATTTAAAAAAAAATGTCAGTGAGCAAAACGAGTACTTCTCAATGATATTTTCAGTACAATCGATTACCTCCAGTAATAAATTCTTCTATCTACCACTTACTTTGCTTTTTAGAACCGTAGCTTATGGTGCTTTATGGCTTAAAGGAGGGGCACTAAAGCTTGGCCACAATAGAGTCCACAAATGACACAGCAGCAAGTATAAGTTCCCCCAAAAGAGCTTTCCTTATTCACACAAAAAAAGTATTTCACACAGGAGTAGTGGATACCATTAACACTTGAAAATTAGGAATCATCTTTATTCTATCACTCATCTCTAAAACCAGGAATGGTCTTTAGGAATTGGTACAAAAAACTTGTATCTCCATTCTCCTTTTTCTATGGTCCACCTCTTTTTAGTTTCTGGTACTTCCTTTTCCCATTAATTTCTCCCTTAAAAGACTGGGGGAACACAATCTTCTCTTTAAAAAACAGTGGCATTCTATGCCTCCCTGTCCTTCCTGCTGATTGTATTGAATTTTGACTGTTTTAAGTATAGTATGACTACTGGGAAAAACAGGTTGATCCTGTTTATATGCCATATGACAGTGATTTCCATTTCTTGTGGTAAAAGAAATTTAACATCAAACTATTTACAAGATGATAAGAATATTTCGTGTATGTCATTTAAGACAAAACAAAAAGGTACTATGAATTTAGCAATACAAATTACTATTTTGATCATCTTAATAGGCTTTACATATGTATGTATATTTTTTTTTAGACAAGGCAACCCTTGGTTGACCTCACAGATTACAAGGTCCTTGTCAGTTTACAATCCTTTATTTTTTATATTTTACACCTATAGCATCTGGTCTTCCTACGTAGTCTCCCATCTAAGTACTAACCAGGTCTGACCCTGCTTAGCTTCCGAGATCATACAGGATCGGGCTTGTTCAGGGTGACATGGCCATAAACCCTTTACATACTTTTAAACAATTATAATATATATCTGTATTTTATTCTTTGTGCAGCCAATGTCGGGTGCTTATAAGAATTAAAAAGAAATCTCTAGTAATAACATGGAAGACCTGCACAGATTCTTGTAACAGTCTGAAAATCATTAAAATCAAGTTTTATAATGGTTCTCTAGACCTATTTCTATTTCTTGGTATAAACAGAGATGTGAGTTGTGAGGCAAAATCCTAAAAAGAAAGGAAAAAAGGACCTACATGAACTTACTCCCCCTCCCCCTCCCCCGCAGAATATTTGAGATTTTTATATATTGTGTCAATAATCATGATGGTATACTCTCCCAAAAGCCATTCACAGATTTATTAACAGCCAAAGTGATCTCACTGTGCAGATCATTAATGAATGATAATATATATAAAAATATGGGTCAATGATTCTAAGTATCAGTCTCCACAATCATGATAGCATACACACATGCACACATGCTCACAGTTTCTCAAAGAAGAGTATATATATATTAACCATTAGAAAAGACACACTCAACCATATAATTACCGACTTACAATGATTCAAATAAAGTTAATTTGTCTGTTAGAAGAAGATCTATCTATAAACCACCAATTTAAGCATATAAATGTCAAATTATCTCTAATTCGACATAAGCAGATTAAACTACAATTGAGTATAAAGGGCATCACAGAAATTGATTTATTCCATTTTGGTTCAATCTGAACTCAGAGTCTTAACATATTAAGTTGGACCTAACTGACCACCCAATTGAACAAAGTCCATCATATCATTTAATAATATAATTATTGTCTATAATATATACAAACTGATTATATATATATATGTATACACACACATATGAAAGTGACAGAGAATGTAGCAAGCACATGAACACTTTTTTGGCACCTTAGTCAAATGTGTTTTGAGTCTATTATCCCCTAACTTTTTATGCTTAGAAGATTTTATTTTGCAACTTTTATAAAAGAAACATTCTATGGGAAGTAATAGAAGAAACACCTCCTGAAATAGTCACTAAAATTCTGTCTCAAATTAATCTTAAAACACTGCAGCCCTCAGTGGTCACAAGTCTGCTTCTCAGTGATAGCTCTCTTATGGTCTAACCATATTTGAATAGGTTACAATTATTCAAGCAACACATGTTCATTGCCTTCTAATACAATATTCACCATGACACTGCCAACAAAGAAGTTTTAACAGAATCTTATTTTCATCAATCCACAAATATTTATGAGCAAAGTATTGGATGACAGAGTGAGGTCACAACTTCTGGGAATTAGGTTCCAAAGTCAGCAAGCAAGGTGAAAATCAACATGCTCAAACTACTAGATTATGCCTTTTACCACCCATACAGTAAAATCCACATAGTTTTATATATTCGACTACACTAAAGCTTGAAGATCTCCGTGTTAGATAAAAGGAGAGAAGAAAAGGAAAACCATTATGCCTATGTTAGGTCAGTTCAACCTTTCAGGTAACTTATTAAATTCTTAGCAAATAGGGTATGTGTCAAGAGTTCTAAAGGGATCCTGATGCCTACAGAGTTTATTACATTCTGTTGTAATATCAAAGATATATAGCCTTAATATGTTAATGGATTTGTGTGAAATTGAGATGAATAAAAAGACAGCGTTGGAAAGGAGCACCAAACTCAGAGAGCACTGGGTTTAATGGTACACCCGCAATTTGGCAGAAATTTAAATGCAACTCCACTGTATTCTATGGGCACAACTTCTGGGTTTCAAGGAGCCTGTAACTGACATAGCACTGACATGTAAATATTAATTTTAAGAATAAGTACACCTGCATTCCATTGATTAATTCAATAAATATGTGCCGACTCTGAAAACTCTGTTTGCTGCTCTCAAGGAATTTACAGGGTAGCAACCAGAGAGACAATCACTAAGTATCAATGGTAAAATAATGCATATAAACTACAGTGGAACAGAAAGGAAGAAACGTCCAAATCTTCCTTAAGAAGACAGGAAAGGCTTCGAAAAGAAACAGTGCTAGGAGTAAGAAGCAATGAAAGAGAGAACATTCTAGAAGAGGAAAAGCTCATGTAAAAGTAAAGAAATATAGGAGAATATGATATGTTTAACTGATCTGCACGGGCTGGAAATAAACTGTTTCATAATATTTCATTCAAAGAATGAAAACTTGATTACTGAGATTATGATGAGGTTTCACAGAAACCAAAAATTAACGATACTCTGTATCAACCAATGGTTATGCAACTATTTTCTATTTCTTAATGTACGTGGAATTAATTAAGTGTAGAAAAGGAGAACAATTTCAGGAGAAAAAAGTGTTTACTTACGATTTATGTTTCAGATTTTTAAATTCTCAAACGTGAATATTCTTGACTGCCTTGGAAATGAGGTGACAGTATAGACTAACGCTTAAGTGTGGAGAGTCCTGTAAAGTAGATTCAAGTCTAGTCTCTGCCATATCCTAGCTATGTGATCTTGAAAAAGTTGCATAAACTTTCTAAGCCTCGATTTCCTCATCTACAAAATAAGAAATGATAATACCGTTACCCCACAGTGCTGTTTGTGAGGATTAAAGCAATAATGCCGGTAAAGCCTTTAATCATACTACTTGTAACACAGTAGGCAGTCAATGAATGATAGCAGCTACTAATTACTATCATGCTTTACATTAGCCATGAAAATCATACCCCAAACTAACGTTGCTATTACAATTCCGAATTATTCTAGAGGGGAAAAAATGATACTCTTTATAAAATCTTTTGATAAATGTAACACTAATTCTATTGAAACTTCAAATATTACTTGGGTTACATTTTTTAGTAAGTGCTGAGAATGTGACTGAGAGTAGTATTAATTTCTGTTATTTACATTTTTATATGTGGCACCTTAAATAAATCTAATAAAACTTAACAACATTCAGTGCTCTTTGACATTTCTTATATTGTTATATGGGAGTTTAAAGTAGAATGAAAAGCACACACATAAGCACCCAGAGACCTGGGCTCTAGCTGAGTTTTGCTCTTATTTAACTGTAAGACCTCGGAAGAATCATCTATTCATGATGGGTCTTTATTTCCTCATATGCTAAATAATGATTTGGAATATAAAGTGTGTTCTCTTTAAAAGTTTGTACTCTGGGGTGAAGTAAGAATGGAGAGTTACTGATTAATGAGTGCAGAGTTTCAGTACAGGATGATGAGAAGGTTTTCGAAATGGGTAGTTCCGGTGGTTATACAACAATGTAAATATAATTAATACCAAATGGTACAATTAAAGATGGTTAAAATAGTAAACTTTATGCTCTAGTTTACCCAGTAAAAAATATTTAAAAATTTTTAAGTCTGTGTTCTGTATCCCTTTAAGCCACAAATTCACCCGCTCAGTGATTCATTCAAATATTTATTAAGTGCTTATGATGAAGCAAGCACTGTGACAGGGATACAAAGAACAATGCATAGAGCTGAGCAGAAAAGACAGACACTATTCAAGCAAGTGCTATAAAATATCAGGAGGCTGGAGGAGGAGCTATAAAGGCAAGAGTCCATTATGTCTGAGAGGGTCAGAAAAATCTTCATAAAAGGGAGAACTCATAAGCTAAGTCTTAAAAGAACAGCATGTATTCCCCTGCAGATGATACCATGACTAGCACTATTTCTTCTCCCATAGGCAACTTAAAATCTTCATGACTAGAGAACGACAATTCTCTAACAACACAACACTGAAAGCACTTCTTAAATAATCCAAGATGATTAAAGTTCAAATTCAGTAATCTCCTTCTTCATTACAGTGGGGAGAAGAGAGAGAGGAAAGAAAGAAAGAAAGAAAGAAACCACTACATTAATCTTCAAGCAAACTCAACGGACAGTAGGATCACAATAAAGGCTAAATCTACTTGGGTTTTCATTGCTAACTTAGGCAGATATTAAAGGGAAAAAAGTGCATCATCTAAAAGACTCAGCGCTGTTTATTTTAAAAATACAAGCACAGCATAACGGGTCTTATTTTAGCACTAAAACAAGATATTATTTGAGCAGTTTGCTTAGAGAAACCAAATAACTCATTTAGGTCACCATTAAATAAGTGATTATATCAGGGCAGCAAATGGTGTCCTGGAAGAGTTTGGTCCTTTCACGTGGAAGAATAATTTACTTTCAGGGAGCACCTCTGCTTTCCTGGGAATTAGGACTACAAGCAAACATGTTTCTATTATCTTGTTTTTAATTTTATTGGAAGCTGTTTGGTTTAAAATAAACTATTCCTCTAGAGCCTTTGGAATCCTAACCATATTAAGAACAAAGAAAGTGATCAGTAACATTTCAGTATTATGAAATGCTAAAAAAGAAAAGAAGGGCTGGGGGAGTTGGAAGGGTTATATGAAACACATGGTACGAGAAATTCCCCCCCAAATGAAAAACATTAATTTGGTGTTAGCCAATAAAGCACTGCCAAAAACGAATAAATGCAAAGGCTTAAGATCTAGAAAAAATAGAAATGACCATGACCAACATTTATCAGTGTCTATTTGTAGCTCTATAAGGAGAGAAGATTCTTTAGCAGATAAGCCTACAGTAAGATATAAGAAAAAAATAGTAGTTGTCCACAATGTTGAGAAAGGCTAAGAACCTGTACTGGGAATTGTATTGACTACAGTTCATACTTTTTGTTACATATCTAGGTTCAGATCAATGTTACATTGGACTACAACAATATAAACATAATTTAAAAGAACTATGCCATATACACCCTTTGAAACTTGGAAAAGGAAACCATATGTCTGGGGTCATCCAGCAATGCAGACCCAGCCTGCTTTCTAGTCTCAGTTCTCTCCTTCATCAGGTATTTGCTACTAGCAATTTTCTATGAATAACTGTTAGCCTATGTACCCTAGATCAGGTTTTTTGTTTTTTGTTTTTAAGGGGGGAAGAAGAAAAGAGGTAAAAAGTTACAGAAACAACATGGGGCAATAACAATAACAGGAAGTGAGGATTCAGGGGGCTTAATAATACAATAATAATACATGACCCCATCTCCACCAATTAATCACCACCACCCACCCCGCCAATCTGAAGTTCTGCCACCAAAGCAGCCAGTGATGAAAGGTAAGTTATTTACTTGCTCTTATTCTTAATTTATTTGGGTACTTTTAAAATATTACGTATGTATTTAAGTATAATATTTATTTCAAATAAAAGCTTCCCTTGGAAGCACAGTATACTTAGGGAAAAAAAAAAGTAAAGCTGCTCTGACTAATGACAAAATGAGAGTTGAGAGTCCTGCCCAAATAACCCTCTCATCTCCTGGAGGCAGGATTGGGGGTGCAGGGAGGTGCCTCCTCAGAAGCCCCAGTTCACTCAATGTACCATTTGAAACTAATAGAGCAAATCAGTGGAGGTTACACTCTTAAATTTCATGGACTAGGAAAAGTTCAAAAAAGATTTGGAAAGATTGACATAGAGGTTTTACTTTGTCAAGAAATGATGATTTTTAAAATCACTATTATTTCATAAATGAAAGGACAACCAGAGCCAAAAAGTAAATAAAAAGAACGTTCTATTAAAATGAATAAATTTAGCTTCGCTTCATGAAACTATCAGTGGCCAGAGAAAAACACATGACAGACCAGTACATTAGGAAGCCACTCCAGACCATCTCCCTCAGGCCTATTCATGTTCTAAAATTATACAACTTCTACTTCTTTGGCTCTCCTATTCTGAAAGAACTAACCAGGAACACCGTAGGTATCCAAAAAACTATTTTCTAAGACTACTATTTGTTAGTAAATAAAGTGCCCCAGAGTGACTGAAATAAAAAAGCAACAAAGACCAGAGAAAATCAAGTTAAAATTTATGACTATAAAACTTCAATCTCAAAATGTATGACATCGTCTTAGTTATTTTAATTCTCTCCACACCTAAAAAATAAGAATCATAAGCAACACTTAACTTCCTACTGTTTAAGTGTTACTCTTTGTTCCTTCATACTCAGTGTTGTTTTATCAACTTCATACTTTTGTTTAATAAGTTCTACTTTCTTCTCAAAGGCAGCATAGCACTGAGATATTTCTAGGGATCTCTTTCCTCATGTTTCAACCTGTTGTTTCTTTCTTTACTGGAAAATCCTTCTGGCCACCAGAGGCTTGTACAAGTACTTGTGATCATCAAAGAAACATGAGGGCTGGACAATGAGGTGAAGCTATATTTCAGGATTACATAATCTCCCTGAACCCAAAAAGCAATGTGGTCTATTGATCACTGCTACAAACTATTTTCTTTATATCTGTTTAAAATTTCTAAGTTATAAGAACATACAACATCCTGTTAGCTAAAGTAAAAGTTCATTGTGCAATTCAAATACTTCTCTGCTAGTTTTGATACCCAAAAGACTTTTATCTCTCAAATCACTAAATATTAGGTACCCAGAAAACCTTAAAAGTTTCAACTTCATGCTGCTCTCCTACTCCTGAAACTGCATATAACATAATCTACTCAGATCTTAGATCTGTCTTTTAACAAAAAGTTGTATTAGATTCCTGAGAAGTCCATTCCAACTTTATTTCACTGTACTCAAACTTTAAAGCAATTTTCTTAGGAATACTTTCTATGTCAGGGAAGAGATAACCATCAACCATCATTTGAAAACTCTTATTATCATTGTCTTCTCTTTTCTTCGAAATAAAGATAATTCCATTAACTTTTATTCAAACACTTTTTTCCCCAATTAAAAAAAAATATTCTATATCCTCTATGTTCCTCATAGTAAAGCACATTTGCTGAAGGAAGCACAAACAAGGGAGAAAGACAGCTATGAGTCCCTTTCTCACACTTTGTTTCTATGCACTGATTTCTTAAAATAGATATAAAGGGGTAAGACTATATTTCCCAGTATAGAAAATCTGCAAATATCACTTTCTTTCACCACAAAGGCATCATTTGGAAATCCTACAGGTTCAGAGATTGAAGGACACTCTAGACTGAAGCTGACCAAAGGGCCTCTAAAGGCACAGTCTCAAGTCACACAATGATTATGTTTAAATATATTAAGGAGAGGACAAAGCTTATTCTAAAATTATCCTATCCATTATTTAGAGTGCACAAGCACGCGCGCATGCACATATACAAGAGGGAACCTGATCATTCACGTCATATCTCTCTTAGACATCACAAAACTTCGGTCCATCACCATTTTAGAGTTCCTACATATAATATTTTCTGAGTCTGTTTCCAAAGGGGCACCTGAAAAACCATAAAGGTCTTCATCCTGTCACTTTCATTTGAAAAGAAGGTGGGTATAAAAAGGTTAATTCAAGCTAACTCCTTGGGCTCCTTCGCTCTGCCTGAATCTGTCAGAGCTGCCAGTCCTTAGGGCCTTGAGGAATATCTGAGTCCTGGCTACAACCTATTCACTCATGCCTCTGCTAATATCACTCTTAAAAGAGTGAAATGAAGGTAGCTCAACTATTCAGAGTGATACACAGACTATCTATTGAAAGCTCCTGGCTGAGCAGCAAAGCCATGCCAGTTGCAGAGCCTCTTCTATTTATTCCCAGAACAATCCTTGGTGGTTATTCAGAAATGAGATGTCCTCTTGACAATAAATTCCTCTTCCCTTCTTAGATGTCAGGAAACAAACATACATGACAAACATGGGAGAGGGTGAGGAGTAAAAGAATGGGCTTGGCTGGAGGAGTTCACTCTAGAGATCTACCCCAATTGAAAAACCTAACTCTGCCGACCTTCACAGCTTTTTGCTTGTTTATTTCCCAGCTGGCACAGTATCAAAACCAAATACATACACCAATTCATAGGGAGATAAAAGAAGGGGCACAAGAAGGGTAAGAGCAATTTCTTACAGCTTAAACCGCTATGAAAGATAAAGCATACGGTACCCACAAGTATAAAAAAATTAACCACATTTAGCAATATACAAATATGCATGAATGCACACAAAGAAAATACAGTATCAGGGCTTTCTTTTGGCTCCAGATTATAGGTTTCATTTTATAATTTTATATGCAGAAATAAGAGCTTCTTATTGAAGAAGGTTTATTTTTTATAGGAATATGCAATATTCATTCATAAATATCAAATGCTTTCACTAGATTTAAGATTTTCTTTTTAAATTAAAATTTTTACCACCACAGCCCCTAAGTTCTAATTTCCATGCCATGACAGTTCACGTCAGGATTTTAAAACCATATGGAAATTCTACCACCCAATTTAGCAGTCAGGCTACACACACTGTAGTTCTCGTTTTGGGGCACCTTTGAAGACAGAGTGATATTTAATACTGAATTTAAGAAGTCTTTTCATCTTATGCTGTGGAGTAATTGTTTCCCACTTCAGAACTATAACATGAGTTATCATCTCTGACTTGCTCTCTTAAGTGCTATGGCCAGCATGGAAAAAAATGACAGAGAACATGGGTTTACTCAAGGGAGTCAGATCTTTGCTAACTGCCAAGAAGAAATCATGGCTAGTGTGGCACAGCACGACGAGATACAGCATGAGAAATGACATACGTTACTGCCCTTTGGCTCTAGGAAATCACTTCTACTAAATGTCCTCAGAATGCAGAAGCTGAACATTTCTAAGTGTTGAACATTCCAAATAAAAATTATTGCTACACATGGATGGTGTTTACTATTATTGTACATATATACTTGAGGGAAACTGTACATATATGCCTGCTGAAAATTTTTTTCTACAAAATATAATGAAGGTGGGAGCTACAAAGAGCTTTCCCCTAGATTCTAGGAGTTGAACTGAAGCAAGCAATGCTTTCAGTTATCTATTATAAAGTTGGGATCACATAGGTTGTCTACCAAGTATAAAGATGATATAGTTCAAAAGCCTATCGGTCCTGACCCACAGAGTCAACCATCTCCTATATTTAATAAGCATAAAATATAATGACAAAAGGTTGTGGAGGAGTAGGGCAAAGTCCAATAAACAAATTATCTTAAGCATTTTTCATCCCGTGTCACAGAGGAAACAAATAAATATAAGAAAGTAAATAACAGGCACACATGGACTTAAGTCCACTTCGAATGTCATGATGTAGAAATAAATATAAAAGGCAGATGGAAAAGAGGGGTATTTAAATTCCAATCACTGTTACAAACATTTTCTCATTAAAATATAAACCCTTACCTTTGCTTGTCTCTTACTGGCTTCTCTTCTGGCTTCCCTCTCTTTCAGTCTTTTCTCCTGCAAGAAAAGGGGGAAAATTAGCAACATACAAACTTCTGTCTATTAGGTGTAAATCAGACTACATAATCATAACAATTTTTTTAAGCCAACTAATATGTGACATTCATTTTCCATTCATAACTGAGTAAATATTTATGAGGTTGGCATACATATGCATAATCATTAAGTATGTGTCAAACAGATCTGGAATCAAATCCCACTTCTACCACTTACTAGCTTTGCAATTTGGGGCAACTTATGTATGTTCTCTTTCACTTTCTCATCTAAAAATGGAGATAACAGGAGCACATATTTCATAAAATTGGTAAAAGAACTATATAAAATAACATACATAAGTATTTAGCATAATATCAGACATATGACTAAGACACAATCACTGGCTATTAGAATAAAAGAAGGAAACAAATGCAATTTTGACTATTTCCCTTTTTCTTTGTCTAAAAGCAGAATTTACAAGGATATAAATCCCCATCCTTGGGAAAAACGACAATATTTTCTGAAATAAAAAATAATGGATGATCACTCTTATAAAGCACGTTATTTTATTAAATTGCTTTGTAATTTCCCCCATCAGTTTGCCAATCATCATGAAATAGGCAGGAAACGCAGCACTAAAATTTTTTTAAATAAGAAAAAAATACATGTGTTTGATATTAAAATTCAAAACAACAAAATGATCCAGCTAAAGTTGAAAATAATTGTTTTAAATAAAAACTTCCTTTCCTCTTAAAAAATAGTGTTACATAATTAAAAAGCTATTCTCAATCCAAAGTTCATAGCTAACAATTTATATATATTTTTAAATTTTAATAAACTATTAGGTCAATGTAAAAAGTGAATAAACAGCAAATAATTTTCTTTTTATGAAACTGCATCCATGATTCACTATTACATTAAATATCAAGTAACATGAGAATTAACAAGCTTTATAAATCTGGGTACTGGCCTATCATTACCATTATGCTTTATACATACATGGCTTTTCCCGGATTCAAAAATCAATTCTAATACATACTCTGAAGAGAGACCTGAGGTTGCTCTGTTGTTTACAGCTTTCAGGACAGGTGATTACTACTATCTATCTTATCTGTTTATAGACTCCTTTATAACATAAATGTTGAAAGTCTCAAAGAAGGTTAAATATTAATTAATGCAAAGAGGAAGAGAATCCACAGAGTTTAGAGATTCACTTTCTATAGCTTCAGACTGCATAGCAGGAAAGCTAAATTCCAAATGAAACTAAGAAAAATTCAAATTCAAATGGCAACTGTGAACATGTCACACCCATAAATAATGCATAAGGTTAAAATTATTCTTTTCTGTGACTATTATTCTTTCTCTAGCCCAGTTTTGGAGAAAACGAGTATTATTTCAACTTCCAAATAAAACATACAACTAAAAAAGCAGATAAAACTTAAATAATGTGCAATTATACAGAGAAATATTCTAAAGATTATTCAGAAGTTCCAAGACCAAGGTCAAAGGAAAAGGAAAGATGCAGAAACAAAAACTCAGAACTTGACTTGTTCATGTCAAAGAGCTTCGTAAGTGACAGAGACCGATCTCAAATTGGTCTAATGCTAAGTCTAATGCTTTGTTCCAATACATTCTAATAAAAACTAAAATGTAAGGTTTGGAGACTTTAACAGATGTCACTTAAATAGCAGAAGAAAATAAGATCTAGTATTATTTTAACAAGTAACCAATTAATGCAATAGTTATTATCACTATCTATCCCCGAATTGGTTCTCTAAAGAATTTCTGAGAGTTGTTCTGCCACGAAAGTAAAATAATCTCAATGTTTTCCTCAATTTGTGGGAGGAGAATAACATTAATGGATGGCAGTTTATCGAAAGATTTGCACCCAAATTTTTCATAAAAGTTGGTACCAATTACTAATTTTCTACAAGCAGACTACAAAATAAAGTAGCAAAATAATATTAAAGAAAATAATTTAAAACAAATGATCATTATTATGCTGCTTGAGAACTGGCTTTAGTTTATGGATTAAGTGTTTGTAATTTTATCTCTCTTCTCTCTAATACACACACAACTTAGTTCTAACTCCTACAAAAAGTTTTCATGATTTAGAAGGTAAAATTAAACAGAGCAATATTTTATGTTATTCTACAAAGATCACAGTGACTTTCAAGTGTTGCGCAGCTTAAACTAATTTTAAAACTAAAGCTATACAAAACATCAAATAACTAGAAAGTAATAAAATTGTACTTTTATAAAAATGTATCTTCCTTTGTCTCATTATTACTATTTTCTTACTAACAGTAACACCTCTAAATTATTAAGTATCAGCAGTGTGCTAAGCATTTTACATATATTTTTAAATCTATGTAACAAAACTTTTGAGGTATTATTCCCATTTTACAGATGAAAAAATTGAAGATCGAAGTGATTAAATAACATGCCTGATGTCATACAGCCAGTAAATTATGGACCTAAGACTAAAACTGGGTCAAAGGAGCCAAAGTCCTCACTCCCTCATCTCAAGGATGCTTCCACACCCCTCTCTCCACCATTAGAAAGTTTATTTACCTTTGTAGATGCATACATAGTGTTTTATTGTTATCGATGTGTTTTAGATAAATGTTGTGTTTCTTTTTATTAGAAACAATGTTCTGCTACTAATTGGTCTTTTCATCCTGATAGCATATTTTTCCTGATAGCATTTGCGGACATTAATTATTTTTTGCCAGTCTTACCAGATAATTAACTATGTTTAACAGTCACACAAATTTTTGTTGTAATTATTCAGTAGCTGGCCTTCTCCCAACACATTAGAGAATCTGAAAATGGTACTTTAAAGTTACAAAAATAACCTCGGTATGTTCACATCAGAAAAACCACTTCTATACATGTAAACATAATCTTTATTTTCGGGCTTTTCATCTAGCCAATTTAATCACTGCAGAAAAAAATATATTGACAATTTTCCACTACTACTGAACTCCAGTATTAATTCATTATAGTCAATGAAGGGCATTTTAAATTTCAGATTCCAACTAGCTATCAGAATTCACATGTGCATGCAAATGGGATAATTCTTTCCTTTTAAGATTTCTTCCACAAGTCTCAGATAGATAAAAGATATCCAAAACCTTGAAAATATGAAATGAAAATGACTACGACATGAAACTGAAGAGCAATAAAAAATACATACTTTTAATACTGGGTGAAACAAAAGGAAAACTAGAAAACTTTTCATTCTTATCTTAAAAACTTATGTTAACACTATCTGAAAAGAGGCAAGAGTAAACACTGGTCTTTAAACAGAGGAAAAGAACAGGAAACAGAATTATAGTAATCCAAAATTTTGGAAATGGATATAAAGAAGAAAGTACAATTTTTTTAAGGCAGGGAAGAATTCTTTGTCAAAAAATATAGATGTTATAAATGACAAGACATAAAAATAAAAGGTTGGAGTACAATGACTTGAGGGGGAAAATATAATTGAATTTTATTAGATTCAGTAAGTGAGGTTTCCCCCATACTTACCTTAATTTTATGTGGTTCAAATGGTTTAAATCCTTTATTTTATAATTTCATTTTTGAGGATAGATTAGTACCAAAAGATATTTTTTGCCACACAAAATGAAGGCAACATTTTACCTTTAGTTCTGCCATGCTACAAAGATTAAGTATAAGAACGACATGAAATTCAATAATAAAAATCCAATTCACCTGGACAGGAGAACAGAAAAATCCCATTTCAAGGTACAAAAAAACTCCCTTTATAGCTACTGTTATACTTCCTTTGGCTTTTCACATACTACATACAGGTCCTTAGCTTCCAGAAAAGAAAGTGCCATGAAATACAAATTTCATCAGCAGTCAGGACTATGTATTTAAACCATTTTCATTCTATGGTGATCTTGCAAATTTGTAGAAGTGAAAATACAATCCATATTTCGGGAGGTGGAAGAAGCACTGAATGAGTCTCAGGCAACTGCGTCAGCCTGGTAAGGAACTGAGTTCCCAGCTGTCACAAAGAGAAAGAGGAAACATCTCTCCTTATTTCTGTATTACAGGAATCTCTTTTTCAGGGAAGAAACCTGGCTCAACAGAAGTGAGTACAAGAAGGATTACAAGATTTTTGGCCCTGAAGATACCCTTTGCCTTCCAAGAACAAAACCCTCATCATCCTAAATCCCTCCCAGGAATTTAGAACACAACAAGGTTATCTGATCTGTTATAGAGTGTCATTTGAACAACATAAACATTGGTCTTCAATATACAAATCTGTTAAGTACAAACAAGGATATGAAGACAAGGAGAAAATTTTACTTAAAAACACTGACTGACTAACCAATTCCTTCAAGTATCTGCTGAGCTACTAGGCACCAGGCCCCATGGCAGGCTCTGGGTATATAGGAACAGGTCTTTGTAGTCTGTGACCTAATCTTTCAGAACCCTTTAATTCCTTTAGTACCAAACTCCACTGCTACTCCTTAACCCCAGTCTCCGGCTATTAACCGCCAATCTAACAACCACCACACCTCTCAAAACACCATATGGAGTTAAAAGAAAATCCCACAAAACAAAAAACTTAATATAGATAATAAAAGCTCAAAGACTTGCCACACACTAATAAGATCTATGCAATTTTGAGTATGTCTCATTTTAGAAACTGGATATGAAGGAGGGCTCAAGTACTAAAATGAACTGAGTATCGCAAGATGCTATAAACTCATGAGATTAAGAACAGAAACGTCCCAGGCGGACATCTCCAAATTATAGGCAAAGGTTCTGTAGTAATAAGCTGGCTCCTTTTTTATAATTAACCCGGTTGTGATGATGACAGGAACAACTGAAAGCGGAAGGAGGAAGGGTTTATAGAGGAAGAGGATCAGTTTTCCTCCTCTGTAAATAAGATTTAGTTCATGAAGTCCACTTTAGAATTAAGTACCAGATGCTTAGTCCCTGCCCTCATGATAACATTTCTGACATTAGTAAAATTTCATAAAGCTTATGAGCCAGACCAGTCTCTGACAATGCCTTAGACTCTTAAAGGGCCACAGCTACTTAAAAATGGATTCTGGTACTAGTAACTATATATCTATGTAATGAACATTGAGAGAAAGGTAATACTAATTTGGGGGCCTAAACTAGAAACTATTAACCACCTCACTTTTTTATTCCTAAATTTGAGACCGATGACTTTGCTCTGGAAACACAAACAATTTCCATTATTTGTCAGTCCTTCAAAATACTCCACTCCTGTTATCACCCTCCACCTTTTAATTCGTTGCTTCAGAGTCACCCTGTTGTAAAAGAATACCCAGTGGTTTGAGATTGGCAGGAACACAAATGAATAGAATAGTTAATGAATACAACAAAGTCTGTAGAGTAACAAAGACTGTGGCAAAAGTCCCAGAGCTACTACTTATAAGCTGTGGGGGCCTTGGGAAAATTACTTGACCCTTCTAAGCCTTAGTTTTATTTATCATCTGTAAAATGAGACTAGCTCACTTATCTCAGAAGTTAATTTTTAGCACATGAGAATATATCTAAAGCACTCAGGACAGGGCACAAGTAACTAACTGCTACTTGTTACTAATTCTCTTATTACTATTCCTAAGATGCCTAATTACTGCTTCCCTCCTTCATAACTAGCATACAAATTTATGTTTAGATATCCGGATTCCATGCAAACTCAATTCTGTCAACACAAAACAGATTTTCTAAAAAGTCCCTTTAATTCATTCCTAACTTTCTAATGTTCATGCTAGTAGTAAGTGGAACCTAGAGCAATGATGTCATCTTTTCGAGCAGTCCAGAGCCACATTTTGACTTGGTTATGTTACCTAACACCCACTTCAAAATGGATAAAGCGCTCAAAGCAAATTTTAAGGGAATGAAAGAAAATGTCATAATGAATTGCCTCTTCCCACTCTCAGCTGTTATAGGAGATATTATCACCCTAAATGCAAGTAATCTTTCAGGCCTAAGAATGATGACACATACCATGGAGCAGATTTTCGCTCCATTAAATTAAAATCCTTTCAATAATGTGATGCATGGCCCATCTTTCACAGTTCTGATTGAATCATTGGAAAACAGACTGTTTCCATGCTAAAGTAGTGCTTTTGCATTTATAATATACTAATGGCTTTATATGCAAAAATTATAGCTTGTGCTAAAATTTCACTTCCAATGAATGGTTTCAAGAGGTTCAGTAGAGAAAATAGTAGCAGGCCTACTTAAGTAGTGACTTATGAATATGCCAGGGGAAGCTAAAGATTGAAATGGTTTCAGAAGAAAATGATGCTTAATGGCTACAATGAAGCCTTGTGAAGAGAAATAAAACTGCTGACTAAGTAACCCAAAGCAGGGTGAGTAGCTATGAGTTCCAACAAGCAAACAGCTAAAATTCTACTCCCTGTGATGCTATAAACTACACTTTTTTTTTTTTGCCATAAATTCTTATTGCTTGGTTTCTAAGTTAAAATTCTTATTGTTCGGTTTCTAAATCTTTAGGAGAAAGATAGCTACTTGAGTCACAGTACAAATTACAGAGCTTTCAGAATTTGGTAGATGAAAATATGAGTCAAGGACAAGTGGGGAAAAAAAGAACAGCCCAGTCCTACATTAGAAAGATTGCGTATTTAAAACTAAGGTGCAAGGCTGTCCATTTTAAACGACAGGAGGAAACTACTTTCAAACAGAATCACTAAAGACTAAATCCACTTATATATTAAAGACCTTATCCTTTTAAACTAAAAATATAAACATAAAATATTTTGAACATGCTGAAAGAATACTCCTAAATTTATGAAAACTTCTAAAATTGACACATTTAAAAATATGTAATATATGTCAAATATAGAATTATGTAGGGAGTTTTCTTTTCACATGTAAATTTCTTTCAGGTATGTTCCTCATTTATAATTTTGTGTCAAAAGTTTTTTCACCTTTTTCTATCTTCATGAAGTAAACCTTATTCCTAGACCCTCACGTTAGTATTTCAAATATTCTTTAGGGACATACAGTTTTTCTCCATATACTTTAATAGAAATAACAAAATTATGAGTGATAGCTTCACAGGAAACATAATTACATTTGCCCAAAGTAAAACCTTATGCTAGAAGAACTAAAAATTGTCATTATAGTAGGTAATATACTCAATTAGAAAAAAAAAATACAATTTCAAAACCAATAATGCATTTGGGTAGAGCAATTAGAATAAAATAATTCATGCAGGATTAATAATGTATTTAGTTTTTAAAGTAAAATTTTAGTAATCATTGGAAAATAAATGAACAAGATGAAAGCCCTATCATTAAGCAAGGAACCCGATTTGTAAGCAGGGAAAAATTACACATTAAAATTCCATTTTTCAAACAGGAAAGTGTAATTTTATTCTCATGTCTTACCAACACACACAGAGCCAGTTGATCTCTCTGATTTAACTCCCCATTCCCATTCTCTCACTTTTCAGAATAGGAAAGTGCAGTCCAAACTGCCGACTAATAGTCTCAGGTTGAACTAGGTAATGCCATATTCAAGATCCAAATGCAAGTATCCCACCGTGCAGTATGACGCTCTTTCTGTCAAACATTACGCCAAACATTAAAACTTGCCATTTAAGAAAAATATGTCTTCTAGGCACAAATCAGGTCCATGGCAGCCCGGTGTATCACTGATTTGAGCACTGGTATTGTGTCTTATGTATGCCATTGTTATAAACATGCCTATTCCAATGTGAAATTTTCTCTAATACACAAATACTTATATGTGGCTAAATAATAATTTTACTGATAAAAATACCAAGATACTACTCATATACGGAACAAGCAGCATTTACATTAAAGTTGTGTAGACAGATTATTTTAGTTATTTCCTTGTGCTTTTTTCAGGCCACATATTTCCAACCTCCAATATTGAAGGAATGCCATCTTGTGAAAATAATCCTTATTTTATATAAAATAGCAACTCTTAACTTGTTTTTAAAAGGACCTAATATCTATTTTAGTTACAGGGGTACTGACTTCAAAAACAGCAGTACGTAAAATTCTTGTAGTTCCTCTCACACCTACTTCAGTTCAAAATTGCTGTTCGACTGTGCAGCAAGAAAACCACAGCAAACCAATTATTTAAAAGATCAAAAATAAGTGGAAATAGAAACATGTAAAACAATTTATATATAGTATACTACCTTTCATGTAACAAAGGAAGAAAATAAGAATATGTATTTCTCTTCATTTGTATTTACATAAAGACACTGGAAGGATAAATTAATAATAAAAATATTTACCTATAGAGTGGAGATATAAATAAGAATAAGAGGTATGGGCAGAAGCAAAACTCAATGTTAACATTTTTACGATCTTGATTTTGGGACAATGTGAATCTCTTATTCATTTCAAAAATTTAAATGTAAAAAATTAGAGGTACAAAATATTCAGTGACAGAATATCCATAGTTAAGTATGATTTAATTATAATCTTCTTGAGGACAGAGGAACCCGTGTACTTTAAGCATTCTATCTTCATAACCTAGGGCAGAGCCTAGCACACAATTGTGTGTAATAAATGTAGGATTAGTCATTTTGAAATTGTTTCTAAAGGATGCAGAAATAATATTCCACAACCTAGATACAGTAGTAACTTCCACACGTGGGAAGAAAAGGGTTGAAAGGGAAGACAAAAAAGAGAGGGGAAACATTTTTTATGTAAAGTCTTCATATTTACTTTATTACTATCTACAATTAAAAATAAAGGACAAAATGTTCTTATGCTCAATCTTCCCCTGGATAAATGCTTGAAGTAGACTATAAGCTGAAACATGAGAAGCTACTGACACTCTTAATATTATCAAAAATTTTAGTTAACAAATTATTAATGCCAATTTTCCATTTAAAGTACCATACAGAAAGCAGCAATGCAGGAAATTTTTAGTTCTCTCAATAACAAATACCCAACAACTACAACCAGTATATTTCAGGTTCATCAGTCCTTCCTGTTTCTGGAATGTTTTTCTTACCATTCATTTCTATCCCTGAAGCTATCTTCAATATCTTTTTCCCATTCATCAAATGTTACTGTGAAGCCGCATCAAATCTTAAAGAAATAAGAACTGCTGCTCTATTAAAAAAAAGTTTGCTGGGCCATTAAATAGTTACAAGGTTAAATAGGAGTCAAAAACTACAAGAATCCTTCTCAGGATACAGTTAATAATGTCCTCATCCAAAGACCTAAAGGTTTCTTAATACGAAACTTAACGGTAGAGCAGTGATTCTTGGGTTTGATACTGCATCACCCTGAAATTATTCACTGTCTCAAGGGCATACTGCAGGAACTTCTTTAAAAGTGTAAATCTGTTTTAATTCATTAAATGACTCATTTATCTAGCAAAATGTTCACTTTTATGGGAATTAAGTAGTGTGAAAAGACACTGATATCATGAGTAATCAGAATGGAGTAACCCCTTTCAAGAATAACAGAAAACTGCCAAGTTTAAGGCCAACAGGGCACTTACTTATATAGAAGCATTCCCTCTTACAAAGTTCCCTTTTTAAATATATGTGTGTGTGTGTGTGTGTAAAGTTTAATCTTATATCCATTACCAAGTAGTTGCTATAGAAAAAAATGTATTAAATTGAAGCTCAACACAACATTAATGCCACTCAAATGGGTGAATAGTGAAACAAACTGTGGTACATCCCCACCATGGAATACTGCTCAGTAACAGAAAGAATGAAGTATTGATACAACAACTTGAATGAACAGACAGAATATCAGAATATCATGCTGAGTGAAAAAAGCTGATCCCAAAAGGCTACCATACCACATAGTCTCATTGACGTAACATTCCTGAAATTAAAAATTATAAAAATGGAGCACAAGAGATCTCTCTGTATTACTTCTTATAACTATATGTGCAACTAAAATTATTTCAAAATTAAAACTTTAATTTAAAAAAATCACTAATAATATTTGGGTCACCTCACCAAAAGCAGATTTAGGTGACAATCTCAGAAACCAGTCAGTATACAAAGCCTTTACCAGCCAAAAGAAGAAAGAATAGATAAAATGACAAAATAGCAACAAAAAAAGAAGTGTTAGAGAAATTAAAGTAATATGGTTATTAATGAATATCTAATGAACATTTAGTTATGTTTAGGGACATATTAGATTTCACTCAGTATTAATTCATGATGGAAAAGGCTTACCCGATGCTTTGCCTTAATTTTCTTCCTATATGCTTCCTTGTCAAATTTGTCCTCTTCTTGAAGCCTTTCCTTTGCTTTATCTAAGTTGATACCACCAGTGTCATCCTCTTCCTCAGTATCCTTCAAGACAGATTTCTGCATTTGTGGCCACTGCTGAACCAACTGCAGAAAGGAAAAGGTTAAGTATGGGACAGGAGACAGCAAACATCAACAGAATACCATTTCCTTTTGTATAACAATTTTGAAATGCTGCGTATAGACACTTTGTGCCTTACTACCTACATTTCTTAAACTTTCTAACAAAGTTTATAATTAAAATGAGCTAGCCACAGAAAAGACTGTCCCAATTAGGGTAAATAATGCTGCTGTAACCCAGTGAGAGCAGTATTAAAGGAAAATTTCATTAAATAATTTGGAGAAGGTAGTTGCCTCAAAATCATTTTAAACACTGTTCTTAGTATGCCATATTTCACCAACGTGGGTCCACAACGACCTGCAGAGGGCCATAGCCAGGCTGACCACAGTGCCCCCACGCCAGCTGCCATGGCACCTTGTATGTACTTCCAACGCTTTCCTTACTATACTGGGTTGTTTTACTTTTCTGGTTTTCTTACTGGAATTAATCTCCTTGAGGGCAGTCATATGTCTTTTTATGTATTCTCAGAGCCCAACACAGTACATGGCACACATTAGGTGCTCAAAATTGATCGATGGATCACGTATCAACTATTATAACACATAAAGACTGAAATAACTAAGAGTAAAGGAGAGAATTTGAGTTTCACAGGTCTGCTCAGTTCTAAATGATTTTACGCATATAATTTATAGTTAGGAACAAGGTGACACAGAAGTCAGGGCACTGATCTTGGAGCCAGGAGACATGGCTTAATGCCCTGGCTTTCTCATCAGGCCACGGCATGATCCTGAATAAATTACTTAATCTCTGGCACCTGCGTCCTTGTCTGATAAATAAGGTTTGTTTGACTAAATAATCTTCTAGGCCTAACACAGTTAAATTCTATAGACAATTTAGACAAAATGATTCTTATTTTACCTAATAAGTGATTACCAGTAGGATTTAAGTAGCTGCCACTATTTTTGAAAGACTGCTAGTTAACCGGCAGGCAAATGGAAGCTGGAGGCACACTTATCGCAGGTATTAATGTCTCCCCTCACTCTTGTCACCACCATAGTCATTCTTTAGGATGAGATCCCTACAGAGTCTCAACTTTGGCAGTGATTGGGGGTCACAAATATACTACATAAGCAGCCATGAAAGCAGTCACTGACACTAATGAAGAAGCAGTGAGATCAGCTGTGACAGTAAGAATGCCATCCATTGCTCTGACTTGTCACCTCTTTTTCTATCAGAGGAAAAAATAAGTCCATCTCTCTGTGGGCTGAACAAATAGTAGCATTTCTTTGGGAGTTTTAGATCAGAAGTTTCAATGTGGCTCACAGTCACACAGAGTCCTATCAGCAATAAGCTTACACTGAAATATTTCATAGTTAAAGATTTACATTCACCTTGCAGGTAATTGGTATAACCTGTGCAGTTAAACTTAGTAGCACAGTAAGGAACCTCATTATCCTAACAGCATTAATCGTGTTTTACAGTAAGCATCTGATATAATACAACTATATTCTAGATTTAGACTGCTTCTCAGGTGCTAACCTCTTTTTAGTAATTTCATGAAGATTCATTAATTATCAATTACATAGGCTTCCTCTGCAACTACCAACAACATTAAACTGTACTTTATTTTGTAAGTTTTCATATGATTTATACACCATTTCATTCCATATTATTAGTGCAAATCTGGGCTTCTGAAGAAAAGCAGCCTTCTCCAAATCTAATGTGATACATTAGAGCTGGTATAAAAAGTTCTTTTATTTTGTTGGGGTATTAGACAATGGTTCATTCATGCAATAAACTTTCTCTAAGGGTTAACTGTATGTTAGGCACTGTTCTAAGTACTAAAGACAGAGTAGTGAGCAAAGTCAGGTCAACAAATGCCTTCCCTCATGTAGCCAGTCTCATTCTGTTGGAGTGGAAGAAATGTACAACAACCAAATATAGAATAAACTATATAGTAAGTGCTATGGGGAAAAAAGGACAGAGAAAAGGAAATGGGATTGTGGTAGGTGTGGAGTGCTGTGTGATGTATCAGGATGAACAGGGAAACACATAGGTTGGTGAGAATAAAACTGAGATATGATATTCAGTATGACCACTAACTACTAACCATTACTCTTTAGGTAAGTCACTTGATTTTCTAGATGTTCTTCCTCTTTGAAAACAAAGATAATATTAATATGTAATAGAGTGACCTTTCATTAGCTATCTGTGAGTGGTAACCCCTTCCCTACTCTATGGGTATATATTTACACTAAGACCAAAGTAATGGTGAGATGAAAACCAAGCACCTATGTGTCTGAGATTATTTTAAAACAGAGAATTCCTTCTCATAGCAGGCCAGTACGTAAGAAACATGCCAATACACCATCTAAAATTGAGGAACTGCAAAGCAGAGACTTGAGTCCAGCAAAAGAAGCTATGGTGAGTAGTTGTGTTATTATTCTTGCACCTTTTCCCATAGAACATGTCAATGAATACCGTGAGGGGAAAAAAAATTAATAATTAAAAGTGGAATTTAGGAAGTTCAAAATCAACTCTATTGTTATCATCAATAAGTATCTCAGTTTACTGACAATAAAACATTCTCGCCTATAGGTATATAGCTGATGAAATGTCTACAGTAACAGGAAATGCCTACTGTGCTTTAGAGAAACATTCTTTTTTTCTCATCAGTGAATGGGCAGTTAGCAGGAGAGTTAAACTCTTTATAAGACTTGGAATGTACAGTAAGTCCTCACTTAACACCATTGATACATTCTCTGTAACATCAAGTGAAACAACCTATAAAGAACCCAATTTTACCCTAGGCTAATTGATATAAACAAGAGTTAAGTTCCTACATCATCTCACTAACATTATAATGAAAGGACATTATTTGAGGACCTGCTATACCCCGGAAATGAAGCACTTAAGAATCTTACCTCCCCTTCATCAGTAAATGTTATCTTCTTATTCACTTTAAAATTTCTCTTCATTACTTTTTTTGCTTCTGCAACCTTGGTCACTTTTTTCTTGACACTGGATTTAGAAGCTTCTTTTTTCTATGTGAGAATATACAAAAAAAACAGATGATTAAGTAAATGGCTGCTTTACATTAACAATTTAACTCTGGTAATATATTTTCCAAAACTGAGTGCCTTTACTGCTCATTGGCTAATGAGAAGCACCAAAAATACTGTCTAGAAATGAAATTATTAGACTTATTAATTAAGCATGAATAAGACAAATGTTAGACATAAATAACCTTTGAAATCTATTCTATTACTAAAACTATGCTAATCTGATAATGATGAAGCGCCAGAAACTATATGGTAATGTGATAAATGGACATTTTATATAAATAAAAGTATCTTCCAACTAAAAAATAGAGCACATTTTTAAAACAACTCTAATCTCCAAGTGCAAACAAACTTTTAGGCTAGAAAAATGTTTACTTCAAAAGCAACGACTAAAATAAATTGTTTACGACTCAAGATTCTTCTTCTCGTTATAGTAATTTACCAAATGAGCACTGGAAAACATCCTGTGATAACTATGCTGCATGCAAAAGTGAGATGGAGTAAGAGTACTTTAACAGGGATTCACTGATAAGCACCTATCAAATGTCAGAAAACCATTAGAGCAAGATATTAAAAATACAAAGCCACTGCTTACTTATGCTAAATGAGTGCTGAGTGAACCATCTGAGATAGGAAGATGCAGGTCATACCATAGCCTTCTTTGATGCGTAACAAGAATTAACACCTTTGGGAAGAATTTGGATTATCTTCCTCAAATTCAAGCCAGTAGTACCAGTGGTGGTACTTAGTAAACTAATATAAGACAGACTCCATTAGATGAATAGACAGAGTGAGCAGAAGTCTTTGGCACAGTAGATAAGAAAATGGCTTTGAATTCAAGCTCTGCCACTTATGAGCTGTGAAAGAAGAGCAAGTTACTTAACCTTTGTGCTTTAGTTGTAAATTGAGGTTAACAGTACCTATCTCGTAGGGCTGCTAGGAAGAGGTTGGTAATAAATGTAAAATATACAAAATATAAGGGTTAGATAAACCTCAAATAACCACTATTATATATTGATTTCATGCTACCTAAAGAAACTGTGCCAACCGCACAGACTCTTCTTAATATGCAAAATCCTAGACTTCGAGCTTTCTAGTTGATTGGTTTTTAAACTCTGTACCATAGGGAACCAGCCAAGGAAAAGTAAGAAAAGAGGGACTGATCTAAGAAACAAAAATTATCAGAAGCGTTGAGAAGATGTACATTAGTTACAACTGTTACATTATGGTAATAAATGTGCACAAAAAGAACAATTCATTTAATAAAGTAAATATTATTAACAATATAAATACAAAAATGCTTAAAAATAAAACACCATAAAATCAAAACAAACTTAGTAAAATAGGTTTGTGACAAGTTATTAATAAATATTTCTAGATAATGAAAATATTTATGAAAATCAGCTAGAGCCTATGCAATAATGTTATGACTTAAGTACAAGAAAGTCTTGACACTGATGGTTCTGTTATGTGAGTATTACTAACACTGCTTTTGTATTTCTGGTTCTTACTATATGCAAACCATAGTATCAGACCACAAATCAATTAGTACTTAAGAATCTACTAGGATTTTAAATCCATAAAATGTTTACAAAAAGAATAATCTCCTCTGAGGTAACTCCTTTTTATTACATCAGACAGAGACATCAATATGCTACAATCAATATATCTGACAAGATTTCTACAAAAAGAGAGGTTTTGCATTTCTTCTTCCCATTGGACACCCTATCTCCTCCACGCCCCAGTGACTGCATGAATGTTACCATCTGGTGGCATAATGCCCTAAACTGGTGTGCCCATCCCGCACAAACCCCTCCCCAACACTGTGCTCTAAGATACATTACTATTATTCTCCCTCAGGTAATATTACAGTATTTCTTCATTTCCTTATCTCGCTTCTGAGAGTAAATGAGTCAACTATGTGATGGTAAAACTCCTAAATTGAAAGGGAACAGGATGGCAGGAAGCTCATTACTGAAATAAGTTGCTATCTGTATGACACCATGTAAACCCAGGGCATTAATAAGAGCCCCTCCTCCACTTCCTCCCAATCATAACTTCTACAACTTTCTCTCCACAAACTTATCAAAGACCACCACCAACAGACCGCCAGGCTTGTCGACTGTGTTATTGACTCCTGTGGGATCTTCTGGTTTTTATGGTTAGGTCAGTTCTTAAGGATCTTGGGCTGGCTGATATTCTGTCATTATACCTCTATTAATGATACAGAGAATGCTGATCAAACTTAAGAGGCTCATTTTAATATAAAAATAACAAACAAAAGTTGTAATCACTTAAAAATAAAAATTCCTAGGAAAGTTTGCAACAGGAGCAAACTATCTGAGGGTGATGGTGATGCTCTAAATCCTGACAAGAGTTTGAGTTACACGGGTGCACACATTTGTCAAAACTTATCTAGTGTTACATTTAAATTGGTGCATTTTGTTCTACATAAATTTCTATCTCAAAAAAGAATTCTATAAGCAAATATTGAACTTTAGTTAATGTCAGGCAAACTGAAGTATGTAAGAGAAAGTATATGATGTTGGCAACTTACTCTGAAATGTGCTAAATAAGAAAGGATGATGGATGAGTAGGTGGAGAATTGCATGATAAAGGTAATATGGTAAAGGGTTAATTATAGAATATGAGTGGTGGCTATTTTGGTGTCCAAAAGTATATTTTTTTTACTTTTCTGTATGTTTGAAATTTTTTGTAATAAAATATAAAACCCCGGTCCCAGGAATGAGAGAAATAACGGGAAGAAAAGATGCCAGAAACTGTCAGAACAGAACACAGGTCAGTCAGGAAAACAATCCTGCAGAGTGGAATCTTGGAGTAATGAGGGTCAACTGGAAGAGCTTTAGGAAAATCCATGAAACCACTGAAATTATGCAACAAAATTTGGGGGTATTTGCATCATTGCATATTTATGGTTTATAATGGTTTCTAAAAGGGATCTATGATCTCTCCCTCAAAAAAAAGCTAATATTTTTTGTTTGTTTGGGGGAAGCCACTGAAAGAATGAACAGAAATGCCGACATGGGTGAAAAAAAAAACACATTTTTATTATATTTTTCCCACAGGCATGGCTTTGTTCTGATATTCTAGAGTTATTCTTCACTCAAATATGCACTGTCATCAAGACGCAAGATATCATAGTATATACTGGGGCCCCAGCAGTGAAAAAGACAGGAAGACTACCGACTCACTGAGCCTAACCCTATCAGTGGAAAAATAAAATTCAACCAGTGAAAAATATTATTCAATCACAAGTGTAGTAATGCACAGAAAAAAATACACAGTATGAATGAATCAATGTAATAGGGTGCGCCTTTAGAAGAAGTCAAAGAAAACTTCCTTTTGAGGGACAGATGTTTGAACTGATCAGAAAACAACCAAACACTGCTGCATACTGGCTCATCAGTGATAACAAATACCTTCTGTATGTCCACTGATGGCGTATTTCACATATGGCTTAGTTCAATGTCATTCTTTTGAGTATTATTTCTAGCAGGTAATACACGTTCCTTTATTTTGTAAAGGATATTCAGTTTAAAAATTGCCATTCACATCCTCTTCACCCACCTCAGCTTACCTCCCAGGAAGCAAGCAAGCACTGTTACTAGCTTTTCCTGTATCCTTCCAGAGACTTCCTACCCATTCAAGAACACCAAATTACTAAAAGAGCTGTCCCTGCAATGAATAGCCTTGTTTATACACCTTCATATACATGTGCATATATATATATATCTAGGATACATTTCTATACTTGAAGTGCTCACAGTATGTGCATTTAAATTTCAAAAAATATTTCCAAGTAACCCTCCACAGAAGTTATACAAATTTATACTCCCACCAAAAATTTGAGAGTCACCAATTCTCCACATCTATTCAAACAAAATTAATTAGGCTTTATGTTTGCCAGTCGACTAGGTGAAAAAAATTTCATCTCAGGAAGTTTTAATTTGCATTTGTATTATTTTAAGCATAGCAGAACATCTTTACAAAGGCATTTTTTCCTGTGCACTATATACATTCTTTATCAGTATTTTTATTGATTCCTGGCATTTCATTTATTGATTTGTGGGATCTCTTCGTTTGTTTAAGATGCGTTAACATTTTCTCCCACTTCATCACTTATGTTTAGACTTTGCCATATGGAGAAATATTTTGTTATTTATTTTTTATTTTTTTGCCAAGTGTATATTTTTAATTGTTATACAATAAATTTTTTAAAATAAAATTGTCTGGGTTTGTGCCATACTTGGAAATACCCTTCCAACTGAAAGACTTAAAAAAAATAAATTTAACTTAAATTAAATCTGCAATTAAAATGCAGATTTTACTTTTCTTAAAAGTTTCAACGTTGGCTCTTGGACAAGGGGGAAAGTGCTCATTAATAATTTTAAATTTCTATTCATTAGGTCACAAAAAATATAAAGTATATCTATTGTTAGAGAAGAGTTCTAGTGTGACTATAAGACTTTATATTATTGGTACGAAGACGAAATTTGCAGCAGCCAGACAGTATTAAAGATTTTCTTACAAGATGTAAAACATCAAAATGCAATTTTCATTTCTATTTGCACTTCTTCCTCAGCATGTATGCTAGACTTCAAAATAAAATGCCAAAAGGAAAATATCATAAAATACAAAACTGATAAAGCATCAAGTCATTCTCAAAGTCCTGTGATAGCTGTAGGAGGTTGCCACAAATAACTTGGAAGATAAAAGAACAGCAAATTAAGATGTACAAATTGGTAGTTACGAAACAGTCACATGGATGTAAAGTACAGCATAGGAAATATAGTCAAATAATATAGTAATGGCTATGTATAGTGCCAGGTGGATACTAGACTAATTGGGGGATCACTTCATAAATTATATAAATGTCTAACGACTGTGCTGTACACTTGAAACTAATATAACATATTAAAAACAACAACAAGAACCATCACATAAACAATAATGGTTCCTACTAAAAGGACCATGTTAGTTAACACTGGCTACAAAGAGATGCAAAATATAATCAGTGAAAAAAGTCTACCCTAGTCTTGGTATTGGCTAGGCTGTTACTCTTTAAAATAACATTTAGCTTGAATAAAGATTTATCTTCCTGGGGTGGAGGGGAAACCTAGCTTCACATAAGCATTACTACTAGATATCTTGGAAAAATAAAAGTATAGTATTGCAAAAGAAAAAGTATCCATATTGCATAAGGAAATGAAAGTTAGAATTAAAGGTTAAGATTTTTGTTTCCTTAAAGTAGCTCCCACATGCATCACTGAATAATTAAAAGTTTATAATTGCAACTATCTAAAAACAGAAGGAACCAACAAAATAAAGAACTATCAAGCTTGATGGAGATGTCAAAAAAATGCCTATTATAGCCTAAGCCTTCAAATAAACGATAAGGGCATTTCCTAGCATTTATAAACACCGTCTCTTCAAAGCTTAAATGTACTTTAGATATTTCCATCACCTATATAACCAAACTTTCCTAGAAGTTGATTTAAAAAAAAAAAAAGGCAAAACCATCTGCTGTGTAAGCATATTTCCTTTGTCATCTTAAATTTAATGAACTACAATATTTCACATATTCTAATTTTACAGTACAAATTAAGGATGCACTGTTTGACATTTTAAAGCCATCTACAAAATCTTTTCTTAAGAAATAAACTTCCCTGATGATTAGTAATGTTAGACACTTTTTCATATATCTATTGACTATTTGTATGTTTCCTTTGGAAAAAAGTCTAGGAAGGTCCTTTGCCCATTATTCAATCGGATGATGATGATGATGATGATGATAATGATGATGATGATGATTTTGCTTTTGAGTTATATAAATCCTTACATATCTCAGATATTAACCTTTTACCAGATAACTGATTGGAAAATCTTTTCTCCCATTCCATAGGTTGCCTTTTTAATGGTTCCTTTGCTGTGCAAAAGCTTTTTAGTTTGATGTAGCCCCGTTGTTTATTTTTGTTGCCTGTGCTTTTGGTATCTTATCCAAAAGATCATTGCCAAGACCAATATTAAGGAGCTTTTTCCCTATATTTTCTTCTAGAAGTTTTAATCATCAAGGAAATGAAACCAAAACCACAATTAGATATCACTTCACACCTGTTAGGATAGCTATTACCAAAAAGACAAGAGATAACAAGTATTGGCAAGGATGTGGAGAAAAGAAAACCCTTGTACACTGTTGGTGGAAATGCAAATTAGTTCAGCCAAGGTGAAAAACAGTATGTGGTTCCTCGAAAAAATTAAAAATAGAAACTACAATCTGATCCAACAATCTATTCCTGGGTACATAGCCAAAGGAAACAAAATCAGTACCTTATCTGGAAGAGATATCTGCACTTCTATGTTTGCTACAGCATTATTCAAAATAGCCAAGATATGGAAACGATCTACGTGTCTAGCAAAGGATGAACAGAACAAGACAATGTGGTATATGAATATAATGGAATATTATTCAGCCATGAGAA
Source organism: Pteropus medius (assembly GCF_902729225.1). Lineage (NCBI taxonomy): Eukaryota > Metazoa > Chordata > Mammalia > Chiroptera > Pteropodidae > Pteropus > Pteropus medius. The sequence goes on from NW_024351545.1 coordinate 942,761, forward strand.
AGAATTCTGTCATTTGCAACAACATGGATGAACCTGGAGGGCATTATGTCAAGTGAAATAAATCAGAGAGAAAAGACAAATACCCTATAATATCACTTATATATGGAATCTTTAATGGGGGAAAAAAGGCCAATTTCACAGAAACAGAACACTTGTCAGGGGCTGGGGAGAGGAGAAATGAAAAGATGTATGTTAAACTTTCAGTTACAAGTAAGTTCTGAGGAGCTAATGTCCAGCATGGTGACTATAGTTAATAATATATTGTATACTTGATATTTGCTGAGAATAGATCTTAAACATTCTCATCACACAAAAAAACTGTGAGGTGACAGATGTATTAGTTTTCTTGATCTTGGTAATCATTTCACACCGTATATGTATACAAAAACATCCTGTTCTTCACTTTAAAGACATACAATTTTATCTCTCAATTATTCCTCAGTAAAGCTGGAAAAAAAAGAAAAGAAATAAACACCGACACAAGTAGAAAAGTTATGTTTGTAAAATCTTTGCGAAAACTATAGTTTTAAAATTAAGAGCCACTTAAAGGGAAGTTCTGCAAGCAAGATGAGAAGAGGTCTGGAGACTGGCTGCACAACAATATGGACATACTGAACATTACACTTAAAAAAGGTTAATGTGGTAAATTTTATGTTATAGGAATACTACCACAATTGAAAATAAAATTAAGAGCCACCTAGAATATACTGGACTTCAGCTTAAAATGTTATTAGAGGAACAGAGTCTATCTTTTTCAGAATTCCTACACAAATATAAACTTAAGACAAAGCAATAGTCCTTGAATTAAACAGCATGGGGAGCAGGGTGGACAACACAAGGGAAGGACACAATAGACCCTGAAATACAGATCAACTAAAATGCTATAAAACAAGAATGCTTATAAACTATAAATTACAGAAATAATCTAATAATGGTCTAATAAATCTCATAGGATTTTTTTAACTGTCCACATTTACCAATCTCATTGCTTAAAGTTTAATAGAAGGCAAATTATAATAAGCGTTGGTAATATGCATAAATTCGGTCATATTTGTGAAATCAGGAATAGAAGAATTTAAGAAAATGATGAAAGCCAGTGCTGCCTCCACCTGTCTCAGTTACCATTATCTCTGGAGGAGATTGATATTAGCCTGTTAAACAGACTTTGCATTCACTCTTGTCGCCATTACAGTAAACCTTAGTAATCACTTGTCTACTTGTTTTGTTTTTTCTAACGAATTATAATCTTCATGAGGGTTAAAACCGTTTGTATTACATTTGTATCTCCTGGGCATCACAGAGAGGCTGGCATATAAGAAGCATTCAATAAATATTTCTTGAAAGGAGAATCGTGAATAAATTCTCACTTGAATAAAGCATAACTTCATTTGCTGTTCATAACAACGATGAGTCAAATCTTGTCCCTGATAATTTAAGTTAGAAAACCAAAGCTTAGATAAATTCAGCAATCTGTCAAGGATGCATAATTTAAACCAAAGAGCATTTCACTTTGTTGTTCACATTCTACAACGCTTAGCTGACTTTCATTCAAACTGCCTTACATTACAACATCATAATTTGACTCAATATATGCCTTTTAAATTTCTATCAGCTTTGAAAGAATATTAGAAAATTGCTGTTTTGAGAAACTAACATCTTTTTTCAATTTTTTTAGTTCATGGCTCATTAAGAAAAGTTTTTTCAGATTCTATTTTCTGTATTTGTATTCGGTTTTTAAAATAATTATTTTGGCATCCAAATATAAATTTTAAATACTAAAGACACCATTTCAAATTACAAAGCCTCAACCCTACTTTCTGATAAGAATCACAGTTGTTACAGAATTTTTTTGTATGAGATACTTGTCTCATTACTCGATATTGACACTTCATAATTTTATCTAGAAGACCACCTGAAGATACATTCTAGAAATCCAATTTTTTTATATTTTGTAGACAATGTATGTTTATTCCAAACACAAAATCATATAGATATGTGCATACATCACCTGTAAAAGTTCCTCATTTTTAAATGCTAGATTAGTCCTTGTAATTATATTAAGAAACAAACCACGAGCAAATGTTAATCGTTCTCTATTCCATATGGTCAATAAAGCCATGCAAGCACTACTATTTTCTATGTAGTCTGTGAATTGTAACTCCAATGTATAAAGTGATGAAAATGGTTAATGAATACTACAGCGCATTAAGCAACAATGACAAAATATTATGACATAATCATGATTCTTTTAAAATCACCTTAATCTTAATGGGTCATCATTAATGGGTAAACGGACAATTGAGCACTGCTATTTCTCCTCCAACCCTTGCCAACCTCCAACCAAAACCTGTGTAGTGACATGTAGTGACCAGCTTTATCTGCACTTCCTTCCTTCTGGTTATGGAGAATCATAAGGCACAATCATTCTATGCAATGTTTTTTGATACCTCAATTCCTCCTTCAGGATTCCTACTGCCTGAATCCACAGGCTTGGAATACTTTCCAGAAGCTGCTTTTTAACCTGAATCCACCGGCTTGGAATACCCTCCAGAAGCTGCTTTTTAACCTAATAAACTCTTCCTGAGTTTTTATCTGCCACCTACACTACAGAATGCTTTCAGAAAAATAACTTTCAGATCTCCAATACAGTTTCTATTTCCATCTATTTCTTCTCTCGCTTTTCAGATGTTCCTCCATCAAACCCTCATTAAAATTCCTGTATTTTTTTCTTCTACATATTTTTCTTAGTCATCAATTTCTTGTCAGAATTAACATAAAATTTTCCTTGATTTTAAAAAAACTTCTTTATAGCATTTCAGGGTAATAATTCTTTAAATTTTTCAATGCCCCCAATTAATCTAGATAAGATTTAAATTTCTTTTTTCCACCCAAGCCATAATTTACTTTGCTATTTCCTTACTTTAAGCCTCATCCCCAACTGAGTTTCATGGACAGCCAAATCCATCATTGTCTACCTTTCGAGCACTTACTTATACAGTTGGAAAGCATAAAGAATAATTTCATATTCGTCATTTACTACCTTAGAAAATTTTCTTTAGTTCACTGAACTTGTCTAGGCTGTTTACTCTGTTTTGTTTTGCTAGCCAGAAAATATGTATTATTTGCTCCACATCATGCCCCTCAAAAAAAAAAAAAAAAAAGCCAGATATTTCCTGTTCTTTAACAAAATTATGGATCCAGTCATATTTTGCCTTAGGAAACCAATTTTTAACCTGCCACTTTTAATAAATATCTCTATATTAGAAGGCAAGCAGCTGGAAGCAATTTAAAGAAATGGAGCTTGATACATACTTTTTTGTCTCTCTTTTTAGATTCAGAAAAATTACAGTACAGATTTATTTCTCTGTCCAAATTTGCAACATCAATTTCTGTTGTCTCCAACAACTTTTGGAATGCTTCTAGAACTTAGAAATACTATAAGTTACATACACACACACAAAAAAAAGTAGTATAAAAAGGAAAGCTAATTATGTACGTGGCCATTGAGTTAACAGCGTTAAGGGAGATAAACTACATAAGTGAGGCAATAACTAAGTTAAAAGATCTGGGCAGCATTTCTGAAACTACTATAAACAATATGATACTAAGGTATGTTTCTCTTGGGGGAGCATATGAGCCAACTATACCCCTACCATCTTCCTTCCAAGTGATACCAGAGACTGAGCAATAATGTACCAGTAGCTAAATCAATCAGAATTTGACCAAAATGCAGTAGCATCAAAATAACATTCAATGATATGCATTTACAGGTTTAATTGAGAATTCCATAGCTGGCTCCAGTACCTGAAAGAATAACAAATTATTTGGCAGTCTGCTTACTGTGATGAGCTTCCGAAAATCTATTCATCATCAAGTCTAACAAGCAAATGCCACATAATACTAGTTAACCGAACCATCAATTTAAAAAGTTGTATATACACATGCATGTGCATCTATACTCCAAATTATAGAAAGAAAATCTCTATATGATTTAAAGCTTTCACAAAGAACTACAATAACAGAACTAAGATATACACTAAACTCAAACTACGCTTGGTACCTGGTTAGTTAAGCCATTTTTGACATGGTATTTAAAGACATTTAAGAAATGCTGATGCCAACAACCCAGACCTCCAATGCAAAGTAATCACTGTTGCCAATTGTCCATGGTTCTGATGTCTGACATTTTTTTAAACTGGCTGACATTAGTAAATCACAAGACATGCATGGGATGTATCTTAAATGAAAGGGAAATAACAAGCACCACTAATATATCCAGTCCAAGCCATGTTCACGACTACATGTAAAGTTTCCAAGCTCTGCCTTCCACTGTGTAAGAAAGTTAGCTAAGCAAAAAGTACTAAATAAAAAGTTATTGGCCAGCCTACGTGTACCACATTTCAACAAGATGTGCTTGGATGATGTTTAATCATTTAAAATTGGATATTCTTTAAAATACACCATTCATAAAAGACTGGCATACAAAGCCATATATAGCAATGATTAAAAATACTGTAATTAAATACAGAACTTAGAAGGATGAAAAGGCCCCCCAAGATCACCTAGAGAAATAACAATATGTGCACACATATGCAAAGGTTAAGAGAATTTCAAGATCACGCAGCTGGTACCAGCAAAGTTTGGGCTAGAACTCTAAATCCTCCAAAAACCTAATCTGTGCTATGACCTTGACACTATATATAGCAATAGTATCTTAGACAGAAGCATCTCAGAGACTATACTTTCCTTTGAGAATCATAATTTTTCTGAACATTACTAAGAGACCCCATAAAATGGACTTCAAGAGCTGATCAGCAGCAAATGTTTTTAAAATGGAAAGAATCCCTCAAGGAATTCATTTAAAAAGTGTTTTGTTTTGTTTTTGTTTTCCATAGGAAAAACACAGTAATAGTAGACTTAACCTTATAGTGAACAGTCACATTAACTAGTTGGGAACCAGTACTGTGTGGATGCCTGCAATCATCTGAAAAATTCATCTGTCCAGCATGTGGAGACCTGGGGGCCCATGGGAAACTGGGTCTGCTCTGCTAAGGGAAGAAACCCAGGTCCTGTCTGAAGGTGAGTGTGGCTGCGGCTGCTCTGGCTGGGAAAAGGGGATGAAGGAGTAATTGCAGCTCATTGACTAGGCACCCACAGTGAGTCTGGACAGCATTTTCAGACAGATCTATTTCTTGCATATCACTTTATTGCCCAGGGTCAATCAATCAGTTTTCTCAACAAAAAAGTATCAAATTAAATGTGAAATACTCTGTTTGTTTATTTCTATACTATTTAAGCAAGTTCAATCTATGAATGAATGTTGTTCCCAGTAAAAATCGGTCTTAATTTGCCCAGGCTCAGCTCAGCAGCACAAATAATTACTGGTTAGTTCAGGCTCAGTGTAAGTACTTATTCTAGGACGTAAAGGGTAAGAAAGTCCCTATCCTCAAGGAGTTTAGTGTCTAAGAGAGGTAAAGTAGAAATACAGAAGAATATCTTAAAAATATAAGTAGAATATAAGAAATACCATGACAGATATCACTGAAAGTGAGAAAAGGTCTCAAAATATTGATAGCCAGTGTCAAATTTTACTTAATTAACTTAAATTTGCCTTTTAGGGGAGGATTTCAAGCATATTGATAGCTTCTGCATTTTCTAGTCTAGTAAGAAGAGTTATTTAAAAAAAAAAAAAAGATGCTTGGCTATGTAGCTTATAGAGTTCAGAGCTTTTCAAAAATTTCATTTTAATTCTTTGGTAATTGTAGTTTATAGTAGTTTTTAGTAAGTTGTAATTCAAAATATTACATTTTAGTGTTACAAATTTACTAATGGAATAGTAGGGACTTATTCTAAAGTGGAGAAAAAAATAAACAAATGAGCAAGAATCTGTCAACAACTTCTCAAAGGCTGTCAAAATTTTTTAATATTTTAAGTGCTAAGGAGGGCAGATGAAAATTGTGTTAATCACTTGAATGCTCAACCTGCAATTTGCCAGGAATTAAAAAAAGACAAAGTAGTAGAGTACCAAAGGATAGAATACTTTTTTCTAGATGTTATGCTTTTGAGAGATAAAAAATTAGAGGTCAGATTTAGTCATAGCTACAGTCCTTCTATGAAAAAAGAAAAGAACACTTTTCAAATGAATTCCTTGAGGAATTCTTTCCATTTTAAAAACATTTGCTGCCAACCAGCTCTTGATGTCCATTTTATGGGGTCTCTTAGTATTGTTCAGAAAAATTATGATTCTCAAAGGAAAGTGTAGTCTCTGAGACGCTTCTGTCTAAGATATTGTTGCTATATGTGGTGTCAAGGTCATAGCACAGATTAGGTTTTTGGAGGATTTAGAGTTCTAGCCCAAACTTTGCTGGTACCAGCTGCATAATCTTGAAATTCTCTTAACCTCTGCATGTGTGTACACACATTATCATTTCTCTAGGTGATCTTGGGAGGCCTTTTAATCCTTCTAAGTTCTGTACTTAATAATGTCAGTATTTTTAATCACTCCTATATATGGCTTTGTATGCCACTATTTTATGAATGATGTATTTTAAAGAATAGAACAAGAATAATAATATGAGATAGCATACCTTCACTAGAATGACAATCTATGTTTAAGTATAGTCAAAACTCTGGCATCCCTCTGTTAGAATAACAAGGAGATGCCTCACTCTTCTTGTTGATCCTGGTTTTTCTCCATAAAATATCCACCCCCCCTTTCCCAATAAAGCTTATTCCTTAAATCTGCACAATGATATTGTTGAATTTGTCCTAAACTGCAATGCATGACAAGTGACAATCCAGATCAATTTACCAGGCAAATCCAAAAAAAAAAAAAAAGTCATTAAACATTTCTTTGAGGAGTTTACAGAACAGTAATTAGAGATGCCATCTGCCAGACACCATGTTAGATGTTTAATTGTTCATTTATTCCTCATACTTCCCTTTTGAGGTAATGCCTGGATCTCACAGGTGATGAAACTAACAAGTTAAACTATTATCCAGTTAAAGGGACAGAAGTGGCCTCTAAACATATGCCCATGAAACTTCAAAATGTGTACTCTCAAATTAAGAGTATGCTCTTCTCAGGAATCCACAATGTCACTGATTAAAATAAACTCTTGAAGCACCGTAGGATGGTTTAGTATACTCCCCAAATGCTGGAAATCATAACCTCCCTCAGAGCTAGATACCCAGTTTCTAGTTGAACAAATTCTCTGAGAGAGAATTCACTAAAGAAAATATGTGCTTCACTGGAACACCCACTGCTATCTTTCCTGGATATTTTTTTAAAGAGTAAATGACATCAACGGAAAACAATGAGGAAAATTAATCTTTTCACTAAAAATTTTGTGTAATTTCCAAACCAAATAAGCAGTTAATATTGGTCAAAATCTCAATCTAAATGCTTTTTTTCAAATTCCAGTGTTATCTTTGAGAGATCTGTGCTGGTACTGAAAAACAAAGACAAATTATATTTTTTTATGTCACTCTAGGAAAAAGATAATAGTAATTATAGATAGAGGTGAAATAAAGTTGGGGGATTAGATAGGTAATAAGAGTTGTGACGAGCTTCAGGGAGGACTGGGGAACAAAACAGACAGCATGTACAGAACAAAACACAGAGGAAAGGACAGCGATGTAGAGTTAAGACAGTTACAGTAATAAGAGAAGACAAAATCGCAACACAGGAACAAAGGAGAAGAAAAGCTCTATGAAAACAAATTTCTCTCATGATCAGTGATGTGTTGGAAAAACATTGCACCATATCATTTTCCCCCCAACAGACACCCAACTGACCAACCAACTCTAAATTGGAAAACAAAACAAACCAAAAGAAGGAAACAGAATTTCTTAACCAATTACTGATAGGATACATAATAAATGTCTTCTATCTCCCAAATATTCTCTCTCTTATACCAAAAGAATGCCTGAGATAAAAGACAAGAGCTGGTAAAGTCCAAAAGAGCATATTAGAACATGAAATAAATCTTTGGAACTCAGTCTGGTCATTTCAAAGTTAGTATGTTATCACTGACCAGTATTATTTATAACTCTAGACTGATTCTTCACAAAAAAACTTGAATTATTTAAGCCATATAATAATTTCAAGGATTTAGTTGAGTCATTAATAAAAGCAATAAATAATTATGATCCTAACAAAAGATTTACCTCAGACTAATTTTGAATACATTCAATTTAAATCTAATCAAGTAAACAGGTTGAACTGATGGGAATTTTCTCTATTACAATGCAATTAATTCTACATTAATATATTAAGATTTCTGGAGTTATGATAATGTGAAACTCAGTAATAATTTGCCTCATTAATTCTGAATCCGAGGCGCTGGATATCAAAATTTCCTGATAAAGACCACACACTATCACAGAGTAATCTGATAAAATCATACTATCACCAGCTATTTATTTGAGAAGAAAGAACCAGCAAAGGCGTAGTATCTGGCTAGTTTTCAACTTTCTTTGGAATAAGCGACCCATTTTAAGAATAATGAGTGAACTATGTCTCACTACTCTATCAGAAAGAGCTGTACCTTGACAATCATGTTAAAATTAGCTCTACCTTACTCAGAGAAGTATGCGTGCATATCTGAGGGTGGTGGGGGCGGGGGTACAGAGAGAAGGAAGAAATATGAATGTGTATGAGTATCTTATCAGTCAGTTTCCAGAGAGCTGCTTTCCCTGAACTTTATCCTGGTATCATCTCTCTAGTTTACCTTAAGGACAGGTATTAATCATAGCCACATAAAATTTATTATTTTATGTCTTATAGTACAGTAGTTAAGTTGCAAAGAAGAGCTGTTCTTCTTCAGAGTAGAAGAATGTTTTCTCCTATGGAAAAAATGTTTTTTGTTTTAGCAGTGAAGACCTCAGAGCCAAATTCCTGATCCATATTTAAGAACCAAAACCTGCCTATTAAATTTCCCACCAGTCATTTCTGTTCTATTTTGCATGCCTGTTATTTTCCATTTTCTTACATTGAAAAGTATTTTTAAAGTTATTTCAAATTCCTTGTGGGATTAGAAGCAATAAAATATAATTAAAATGAATAAAGGAAGCTCAGTCATTTAGTCAACAAACACCAACTGGATATATACTATACTCCAAGTTCTATCTTAGGCACTGAGGATATAGTGGAGCTTGCATTCTAGTAGGGACACGCACAAGGAAAGGGGCAGAGAAAGCGAGAGGGAGAATGTGTCAAGGAGCTTGAAGTGCTAAAAACGAATAAAGGCAGAGTAAGGGGCAAGGTAGTAACAGGTGGAATGAAGAGTTTTAGATAAAGAGGACTCTCTGAAGAAGGTACACTTGAGTAGAGATCTAAATAAATGATATAAAAGAGGAAGTCATCAATGATCTAGATAAGACTTCCAGGTACACAGTAAGTGCCAAAGGCCCACAAGTAGAAATGAATGTTATTTACAAGAAAAAAAAATTCAGAGTGACTAGACAAGAGTGAGGGAAGTGGAAGGGGAAAGGAGAGGAAGTCAGAGACATAGGAAGATTCTGCATTATGTAAGGTCTTGCAAGACAAGTAAGGAGTTTGAGAAAGGGAAAAACAAACAAGAAGCTAATCTGCTGGTCTACAAGCAAAATGATAGACAGTTTGATTCAGATTAGTAAGTGAAGAACATGATAGAGTCTGAATATGTTTTGAAGAGTAACAAGACTTGACAGAAGAGCAGATGTGGTAGGTAAAAGAGGATTCAAGGATAACTCCTAGGCTCTTGGGCTGAGGGACTGAATGGTGTTAAATATTCGAGAGACATAAAATAACTAATTAAATGAAGTTTAAGGTTAGCAGATGGGGTTTAAGATGCATATTTGGATTCATCGACAAATCCAATGTCTCGGTTTGCCTAGGAAACATATGTAAATGGAGACCGGTTTAAGGAAGAGCTTTATGGTCCTCCCTCATTTAATGATGAGGAAAGAAGAAAGAACCAGCAAAGAAAACCAAGAGGAAACAACCAGTTAAAACCCAAACCAGGAAAGTGTGGTGTGCTGGAAGTGAAGAAGGACTCCAAAAAGAGCATTTTCCAAAAAGAAAATGTTGCTGAGATTTTAACTGAGTCCTGATAGTTGGTTCTTGAATTTGGCAAAATAGGAATTGCTGTTCACCTGAGCAAGAGAATTTTCAGCAAAGCGGTATGAACACAAATCTGACCAGAATAGGTACAAGAGGAAACACAAAGTTAGCTAATGAAAACAGTACATATAGGTTACTCTTTCAAGGAATTCTCTTCCTCCTTCCCTGACTCTCAAACAGTGAAGGTCCAAAAGTCAATTGAGTGTTATTGGAACTACAGTTCAGCTACATAATGAGTTATTTTTTTAATAGGCTAAATTGAAATACCTGGTCACCAATTTTTACATTTCCCAGAAAACAATTAAGAGTTATAAAGAACCCTTGTTACATTATTGTATTTATCAGAGAAAAATCAGAAGGAATCCAAAAACATTATAATAAGGGTCACATGAGTAAATGTGTTATAAATCAAATTATACAATGAGACATAATATACTATTAAATCATGGCATATATATTTACTGACATGGAAGCTTTTCTAAATATTGATTTTTTAAAAAAGATTATAAACCAGAATACCATATCTGTAACTTTAAATGTATTGGGGGAAGAGGAGTGTATGTATGTGCATATAAAAAGGGAAAAAAAAGGCAGAGGCATTAAGGCTCGTCCTACCTATCCTTCCAGACGAGCCTTAATGTCATTCAAGGTTATTTCCTGATTCCTCTTTTCTTCCTCATCCTTACAGGCTAGTTGAGGAGCTCTCCTCTACTCTCCCCAAGACTATAATAAACAGTTTGTCTAAATTTGTAATTCATAAAATTAAAACCAATGGCACTAAACTTAATAACCTTCAGTATATATTAATTGGTTTCGTTATTTGTCTAACAAACATTGCTATATTGCAAATTTTTTCCCAATGATTAACTTATAATTTACTACAAAATAATCACTTTTCTTTTAAACTGGTGTTTTAAACTGATTCAAAAATTTCAGCAGTTTTTCTACTCTAGAAAAGTTCAAGATTTTATGAATAAGAAAATCTGATGTTATTTTAGTATTTTTACAAAGCATTTTACATTTTGATCGAGTTCAGTATCATATGGTAATCCATGATGCATGCAGAAAAAAGCACAGACCATGGTGTGATGACCTGTATCCTAAAGTGCTAAAGATGAGAGCTGAGAGTGAATTCCCTACACCTAGGGCTTATTGAGTTGTACAGATGTAATATAATAGCCACATTTGATTAAGGATCTAAAACAAAATCAGTATCTCATAAATTTCATTAAAAATGAACAAATAACATGTTTACAAATAGGGAATAATATCCAAAGGAAAGGAAAACTTCACCTTCTAGATTAGCCCTCGAATAACAATTATATAAAAAATAAAATTAGAAATTAAAGCCATGTTTCATCTACAATACAAAGATAAAACCATCATTTCTTATGCTATGTCTATCCAACCTGAGTAGCTAGAGAAATATAATCCTTCTGGTACATATATTATTCTATACTTCCTGAGGAAGCTGTCAGGGAGAGACAATTCATGCCAAGTGTCTAGAAGAGGAGTAATAAGATAGATTTTATTAAACTTGTGCAAAATGATCTAAAGAACAGAGGTAACTGTATTGAAGAAAAGGTCCCTAATTAACAAAGAACTTCAAAAACAACAAAATATTTCAGTAGAATGTTATTTTAAAAACAATACTAAATTCTAAAATTCTAAATACAGTGGAATTTAATTAATTGTCCAAGCATGCTGTTCTTTCATTTGAAAACTAGTCTGTCTCAAAGCAGATAAATAAAATTAAATTTTAGAATTTTAAAGTAAAATATAAAATCTTACTCCTTTTGACCTTATCTTTATGCTGTAATGGAAGAAATGTCAAATCAGTTTACCACCATTAGGATTCAAGTTAATAAAGAAAAGAAATAAAATTAACTGATCCCAAAGAAATCCCATTATTTAAAAAGTCATTTGATTGGTGGTCTCAATTGTACAATCATGAAAGCAATTAAGCCCATTTTACAGAAGGACATCCAGATCTTCTGAACATCCTAAACATTAAATTTCCATTTCCCAGGAAGCTTTTGGATCACTAATAGCACTCATCTACTATTTAAAAAAATCTAGTTCATCCAAAAATAATGGTAAGCTTCCATTCCTGCTTACCCTGTCTTCTATTTTAAACTACCTCTCAGAATGATGCTAAGAGAAACAAATATATTTGTTTGATGATTAATCATAGAACTGCCTAATGTCAAATTAGAAGATTTTGCCTCTTAAATCTAATAGGGGAGGCAGAGCATAGAAGAATAATATAAATGTCCTGTTATTCATGAAGTTAATAGCTAGTCTGTCTTGTTTTAAATAAGTGCTGTATTTTTAAAAAATCACCAAAATTAAAAATAACCTCCCAATATAATGAAGAAAATTCTGGGCTAAAACGGTAGCTATTCAGGGATGGTTTGTTAATTTTTGACTGTTAATTAACACGGATGGGGGTAAGAGAGTAATTCTAGAAGACATATACAAAAACTTGATTATTTAAACTTATTGTGCAACCTAGGCTAGACGCAGCTTGCCAGCAATTGCAGGAGTGCCTTAAAGAGGTACAAATTTACTTAAGTCTAAGGAATTAACAAAAGATGAAAACTGACTCAAAAGACTTGCTTCATTAAAGAGTCAATATAACACAAATATTAAGCACATAAGTTTTGAAACTACTTATTACCATGTCCAAATCCTAGCTCTGCCATTTACTAACTCAAGATTTTTTAACCTCTCAATCTTTAATTTTTTCAATTGTAAAATAAGAAAGATATTTTCAATAGGGCTATTTTAAGGACTAATTAGAAAATATAAGTGAAGTATTTATCAAACTGCCTAGCACAATAAATGGTTCCTATCTTGTTGTCACTACTACCAAGGCAGTTAATAAGGCAGAATATGCCAAGATGTATATAAGAGTAGACACCAGCAGAGAAAGGGAGTGGGCCCCAGAAGCTTTATCTTCAGCCATCTAGTCTACTAATCTCAAAAGCCATCAACTAGTTCTGATCACAGATAGGTCGTACTCTGGTCTCCTCCTACCTCTACTCTGCCATCCTACTGAAAGCAGCATCTAGCATTGACTCTCTGACCACTGACCTGTTACACTTTCTACTGCACTTGGGTGTTCAGTCACCTGTGTTCTCTTCCATTCACTGCTACAGTCCTGGGCCCTTTTAAATCTTAGTTCCCTTGAGTAGAGAGTCACTTACTACAAGCCTAGCCCCTAATAAAAGTCACAAGCTTGGAAAATAAGTCTCTACTAACATTCATGAGGAATACTCAAGAAAATAGAAAAAATTAATTTGTGTCTAATGTAAATTGAGAAATAATGACAAACATGTAATTTTTGTTTTTTATAAACCTTGGCTTGTCAGGTACATGTAGCCAAAAGATTAATACAAATACAAAAAACTAGCTAAAAGTTATTCCACCTTTTACCCATCATCTATTCTAGAGATAAAAGAAGATTATAAATCACTATTTACTGACAAGATAGAAAAGGTGGTTTTCAATGTGTAATGTTTGGAGACTTCCAATTCTGGCAACACGGTAAAACCTCTCACACCGCAAATATCTAGGTACGCTGATAAAATATAACCAGTTTTTCAATAATTAAACATATTGCTAATTTAGCAAGAAAGAATCCCCAGAGTCAGAAAAGAAAACTGGGTACTCCTGAGGTGTGTTATCAAACTCAGAAACATACATAAATGCTATGAGATTGAGTATTATGCTCACATCTGGGCAGAAGAGATTGAGGATATTAGAACAATTAAAATTCTCTATGAAACCTTCAAAGGTCTATAACCTCTGTGAAAAAGAGGACCAGAAAAAATATGCTTAACAACTCAGAAAAGACATGAAGGTTAGTCAAATTCAGGCTCAGTGCTGGGAATGTAAATGGAGGGAGATAAGTAAAAAATATCCCAGAGTGAAATAAAAAACCCAAGGTTAACTGCCCAAATTTATACCACTAGAAATCTCCAAGTTAAGAAATATACATAAAAGTTGTTTAAGTTCAGAATTTGAGGAAATTCTGAAAAAGAGTTAAGTGATGAGAAGCTCTACGAAATACTTAAACATATTACGAAGAAATATATACATATCAATGGAATGGAACAGAAAGTCCAAAAATTGACCCAAAACACTTTATAAAGGTTTTCATATAGGATAAAGGTGGAACATTAAATCAGTGCAGAAGATAGATTTCAATAAACAGTGTTGAAACTAGGTAGCTATCTAGAAAAAAAATTAAGTTTTCATTTTTTTCATACTTTATACTTTACAGAAGAATAAATTACAAGTGGATCAAAACTTATATAATATACACAAGATTAAACCATAAAAGTACTAGAATAAACACTGGGAGAATTCTTTTAGAACCCTAGAGTAGTTGAAGGTTCTTTTCAAGACATGAAACTCAGAAGTCACAGAAGACCAAATTGGCAAATCCAAATTTCCCCATATAAAGAGCTAATACAAAGAGTAAGGGGAAAAAAGATCAATAGATCAATAGGGCAAAAGATATTGATAGTTCCCAGAATAGGCAATACAAATGGCTCACTCATAATATGAGAAATGTAAATGAAAACTTCACTGAGATACCATTTCCCTCCTATGTAGTAATTGGAAAAGAATAAAATAAACAGAGTAAATGTTTGTTCATGGCATTTTTTATGACTGTCTTTTTTTATCATTAAAATGTCAGAAATGTTCAATTTACATCCTTTCATACATTCTACAATCCATTCAGTCAATAGGTACTGAAGTGGATAAAAAGTGGTAATACCTAAGAACTACAAAAATGAAACTCAGCATTGACTACCATAATATAAATGTACTCATAAATCTAGGCAAGTAACAAGTTAACATGCATATTTCATCAAAAATCTACGAAGTACTAACATCCTTCAAGTGCAGCTTTTTGAGGGATATAATGCTATAAAAAGAAAAATTCAGAAAACTTACTTTGAAAGAAAAACGTGATTGAAAACAAAAGTGACTAATTAACTGGCTACATATGATATCAAACACAGCAAGATTTGATGATGCTATTAGGAAAAAGTAAGATTATTTCAAAGGCATAGTGTCAGTGTATTAATAATTTGCTTAACAAACCTTGAAAGATACCTGAATTTTTTGTAAATGTCTTATTTATTGGCTTTATTTTTCATCCCACAATAGTATCTAGTGTGTTAGGCAAAGCCTCTTTTAATAGGGAAATTAATAAGCAGGTTGGTTGCTCCTTTTTTTTTCCCTAGAAAAAAAAGCAGGAAAAGAGTAAGAAGCTTACATCTAATTAGTACCAGTATAAAAAAAAAAAATTAGGATAAGTGAAAACTAACAAGAAAACATGAAGATCTTCCACATGTACGTAACTGCAGAACTAGCTCAAACTGGTCCTATTCTAACAAGACAGTGAGTTGCTTTTCAGAGACAACAGACCATAACTGCAAGTCGTGCAGCCCAAGCATGCACAGAAGAGAATTTTGGCCTCCTGTTATACCCGGAACCAAAGTCTCACCACCTTTCTGTCCCTCACATCACAGAACCAGAAGACCTGGACATGACCTGAACTTGAACACCAGAACCCTTTCAGAAGCAAAGGGTCTACTGTCCAGGAAGACCTGATGCTGATAAGCTCTCCAATCAAAACCTGCCCTGCCAGCTCTTCTGCATGCCATCTTAACCAATGCCCTGACCTCTGGATCGGGGAAACAGATTTGAGCCTTGCCTCCTGTCTCCTTGCCAGTCGACCTTACAATAAAGTATTTTCTTTTCTCAAAAACCCAGGTGCCATTATATTGGCTTCTATGTGTGTGCTCAGAAACATATATACGATTAGAATATATACAATAAGAGTATAGCAAATGTGTAACAAAAATTGTCAATTGTATTACGCAGCTCTCTCTTCCTCATATTTACAGTTAATTTCCCTTTCCTATACTTCCCTTTTAGAACTACCCTTTAGAACTTGTCATTCCTAGGACATAAAGGCAAAAGGGCAACTGGTGGGCAGTTAATGAAAAAATACAACTGGGTACTAAATAGAGCCATACTCAGTCCTCTGAGGATTCTTTCCTACTTGCTGAAAGAGATAACACACTCTGCCTGCGTTTTAACAAATATCTCTTAGGTAATATCAACAATATGTCCAACATATTTAAGAAAAAAATATACACAATTACATTACAAAATAACATTTAATTTTGTGTGATATCCCAAATCATGGTATAAGATGGTGAATAACTTTTTAGTTTATTTCCTTTTTTAAAATAATCCTGAGGGATGGGGATAAAATCAGAGAAAGTTCAGAAAGGAGGTAGCATGACGGCTCCTTTCTTAAACTAAAGCTCAATATAGTTCAGTAACTGAATGAATAGATGGATAGCCTGGGCACCAGACAACCCGAATGCCATATACACCATACCCTCCCCATGTCTCCATAATAGTATCAAAAGTACTTCCATGGGAAAAGATATCTGGTTAAAGTCCCTTCCACCTCATATTTTGTTGTTGTTGCTGTTAAAAAATATATAAGCAGAAGTCTTTTTAAGAGACTATGGCTTACTCTACAAATTTATCTTTCAAAAAAATCTATAAGTATCACATTTTTCTTCTTTCACTATTAAATTGGTATGTACATTTCCCAAGAATAAAAGTATATTAAAAATATAAATTTAATTCGGAAGTCTTTCAAATTAAAGTAGTTTACATTGGCATAAACAAATTGAGGATATAGAGGCAAAACACTGAGAAATTTGATGCCTTTGATTTTAATCTATATCCAAAATTAAAGGTCACTACTCTAAGTCATTAAATTCATATCAACTCAGCAATGTAAAACAAGGCCTAGTATTAAGCAGGAGGAAAGACAAAGAAAAAAGAATTCAATGAAAATAAGCTCATTACCTGTTTAAATAATTGAATTAATGCAAAAACCCTATGTTATTGTGAAATCTAATAATATAACATGTTACTATTTTCTGAGGACATGTAAATCTAAAAACAATTATCTTTTATACATGCCTAAACTATTCTTTTAATGAGACTTTTATTCAACATAACAAGAAACTTATCTTTGATGTCTGCATTGCTTGCTGCTTTAAAGAAAAGCAACTAACTACAGTCATACCTTGATTTATTGTGCCTCACCAGTCTTGTATTTTTTTTTTTTTAAACAAATTGATGGCAAGACCCTCCACCAGCAAAAAGATTACAGCTTGCTTTATTGTGATACTCGCTTTATAGTGGTGGTCTGGAACCAAACCCACAGTGTCTCCAAGGTATGTCTGTATATTAAGCTTGATTATAATTCTGAAATCTTAATGAATATAATGTAGAAGGAAAGAAAGAAATTCTGTCCTCCATTGTGGAGACTCAAACATATGTGGATTTATTTTATGGAATGGTAGGACACAGAGACTGCAAAGTCTTATGAGAGACTTATAGCTTGCATACAGTCTTGTCAAAAAAGAGACCATGCTTCAACAAAATGACAGTCACAGTAATGGTTCAGCTTCAACACTGTCTAATCTAGTCCAGGCATGAACACAATATCTAGGCAATAAAATGAACAGTTTTTAATCACTTGAGGTTTACTTATCACTCATTTCTTTACATCTTGTCTGTGGCAGAAAAGATCCCTAGATGACCCCCAATGATCCCACCTCCTGGTATTCATGGCTTTGTGTAATCCCCTCTCCTTCAGGATAAGCAAACTTATGACTTTCTTCCAACGGACAGGATATATGAAAGGTAATGGAATATTACCCCCATGATTGTGCATTATGTAAGACTCCATCTTACCAAATAACAGATTGGAACTACAGCCTTCTGCAGGCTTAATCATTTAAGCAGCCATGCTAGAGAAGCCACATGGTAAGGAACTATGGGTAGCCTCTAGGAGTTAAAAGTGGTCGCTAGGCAACAGCCAGCAAAAAGCATACAGCTGCCAAAGACATTCTGCCAACAACTTGAATGATCTCAGATGAGGATTCTTCTTCATTCAAGTCCCTAGATGAGAACGTAGACTGGCCAACACCCTTATTGCTGCCTTGCTGAGACCCATAACAGAGACCCAGCTAAGCTGTTCCTAGACTCCTGAGCTACAGAAAACGTGAGATAATAAATGTGTGTTGTTTTAAGCTGCTATGTTTATGGAAATTTGTTATGCAGCAGCAGAAAACCAATGCATTACTTTAGAATGACTCTCTAGTTTGATTTTATTTTTATTGTTTTTGATGTACTTAGACTAACACAATATATATTGCCTTCAAAAAATACCTGTTGAATTAACTGCAAGAATCTGATCTTTCTGGCCTACTTAAATTTCAACCCTATGATAACAGGCCAAAAACAAACAAACAAATAAACATAAATAAGAGTCAGAAATTGCCTTGGAAAGAAACCCATTTGCAATCCCTTACTTTATACAAGGGATAGGAAGCTACAGTACCTACAAGTAAGAAAATATCAAATGAATGTGATTATTTCATGTGATCCTCACAGGTTAGCAAAAGGAAAACAGTTCATAGGCAATAACCAAAGATATTTCCAACATGAGCATTTGCTTTCTCGGTTTCTGTTACCTAGAGATTACTTTATAAACAAAAGATTATTAAAAATTAAAACTTTTTGATGAAATTATTATCGGAAATTTACTTACCTAAAAAATATAAAAGAATGAGAATATAAAACTACATATTAAATATATTTTACATGACTGCAAAAGATAACTTTGATTTACATAACAACTGCCTCAGAGAACAAGGAGAACCATAGTGATAAAGAAAAACAAAGACCTTTGAAGGGTCTAAAATACCACTCTTGGGTAGTAGATTCATCTCGGTGGAAATGACTCTGCGTAACAAAGGTAGCGAAAGTTTGCAATATTGAACCAAGTTTAATATAACGAAAGAATGCTGCTGGCAAAGAATCATTTGTTTGAAAAGAAAGAAAAACTAGATAAAACTGAAATAAGCAGCCAAAACCATGAAAAAGTTGCTGGAGACAATACATGTCTGTAATAGAATAGTATCACGTCTATAGAATAAATTCAAATCTGGTGGTCTCTTTTGGGACCTGTTTCTCTTTTTCGTATGTTGGATTTATATTAAAATGACAGGTGCAAACCTTAATTTTAAAGCTTGCTTCTGTTGATAGTACTTAGGAGTTGTATCCATACTGAAGTCTGAGGTATTGATAGAATTAAATTTCAAGTCTGGAAAGATAAATTCATGAGACAAGTGTTAGCACTTTCTCAATCAAAAATTCCCTTTGTTAATGGGGGGAGAGCGAAAATGAGGGGAGAGAGTTGTCACTAAAGTGCACACATAAAGTACATATATGTCTCTATTCAATGGATGCAATTACTCTAGGAATCTTTTAATTAGCTTTTTAAAAAATCTCCTAGAGAATAAAGTTTCAGAAAATTACAAAAGAAAAGCAATTATGCTAAGCATGATTGAACCAGATTTGAGAGAATGACATATCCCTGAAGGGAAATAATATGATTATGAGGTAGTAGCATATCATAAATTTTGTAAAAGAAGTCAGATGTTTCTTCCTTCTTATACATAAACAAAAGAGGACTAATAAATATTTAAAAGATTGGTTTAAAAGAAGAAAAAACACACCTGGCATTTTCCGAGTTACGATATTATAGGACTTAGTACATTTTAAATCACATAAATGCACTATTAACTGAATGTTCCAGACTTATCAACACACAGATATCTGAGTTTTCTGAACAGAGCATTGACGGATTCTACTTGATCTACAACAGGCCCTACTGTACTCAACACACACTATTCTATTTTGGGGGTTTTGACTACAAATAAACCTACTAAAACAGTGCCATGTTGAGAATGTCTTTATTTTTCTTTTCCAAACTTCCCAAAGCTCCCTTTAATAGGTATCTCTACATAATAACATTCTCAAGATCACAGTTCTACTGTTAATAGTGGTAAAAGAATGTTGATAGCTGATAGCATAAATACTGGTTAATAGCACAGGCTTAGGAGTTAAAAGGACCTGGATTTGAATTCTAACTTTGCTATTTACTCGTATTTATTTAGCAGTGTCTAGCAAAACAAATAAACAAAATATCCCAATCAAATTTTTATGAGGAAATGGGGAAAAGGCTATGGCTTATAGTGGCTAGATACATTATAAAGGGGCAATAAAAGTGTGAAGAATGTATTCACACAGGAGAAAATGGGAGCTGATTTAATAATGCCACAGCAATCAAACACAGAAACTAATGCCACTTCACATTTGTACAATACAGGCTATCAATATTTCCTTTTGTTGTAATAACTATGTATAGTGTCATTTGGATACTAGACCAGCTGGGAGGATCTCTTCATAAATTACATAAATATCTAACCACTATGCTGTACTATACCAGAAACTAATATAAAATAATAGTGAATGTCAACTGTAATTGAAAAATTATAAAAAATAATGAAAATCCAAAACAGGAGTAATTTATCAGGCTAATAAATCCATTTGTGAAGACACTAAAATCAAATTAAACGAAATCGACAAGAGACAAAATATATTTCCACTTGTGCTTTTACTTGATTTGAACAGGTTACAAAAGAAAATTGAGGCTATCAGTAGTTAAGAAACTTGCCTGTGTTCAGAAAACAAAACACTGTATATTCAAGATTCACAGGTTTTCTGACACCTAGTCCAGCAGAGTTCTCTCTACACACACCAAGCTACTTCCAATCCTGGAATCGTTTAACATTTCACAAGTTCAGACACTTTGAAAACATGGTTCTAAACACATTCAAAACATTTATCTCAAACTTTGAGAGGAGGATGTGAGGGTGATCGGGCTGCGACATCTGTCACCCCACTGATCACCAGGGTTGATTCAGCTGATCTGGCTGGCTAGGCGGGTGTTCCCTTCCTCCCTCACCGCTCCATGTATGTCCCTCCCGAAGCTGCGCACTTGGGTCAAAGAGGACGACCTTCCCGGATAGAGGAGAAGACCATTCTTCTGTCAATGGTACAGGAGTAGCTGCGACCCGCTGCTAGAAACTCCAAACAAGCTCTTAAGCTTTGAGAGGAGAAAGACAAGCCAACAGAACAGAAACCTACTGCTGATTCCACAGCCATTTATAAAATAGTCAATTTGTCCTTTCTCTTCATAATTTAGGCAGGTATAAAGTGAAGATAAAAATTTTTTAATTCTAATATTGTTATAAAATTATAATCTAGCTAAATATTTCCTTAAATTTCAAACAATCACACTCTGGCATTCAAAGTACCTATTCTGACATTCCAAAGTACATAATCTGACATCTGCAGAGTCTTTTCTATGAAAAAAAGATACCTATAATCATCTTCCAAAGTCTGAGAAAGAGGTGTTTAAGAAGAGTATACATTTTTACATTTTATACATCTGAACTTCAACAGGGTCTGTGGTTCTACCAACTCAAAAGATTAACTCTTTATGAACATAAGTATATATCCGACAAAATGACATCAAATAACAATATCCGTTTCCATCTCTACATACTGAACAGATAGGGGGTGCAAAAAAAATAGAGAAAAATTCCTTTATCACCTGGATGAGAAATCAATTTCTAAAGCAAATACTTAAAGGGCAGAGCAAATATATAAAGAATAATTCATAATAATGTATAGTAGAAATTATCCACTGAGAAAATGGAATAGACAACACAAACTATAAATACTGCAAAAATGAATTATTCAAATAAATGGTTCGACCCTATTTTTCCCCAACAAAATTAGGCAATAGTATCATCTCATAGTGTTTTCCTGTCCATTATGTCTGTCAATAATAAATCAATAAAAATTTAATTTCTTTTAAATCTGACACTAATAAATGTCCTAAAAATCCATATTGATAGGGTCTCACTAGGAGCACTTAGTTCAATTTAGGCAGGAAAAACATCCACACAGGTAAAAAGAACAAAAGAAGTGCTGAAGTGTGATAGAGCACCAACTGGGGGACAGGGCAGAAAACATTAAGATAATTATTTTAAGGAGGAAAGCATATTCAAATATCAGAAAAGGAAATAAACAATGTGGACTAAAGTCACGCTGAAAAAAATGAAGCTGAACTACTTTTAAAAAGTCAAAAATCCTCTCAGTATCTCTATCTATCTATATTCCACTAATAAATATTGGACATCAACTCTGTATCAGGCATGGTGCAGAGTCCTGGGGTGTGGAAATGTATAAGACAGACATTGTATCTCTCTAGAAGCCAAGCCTAAAGGAGATACTGAATACACAAATAATTATAATGTGACGAATGCTCTAGAAGAGTGTGATAAAAACTTAGACTAGACTTTACTCATTAGGGGTCTCAAAAGAAAAGTAACCCCTAATGCCCTAAAGCATCCACTGACAATAAGGAATTAATACCTAGAATGGTAACAGTCACATACCACTCTCTGGAAAATTGAAAAACACTCACACAAATCATTGAGGTCTGAGGTTCGGATATGGAACCCTGGCCGACAAAAGCCTCAATCAATAGGGAGATTTCACCAGATATAGAGAAACAAGAATAAGGTATCCCAGGCAGGGAGAATCATATTTGCTAGGCCAAGGACAGAGTATGCCATATTTAGAGAATTCTAGGTCATTTGGTGGAGATGGAGACAAAGGGTAAAAGTGAATGGGGAGAGAATTAGAGTCCTGCAAGAGATAGGACAAGGATTTAGTTATGCAACAGACTGCAAAACACTTAGTATGGCACAGTAAGGACTTTGGAATTCACATAAAGAATAGGAACACAGTCTGGAGGTGTGAAGTGATCTGATTTGTCCCGAAGAGCTTCTGAGGATGGTTCTGGTTCACAGACACCAAAAACTTACCCTTTCAGGAGACTATCATATTTACCACACAGTAAAATAGAAGAAGAAAGTTCTGTTTAAATTGAAGTGTCAACTTTTTTACTCTGAAAATTGTTTTACTATATAACAAGAAAAGTAAACTTTGTCACCCACATTCCTATCAATGACTAAAAGAACTTCAAAGAAATATTTTTCAGATCATCTGGTTGATCATGAGTCCACAAAGATATTACATTAAATAGCTCTTCAATGAAAAAACACATATATCACAAAGACTGCAAAGAAAAGGCTATTCCTAAAAAAGCAGACAGTTATTGAATCAGTATACTTATTAACTGGAAACAAATTGGGTCTGAGATGGAATTGTACTTTAAAGTATTATGAAAACCCAGGCACTATCAATACTTAGAGGCAACTCAATAAATGGGAAACAAGTGTAGGGGAGGTAAAAGTTCTCGTCTACCATTTTAGGGTCTCCAGCTGAGGCTGAGCATTAAACTAAGACAGATTCATAGGAGAAAGGCATACACATTTTACTCAGTAATTTTTTATGTACCTGGGAGCCTTCACAAGGAAAATGAAGACCTAAAGAAGTTAGGGCTGAAAGCTTACATATTAGGTTGGACAAAGAGTATAGGAGCCCTCCCTTATCCAGAGAGGATATGTTCCAAAACCCCCAGTGGATGACTGAAATAATAGATGGTATTGAAACCTATATACACTATTTTTTTCCTACATTTACATATCTACGATAACATTTAACTTAGAAATTATGCAGAGTAAAAGATTAACAATAACTTAATAAAATAGAATTATAACAATATACTATAAAAAGTTATACAAACGGCTTTGGCGTTAAGTAAAATAAGGGTTACTTGCACTGTGATACTGTGACAGTGGATCTGATAACCAAAACAGCTACTAAGTGACTAAATGAGCAGGTAGCAGAATGGCATGCAATTTAAAACATTATGATTGTTTATATCTGAAATTTTCATTTAATATTTTCACCATGATTGACCATGGGAAACTGAAACCATGGAAAGTGAAACTGTGTATAAGGGGGGACAACTATAGTAAATTGTGACGATGTGATAAGACAAAAAGGTTTGTCTAGAGCAGTTAATTGTAGAAAAGTGACTAGGAAGATACTAGTTTAACAAGGTTTGTTTGTACAGATTCTTCTCAACCTCTGCTTCCCATCTCTAGTGATAACAATGACTTTCTCCTGCTATAGATAAGGCACCTTTCATATTGACATTTTATCTCTTGCTTTCAGGAAGAAAAAGGTCAGAGTAGCTGCCTTGCATCTATTTTTGTTTATGTGCCTTTACTCAAAATAACCCTTACACCAAAAATATTTATGCATATTTGGGGGTGGCATATTCTGCTACCCTACACAAGCAAACCCAAGCAAAGTTGAAATTTCAGAAGCCTCAGAATCTGTTTTTTTCCCCATCCTATCTGAGGAAATACAGTAATTCTTCTAAGATATCTAATATCCTCTTCCCATATAGAATCTGCTCTTAAAACAAGAACTGATATTCAGTCTTAGAAAAGGAAATTCTGACACACGCTACGACACGGATGAATCTTGAGGACATGACGCTAAGTGAAATAAGCCAGTCTCAAAAGACAGATATTGTATGATTCTTCTTACATGAGGTATCTACAGTAGCCAAATTCATAGTAACAAAGCAGACTGGTGGTTGCCAATGGCTGGACTAAAGAGAAAATGTGGCATTATTATTGAATGAGTATAAGGTTTGTTTTCCAAGATGAAAAAGGGAAGACTGGTTGCACAAATATGTGAATATACTTAACTATACTGAAAATGGTTAAGATAGGAAATTTTGTGTTATGTGTTTTATCATAATAAAAAATTTTTTTTGAAAATAAAAATTTTATTAATAAAACTTTAATAAAATTTCATTAAGACTGAAATGGTGAAAACTGGGAATGAATCCATGTCCCAAGAAGATAAAACCAAAAGAACTTTTATTGAAGAATAAGAGTTCAAGAGTCTTTTATTCTGTAAGCACTGAAAGTTTTGGGGGCAAAACATTAATAAACAGTTGACCCTGGACCAACACCGGTCTGAATTATATAGGTCTGCTTATACACAGATTTTTTTCAATAAATACTGTAAATGTAGTTTCTCTTCCTTATGATTTTCTGAAAATTTTATTTTCTCTACCTTACTTTATTGTAAAAATACAGTATATAATACATATATGAAATACATGTTAATCAACTATGTTATTGGTAAGACTTCAAGTCTACAGTAGGCTGTTAGTAGTTAAGTTCTGAGGAAGTGAAAAGTCATATGCAGATTTTTATTGGGGAGCAGTGGTCGGCACGCAGACCTCTGTGTTGTTCAAAGGTCAACTGTAGTTGAAATGTTTTTAGTAAGATTAATATGACATCAACATATTAAAATATATTAGATGGAAGTAGGGAGTCAAGTGAAACATTTCAGAAAAACTGGAAGAAAAAAGAATTCAAGTGATCAGCTCAACAATGAAGCTGGTAAGGTTTCTAGCTTGAGTAAGAGGAAGAATGCAGCTTGGGTCTGCTGCTTTGGGATAATTAAAGAGTGGCGGAACAAGCAAATAAAGGGGCTATAAAATGCTCAAGATACAGAATGAGGTCCTTTCTATTGCTAATCAGCCCTCCGGCCATTTACCAGGAATCAAAGAATTGCTTTATTTATTTATACCTTTCCTCCTCTAAAAATATCTGAAAAGTTCAGCAAATAACCACTGTTCTGTTACTTGCTATTGGCCAAGCACAGTGGGAGTATTGACACTCCCTCAGCTGTGATAATGACATAGCTCTCCTTATAAATTACACAAGAAATGCATCTGAAAGATTTTAGAAATAAAACTGTGCTAACACCAGTCATATGGTAAATGTACTAGGTAAGCCCATATTTACTAGATAGAGCTCTATCTCCTAGATCTTTTTGTAATAGAAAATCAATTATATATTTTGTTATATCCTAATGGCAGATTCCTTTGCATTCATCTCCATGGCAGCATGGGAGAAAGGCTTGGTATGAGGTTAAAAGAAAGCCCTAAATCAGATAAAAGTACTAAAAGAACCCTTCGCCTTTTACATGCCAAAAGACCAGAATCATCTGAAACATATTAAGAATGTGAATAATAAAACTGAAATATTTGTCACATTACAGAGACAAACTATTTTTCATAAAAAAGGCTAAATTTGCCATTCCAGATGAGAATTCTATGCTTTTTTATTTTAACTATTATTGAATTCTATATGAGATAGTTACCAGAATAATAAGTCAACTTATGCTAGGTTCCAAGATTTCTATCCACTATTGCTTAGTCCAATTTAATTCAAGACTGTAGAAGTGACAAAGATGAATAACGATCATTGTCCCAAAAAGTAGACTGTCCGCTGGAAGGTGAAGGCATAAAACACAAGTAGCTATACAACGAAGCTAAACAATAAAGGTCATTAGGAATAAGAATATTTCTGCCATCAAAAACAAACAAAAAACATATAAACAATGGTTTTATTGAAAATCAATGAACCTAAACCTAGATCTTCGAAAAGTCAATAAAGTTGAAAAGTATTTTTTTCAGGAAAAAAGACATTCATAATATCAGGAATGAGAGAAAATGAATATCACGACAGATCATACAGGCATTAAAATGCTAATAACAGAATATTATTAAACACTTTATGTCAAAAAATTCAGTAACTTAAGTAGAATGGATTAATTTCTTGAAAGGTACAAACTACTGAAGGTCATTTAAGAAAAAAATACATAACCTTAAAACCCCTATATTTATTAGAGAAAAATAATTTGTTTTAAAATCTACCCAACATAGAACATTCCCAGACACGGATGACTTCACTGGTGAACTGTACCAAACATTTGAGATATAAATAATAACACTACACAAATTTGTGCAAAATACTGAAAGAACACTCTCCAAATCATTCTATGAGTCAAGCATTTAAATTACCGATACCCAAACCAGAAAAGAAAAAAGAACAGGACAAGACCAAAAGGTCTCATAAACATAAAGGTAAAAATCTTTTGCACAATATTTGCACCTTGAACCAAGTAATAAATAAAAAGAATTATGATCAAAAAAGGTATATTCCAAGGCATGCAAAGCTGATTTAACATTCAAAAATCAATAGTTTACCATATTAACAAACTAATCCTCCCCTGCTAAAAAAACAAATGATTGTCTTAACAAAAGCAGAAAAGGCATTTGATAAAATTCAAATCCATTCATGATAAAAACTGGGAATAAAGGGAAAAGAAACCCCTTCAACTCATAAAGAACACCTAAAAATCCTAGAGGCAACATCCTACTTAATTAATGCTGAGATGCTGGATGCCTTATTCTAAGATCAGGAAAAAAAAGCTGTCATCACTTGTAGTCGACATTGTTCAAGAGTTCTTAGTCAGTGAAGTAAGACAAGAAAAAGAAATCAAGAGCATACAGACTGGTAAGAAGAAAGGAAAATTATCCTTAATCCAAGATTATGATTTTCAATGTGAAAATTCTTAAGAAATCTATTAAAAAGCTACTAAAACTAACAAGTGAGTTATCAAGGTCACAAGACAGGAGGTCAATATATTGTTATTTCCATGTAAAAGTAATACACAATTGAAAATAGAAAAATTTTAAAATACCAATTATAATAGGACTCCCCCCAAAATTTAGAAGTGTAGACTAATTCCAGCATGCATAGAACTAAACTGAGCTATTTTACTGAAGTAAAGATATACTTGCATAGCACTGACCCCTGTCAAGACATGAAATGTACTACTTGATAATGTTGCTTTGTACTGATTGGTTCGAAGTGAGTTTTAGCGCGGTTTACATCAGACTGTCAGCAATGTCTATTTGATATGAGATTTGATGATCTGCATGTGGTCTCAGTGAAATACCACAGAGGGCTCCACTACTAGGAGGGTTACATGAAAAAGACTATGCTACGTGACCAACATATAAGGATTATCAGCCTAGACTCCATTTGGGGGTGCCATGGGTCTGCATACACACAAGTGTACCCAATCTGAGGAAGAAAAAAAAAGTGTGTCCATATGACCAACAGAGAGGACAGGGGTCATATCTATCCCCTCTAGACTCCTTGCTCTGAGGGAGCCTCTGGATGCAATGCATATCTTTAATGTTCTAATTCTGTTGCTATATTTCATCCTTTCCTTTCAACAAATATCTAAGCCTTGTTATCTGGAGCCCTTGAGTTTTCCCTCAGTAATGAAATCCTAGCTGGCCTGCAACCATTATTAAACAATAAATTTAATAAAATGTGTGCAAGACTTGTACATTGAAAACTATTAAATACTGCTTAAAGAACTAAATAAATGGATATATAGGATCGGCAAATTGATCAATAGATTCACTACAGTCCGTATCAAAATTCTAGCAAAATTTTTCATAGTATTTAAAATATTATAAAATGTATATGGAAATGCAAAGAACCTAGAATAGTTAGAACTTTGAAAAAAAGAACAAATGTTGGAGGACTTACATTGATTTCAAGATTGACTATGGTAATCAATAGAATGTAATACTGGCACAGGATAAATGGATAATAAAGGAACAAAACACATATTCCAGAAACATACCCAAATGAATATGGTCAATTGATTTTCAAAAAAGGTGCCAAGAAAATTCAATGAAGAGAAGATGATCGCTTCAACAAATGTTGCTGAAACAATTTGATATTCATATGCAAACAAATGAACTTTGAAACTTCTCACACACCATATACAAAAATTAACTCAAAATGGGTCACATGCCTAATCAAGAGCTAAAAATAAAAAGCTTCTAGACAAAAATATAAGAGTCTTTGTGACATTATTTTGGCAAAGTTCTTTTTTTTTTTTACCTAAAACACAAAAGAAACGAACCACAAAATTAAAAAACTGATAAACTGGACTTCCATCAAAACGAAGAGCTTTGTGCTTCATTTCCATGAAGAAAGTGAAAAGACAACCCACAGAACAGGAGGATAAAAGACAACTCACAAAACAGGAGGATATATTTACAAACTATGTGTCAGATAGGAAACATCTCAAATATATAATCTTAAAACCAAGTATTATAAACAACACAATTTTTTTTTAAATGGTAGATTTGAATAGACACTTCATCAGAGAAGACATAGAAATGGCAAATAAGCACATGAAGGATGTCAACACCATTAGTCACTAGGGATATGCAAATTAAAACAGCAATGAGATGCCTTTACTCCCACAAGAATAGCTAAAATTTTTTCTTAAAGACAGAAATTACAAAAACTGGCAAAAACACAGGACAATGGAACTCTCATACACTGCTGAGTAAACCACTTTGGAAAACAGTTTGGGAATTTAAAATTTTAAGCACTCACTACCGTATAACCCAACGATCTTACTCTACTATTTAATACTTCAGTATTTACTAAAGAGAAATGAAAAACAATGTTCACAGAAAGGCTTGTACTTGAATATTCATAACGGGTTTATTTATAATAGCCAAAAACTAGTACAGAAACAAGTTTTCCTTTCTGGAAAAGGCAAAACTCCAGTAAAAGAAAACAGATCAGCAGTTACCAGGGGCTAAGGACAGGGACAGGAGATTAAATGCAAAGGTAAACAAGAGAACTTTTAGAAATAATGGAAATGTTCTATTTTGATTATGATAATGTGAAAAGACTGTAAGCAAATATTTGCCAAAATTCACTGAATTATATACTGAACATTACTGGATTTTATTTTACATACTTTATACTTCGCTAAAGCTGATTTTAAAAAGAAAAATGTAGTCACTTTAAATAATCTTTTTTTTTTTTCATGACTTTCCATTTTAGGCAGGATTTGGCAGGGATGGTTTATCCACACTCCATGCAGATCGGCTAGGGCAGCTTGACTGGGGGCTGAAGGATCCACTTTTAAGATCACTCACATGGCAGCAAGCTGGTGTCAGCTGTAAGCTGGGAGCTTAGCTAGAGCTGCAGGACAGGTTTCAATGAGTTCTCTCTCAAAGCATTGTGGCTTCAGTTCCAGAAGCTCTGTCACTTTTTATGACATGGTCTAGAAGGTCACATTAGTGACCTTCCACCATAGTCACAGCCTGCTCAAAGTCTATTGGAGGAACACAGACTCTCACGCCTCTTCATGGGAGTATCAAAGTCACATTTTAAAGCAGTGTGTGTGAGATGGGAGATAGTTTTCCGACCATCTTGCAAAAAAAGCAATCTACCATATTGGTTTTTTATTCTGTAGATAAGTGGGAGTATTAGGGCAATGCAAAAATGATACGATCCTATATATTTTAGGATGATAACTCCAGCAGCACTATAGGATACAGAGATTGAAAAAGATATGTGGGTAGAAGGACAGGAACGGAGAAACTATTAAGGTGGAATTTCAAGAATCAAAGGAAAAGAAACCCTCAAGTTGTACAACGTCTGTGAGTAAAAGTAACGAGGACACAAGGTTGCCAGAGACATTATATGAATACAAGTGAAAAGTCTTGGCAACTAGTGCATGTGGGTAAACTAGGATCCTCTGGAAAATGATGATGCCGTTAATCAAGACAAAGTTTAGGAAGGACAGTAATAAATTCTCTTTGGCACACATTGGAGACGGTAGAATGCATTTGAAAATAACAAAGACGAAAGCCACAACAAAGAGCACATTTTATATAACCCACTAAGAAGAGACACAATTCTAATAATAAAGAGGTGGCTACATCTTGAAAGAAGGCAACATAGATGATTATATTTACCTAAAAGACTTTATTTGAACACAAAATGACTAAAAAGTATACTTTTAATTACCCTTGCTTCCTATCAAACCAAAACATTGTAGTTCACTGGGTTAATAAAACTGCCTATTTGAAGCTTTGTTTCTAAGGCCGGCAGTAGGAACAATTTATATAGCTCTTTTTTAAGTGATAATAGTGGTCATACATGAATTTAAAACATAGCATTTCTTTTAAACTTTAAATCATCTGTAGCAGGGCAGACACCACTGGTGAATTCTCTCTTAATTCCTTGCTAAAAGAACTCCTTCCTGCCTTCTTCAGCTTGAATGGCTCTACCGCTTCAGGACAGGTGGGTTTACAATTCCTACAGTAAATCTTACTTGGTTTAACTTAGTGTTCTCAATCCTAAGGAGCTGTACACAGTAGAATCAACTGGAAACTTTTGAAAGACCAACGCCTGGACACCCTCTCTCACCCATTCTGATTTAATTGGTCTGGAGTTATAGCATCTTCTAATTACGAGACAAGTCTAAGGACAAAAGTCAACTCAATAAACACTAAGGTTGTCAGAGCAGAAAGATGGAGAGAATCTTGATTTGACAGCACTGTTGAATTAACGCTAGAACTGTCTTTCATCCAGATTTCTCTTTATATAAAATGACAAATTTCCCTCATTGTTTAAGCCACTTCTGACTATTTTCTGTTACTGGCAGTGAAAAGTATCCTACATGTTACACCTGGCAATACAATTTTCAGGATAAAAGTCTGGCTTTTTAAACAGAAAGCAGAACTCTGCTCTGCTGACAAAGGACAAGCCAAATTTATGTGAGCCAGCAAAGAATGATGTCGTTTGGGTGTACACGAAAATATCTTTTCTCACAGCTTATGTGACTATTTGAACAGAGAAGTATGTGTCTGCTCATTTATCTCTTCAAATAACTAGAGCAGCAGTCCCCAACCTTTTTGGCACCAGGGGCCAGTGATCCTATGAGAATCTAATGGCTGATGATCTGAGGTAGAGCTGAGGTGGTGATGCTAGCGCTGGGGAGTGACTGCAAATACAGATGAAGCTTGGCTCGCTGGCCCACCACTCACCTCCTGCTGTGTGGCTCAGTTCCTAACAGGCCATGGACTGGTACTGGTCCATGGCCCAAGGGTTGGGGACCCCTGGACTAGAGGTTCTTCTCTGAAACCGAATGATGTGGTAGTATACAAGACAATATCATCTTGCATATATATTTTTTACAAGTGGTTTAAGAGATATCTCCCAGATATACCTATAACATTAGTCTGAAATAAATAGGCACGTTCTCAAAAACCAAATGAAACTATATAAATGACATAATCTTATTTGTTCTGCTCATCAATTCAAACTACCTAAACACATTGAAAGTAATTGCTACCAATCCATGCAGCTGGTGGATACTCCTCAGCTTTGGCTCTGATTTACAGCACAACATTCTGCTTTTCTTCTCTGAAAAAAAACACCAAATGGTGTATAACACCAGCAGGAGAGCCCTACAATAAGAGGCCAAGGTGGCTTCCACAGAGGCTTCAGCAGTAATGTCGGGATCAGGGTCACAGCCATGTAGTTTGATGAGGCAAGGCCGAGGACAAGGAGTAGATCTCCATCACCAAGCTGAGCCACCCGGTCAAAAACATGAAGATTAAGTTCCTGGAAGAGATCTATCTCTTCTCTTTGCCCATCAAGGAATCTGAGATCACAAACTTTTTCCTGATGATATCTCTCAAGGTTGAGGCAGAAGATCATGCCTGTGCAAAAGCAGATCTGTGCAGGCCAGCAGACCAGGTCCAAAGCATTCATCACTGGAGATTACAACAACATGTCGGTCTGGGTGTTAAGTGCTCCAAAGAGGTAGCCACTACCATCTGCAAGGCCATCGTGCTAGCCAAGCTCCCCCATCATTCCTGTGTGGCGAGGCTGCTGGAATAACAAGATTGGCAAGCCCCACATCATCCACAGCAAGGTGACTGACTGCTACACCTCATCCCCGCCCCCCAGGAGACTGGTATCATCTAGGCCCCTGTATCCAAGAAACTACTGTTGATGGCCAATATCAACAAGGGCTACACTTCAGCCAGGAGCTATAATGCCACCTTGGGCAACTTCTCTAAGGCCACCTTTGATGCTATCTCTGAGAGCTACAACTATTTCACCCCCAATCTCTCAAAAGAAACTGTATTCACCAAGTCTCCCTATCAGGAATTCACTGGTCATCTTGTAAAGACCCAGCTTCCAGCTATGGCCACCACACAGTTTTTATACACAAAAAAATAAAGTGAATTAAGCCTCTTAAAAAGAAATAAAGGATTCTGCCCCCACATTCAATCTAAGTCAATTATGCAGATCTTTCTTCATTTTGGTTTCAAAGGAATATGGACCATTTGTCACTTCCGAGATTCATCTCTCCCCATATCCTGGATTTGATCCCTCCTAAACTCCTCCTGAATCTGCTCCTCTTCACTGTCTCCACTCTCTTCATGAGGTTCACCGGCTCCCTTCCTTAGGCCTTTAAACGTGTTCACATATCCCTTTGTAAAACCTTGCACCATATATTCCTTTCCCTGCCAGTTATAGCCGCTACTCCCACACACCACGTTTTACAGGTAACCTTTTTGAACTGTAGTCCACTCATCGCTTCCATTCATTTATCAATCTACTTCATTATGGCTTCCAACTCCACTACTTTATTAAAATTGCTTTGTGAAAGGTCACTAATTATTGCCTCAATGCTAAAATTAATGACCCCTCTATGTTCTTGTATTTCCTTCTTGACTATTTTTAAGCTTCCATTAATACAAAACAATATGTTAGATACTAGATGTCCAGAAATGATTAAAACAGACCCTATGTTACAAAGTTCAGTCTAATGGGAGAAATGGTAACAGAGACAATTCTAATACTGTGTTACATTCCATGACAGAAGCCTATATATGACAGAAAAATCACAGGGAATGGGAACTGGAAATGGTTTTAAAGAAGTGATGAATAATCTCACTTTTAAAGGTTTAATAGAAATCTATAATGTTGTAGACACTGAAAAAGAATATTCCAGGCAGAGAATGTGTGTATGAAGAATAGAGAAATTACCTAAACTTGGGCCATAGCAGTGGGCAGAGAGGAGGGGATGGATCTAGGAGAAACTAATTAAACTGTCAGGCAGAATTTGATATCATTGACTACTCTTCCTTTCTTGATTCACTCATCCCTCATTATCTGTGGGGGGACTGGTTCCAGGACCCCGACGAATACCAAAATTCACAGATGCTCAAGTCCCTTATATAAAATGGCATATCTGCAGACAACTATGCACATTCTCCCATATACTTTAAATCATCTCCAAATTACTTTCAATACAAAATACAATGTAAATGCTATGTAAATACTTGTTATAATCTACCATGTAGAGAATAATGACAAGAAAAAAAGTCTACCTATTCAGTACAGATGAAACCATGTAGGCCTAACTACAGTACTAACTACATCAGCAACAAAAATTTTTTTTAAATCCTTTCTTTCTACAATCAGCTAAATCCATGGATGCAAAAAGCTGCAGATGCAGAGAGTTGACCATTCTCAT
Organism: Pteropus medius; assembly: GCF_902729225.1. Lineage (NCBI taxonomy): Eukaryota > Metazoa > Chordata > Mammalia > Chiroptera > Pteropodidae > Pteropus > Pteropus medius. The sequence continues at coordinate 977,076 of NW_024351545.1, forward strand.
TCTCTCTTCTCTCTCCTCTCTCTCCTCGCTCCCTCCCTCTCTTTGTTAGATTCTTTTTCCATTCTCGAAAGTCTGTCCCCATCCCCTCCCACTCTAAATGGTCTCAGGAAGCTTTAATCCAAGTTTACTACTGGCTGGGAGCCACTGCGAATCAGATTACTGTAAAGAAAAGTTTTCATTTGTAACTTCAATGATGGTACTGTTGAGCAAAGGAATTCAGTTCTCTCCACAGAATTAGCTAAATTAATTGCTTTTATATAACTAATGTACAAACATATAAAAATAGCAGTTATAATAATATGGTGCATAAATAGTGGCCTAAGGTACACTACCAACAGATTAATAAATGCACTGAACAGAAGCAAGGAGAAAGTGATCCTGGGGAAATGAAATTGTAGAATCTAAAGTGATTTAGAAATAGTCTAACTAGAATTTAATTGCAGATGAGAAAAATTGAGCATATAAATTTTAACCATATCTAGAAGGTGTTCAAAAATGAGTGCTTAATGAATCGATAGGAGAATTTTAGTCTTGTTCTTTCTCTGAAGAATGTGGGGTCCTCTACATCCAAATTCAAATCTGAAAATATCCTACAAAACTGTAAGAATCATAATTCCTAAGCAGAAATCTAAAGAAAAAAGGTGGTTTCTAAGGTAACCAAAGCCCATAACCATACTATATACACTCTAATGTATCAAAGTCATCACCTGAGCTTGTCAGAAATTAATTGGAAGCGCTGATATGTTATATTTGTGCCCTAAGGCTGCAAGCCATTAAACAAATGAACTCCATGTTCTGCATTAGCAGAATTTGCCAGTGGCTTTCTCAAGGAGAAAATGTACCTTTATGGAGGTTAAAGAGAGTATGTGAGAATAATCTCTTCTGAAAGCTGTGCTCTTAACTCCCCATGGCCAACAGGAACAAAGTCCTTATATTATTACAGAAGCAGCTTTTAAAATCTTTTAAAGAGAAATTAAAAATAGTGCAATTCAGTTGTCCTAGTAATATAGTCTTGCTAATTTTATTTCTACCAGGAAAAAAAAAAGTCTGAAAATTGTTCATCCAAGAAAGTAAACAAACAATAGGGGGAGATGACTCTTTGGTTTGCAACATTAACTATACTTTTACAACCTCTGATAACTGACAATCAAGATTCTGCTTCCCTTTTAAAGGAAAGCCATTTCAAATACAAATTGATAGACACATTTTAGAAAGCAAAACAAAAACCTTTCTTTTTTTACTCTCTGGGGGCAAGAAGAGAGAAGAGAAAGGGTCAATAGGAATAGAGTTAATCTCTCCATACAGCTCAATATTAAAAATACCATTTGGTATCTATCAAAAACAATGTTATGAAACTATAAAGTTTTTTCATTCAATCCAATTCCACTAAATGAGCCTCTTTGTAAGTTTATCAGCTGTCACCGCGTTGTAAACTGCATTTAAAATTATTTTCCTTCCTCTTGAGAATTTCATTTAATAGGCTATGTAAATTAAGTACCTTTATTTACTGCCCTATCTTAATAAAGAGAGAGCAAGTTGTCAGTAACAGAAACCTTTTTTTAACAATATAACTCAAGCGTCTACATTAATAAATTGCTTGAGTCGAATACTAAGAATATATTACTTCGATGCATTGTAATAAAATAGCATCCCTTGGGATGCAGACAGAAGACAAGTATATTTATGGAAGATGTGGTAAACTAGGAAAATTACGAATCCAATTAGGACTAGATAAAGACCTCCAATACAAAGCTTTTTAGAGCTCTTGATTATTCAGATAAAAACTATACTGAAAAACAAACCAAGTAATACAGTTTGCTGCCATAAACAAACAGACTAGACCGAAAGGGAAGGGGTAGCGGGGGAGATCCAGAAACCACTCCTCCAAGTCATCTCAAAAGTATTTCCTTTTGATATACAAAACAGGAAAACAGGATAATTTTATATTTTGGAGACTTGAGTCAGCATCAAGTAAGTACATGGTTGTATTATAAAGTCTATTCTATTATCTTTAACTTCAGCTACCCTGTGCTGTGCTCTGCTATTTATAGTTGTCCCTCTTTGTTTCATTAGTGACATAGAATACCTATTAAAAGAGGCAATCCAGCTGTAAACTGGCATTTTGTTTTTGGAAAGCAAGATGACAAAACATCAATATCTATGCTCACACTACTCATCTCCTCACCTACCATTAAATGTCCACTCTTTTCCCAGTGCTTTCAATAAACCTTAAGAAGAACGGTATACCAACGCAATGAAATACTGTGCAACTATCAAGACCATATGAATAATTTTTAAGTGAAAAAGAAACCCTCAAATTGATATGGCGAGCTCTAGTTCTGGAAATGGCAGAATACTTTAGTACAGACTAGCAATTCCACAGAGGAAAATTTTACACTCTACACAAACTATATAAAACAACTCTGAGAGCAACCAAAATCAGGCAGAAACAAAAGGGAATTATCAAGAGAAAAGGAAATCGTGCTGGGTGAAATCTCCATTTTATTAGTTTTCTATTGCTGCACAACAAATAACCACAAAGCCAGCCACTTAAAACATCACTCATTTAATAACTCACAATTCTGTGAGTCAGAAATCTACCTAGCATGGCTAGATAACCCCCTCTGCTTAGAGTTATCACAAGGCTGAAATCAAAACATTGGCTAGGCCAAGTTCTCATCTAGAACCTCTGGAGAAAAATGTTCTTTCCAAGTTCACGCAGTTTGTTGGCAGAATCTAGTTCCTTGTGATTGTAGGACTGAGGTCCCTGTTTCCTTGCTGGCTGTCAGCCAGGGACATCTCTCAATTTCTTAAGACAGCAATTTTTAAGCCACGGCATGTCAAATCCTCCTTGTGCTCTGAATTTCTGGAGTTCCTCTTCTACCAGCCAGAGACAACTCTCTGCTTTTAAAAGATCTCATTAGCATAGTTAGGCCCTCAAGATAATCCCCCAATCTGAAGGTAAACTGTTCCACATAAGAGAGCAATCAAAGGGATAATCACGGGCACAAAGGATTAGGGCATGGAATCCTGAGGGGCCATTTTTAGCATTCTCCCTACCACAGCTTTCACCCTGAGGAGACTCCAATCCACCCAGTATGGACTGCTAGTCCTGAAGCAGAAAACCAGGAATCTTATGAGGAGTCAGAACATACAGCTCAGGTTCAGAGAATCTAAAAATTAAGAATAGAAATCCTAAAACAGAGGGAGCCACAGATAGGGTAGTTCAAATGCCTACATATAATTCTCAAATTCTTGGCTGACAGCTACAACGCATATGTAAGTGACAAAACACTAAGCAGCTCAAAGAGAAACAACAGCTAGAAGACAGAAAGAGCTGAGTAGATAGAGAACTAAGCTCCTGTTTACTGAAGGAGAGAAATTTTGGAGTCTGAGTCCCACCTACTTAGAAGAGTTTGACCTTGGACATTCCACTGAAACTCCAAAATGGATCCAGGACTAAAGAGTGTGTCCCAAAACTAAAGATAAAAACAAAACAGAACTTCCTTAACAAGACCAAAACCAAAGCCATGCAAGTTCAAGGGGGAACTGTCAGAAACTTAACCTCCTGGTAGAACAACACACTCATCAGGAGAATATAATAAAATCCAGAGTCTCTACAACACAGCATCTGGAAGATATAATACACAATAAAAAAAAAAAATCACTAGACATGAAAAAAAATGTGGCTCACAGTCAAGAGAAAAACCAATCAGTAGTGATAAGTCCACAAAGGATCCAGATACTGGAATTACTAGAAAAGGATTTTCTATAACAAATATCTAAGAGAGCCTACAGGAAAAATAGACTTAGTGAGGAAAAAGATGGATATTTCAATAGAGATTGGAATTTAAAAAGGAAAAGGAGAAATCTCAGATTTTGAAAACAAAATGTCCAAATTAAAAGATCTGTCAGACAGAAGTGACAGTAAATTGGAGACAAGAGCAAAAAGAATCAATGGCTCTGAAAACAGGTAAACTGAAATTATCAAAACTATCTTACAACACCTTTGATTAAATGGACAAATAACCAGAAAACAAAACCAACTAAAAGAAACACAAAAAGAAAAAAATTTGAATATCCCTATATCTACTAAAGAAATTGAATTCATAACTTAAAATTTTCACATAAAAATTCTCCAGACACTGCTGGCTTCACTGGTGACTCCTATCTATCATATAAAAATAAAATAATCTTTAAAACATTCAGCTTTTCTTATGAGGCAAGCATAACCCTAATACCAACACCTACTAAAGCCTTTAGAAAATTACAGACCAATATCACTCATGAACAAAGATGCAAAAATTCTTAACAAAATATTGCAAGTTGAACCAAGCATTACATAAAAAGGATAATACAAAGTGACCAATGTGGGTCTAGCCCAGAAATGCAAAATCCATTAATGCAATTCACATTAACTAAATAAGGGACAAAAACTATATTATCATCTTAATAGATGTATAAAAAGCACTTGACTAGATTTATGCCAATTCATAATTTTAAAATGAAAAGCACTCAGAAAACTAGGAATAAAGGAGAACTTCCTTGATTTGATGAAAAATAATTATGATGTGGGTAAACAGACATCTGGTTAACTTTCTACACCTCTTTTATCATGTATCTTCTACCCATTAACAGTATTATATATCCATGACCTTTACGTTTAGCATAAAAATATCTCTTGTTGGTAGACTGCATCTGGACAGGGAGAACTACTAATAATCTGATAGGAAGTATAAATTCAAGCTTCTTTGTAATGGACATGTCCCTTTCAGGAACCATGGAAAAGACACCTACCGAGTTGTTACAAGAGATGGTAGTTTCTGAAGGGTATGAAGCTTTCTAAGCCGGTATGGCTTCCCTACCCACTGGATCTGGTCTCCTTACACCTTAATTCTCACGGGGTGGTGGGGGCAAAAATTAGCCCATGGAATGCAGCAAAGACTCCAAAGAGGAGGAACACCTGTGGCTGCCCTAAAGCCAAGTATGGCAATCACAGTCTTTCTTCCTTATCCAAATGTTTAGGTGAATCTTGAGTAGGCAACGTTAAAAATCTATACTCTATACCATACTTAATGGTGAAATGTTAAATGTATTTCCCCTAATATCAGAGAAAAAGGCAAGAATGTATGTTCTCGCCACTTTTATTCAAGATTATATTAGAGGTCCTAGACATTGCAGCAGGGAAGGGAAAAAAAAAAGTCAACCAATTCCTTGGGTACAGCCTGCTGCACAAATAACAAACCAAGATCTTTAGGCATTGCTTCGAGATGTTGAACTTTACTGGATAGATGCTAGAGTTTCAACAACTCAACTCAGATACTAAAGCTTAGCATAAATTCTTTCTTTTTACACTTTTCAGTTAGCTGGTCACCAATTCCTTAATTAAACAGATGATAGATGTCACTCATTTATATTTGTTGATACAGTCACTCGATTGTCAAATAAACTGTGTGTTTCTCTGTGAAGGTCAAATTCTTCATAAGCACCCATCTGCCAGTGTAACCTGACACATTTAAAAATCGGAATACATAGAAAAACCAGTTTAAGATTATTAATATTTTTCATTTCTATTTAATTTCTGACAGCTCACCCTCATATTCACAATGTTTTCTTCATTTCACTAATGAGCTAAAGACAGCTTTCATCATTTATTTCACTTCTTTCAGAAATAGATGCATTTGGCAATATCAACCATTTAAATAAGCCAATGTTTAATTCTGAATAGGTTTTGAAAACATTTCTCTGTTCTGTCACTCATAAAGCTACTTGGCACTGTGCTCTTTCAGTAAAAGCAAACATGTAAGTAAAGTTGTAACAAATTATCAAGGGTCAATAGCTGCCCGCCATCCAATCACATACTCTGATGGGTCTTCTTCCGGTTCTAGCAAGTTAGATGCTGATTAGAGGAGGCAATAATCTCTAAACAGTGAGCGCAATTTTCACTAGAGAGGAGAGGGAGCAGATGTCCAAAGTCTTCTTCAAAACATACCAGGAACAGAATGAAACAGTATATTTAATGTGCCTACATTTTTCTGTAATACAAACTATAAAAAGTAAAGCTCAAAAATCTTGACTGGGGGAAACAGAGAACAGTGTAAGAAGGACTATGTGAGGATGGTTGCTTTGGGGGTTTTTTTTGGTGGGGGAAGTAGTGGCAGAGGATGTGAAACAATATTTTCTATTGTAACCAGGTATGAATTCCAGGAATTGAAGAAAAAGTTAATGCCTGAGGTATAATTCAAGATTTAGTAAATCAAGGCAGAAATTTCCAGTTAAAAACAATGGAATGAACTTTCTAAGCTCCCTACGAAAAGGATAAATTTAAAAGCAGATAAATAAGTATAAACCCCCAAAGACCAAGAGAAAACAGCAGACAGTAGATATTAACAAAATTTTATATTATGCTAAGTGGATGAATGATGGTAAATAAGTCATTACTGTGAAGAAAACTGTAACCTACATGCCTGCACAGGGCAACACTCACACTACGCTAGCCTAGTCACATGGCCAATGGACAAACGGCTCTCATCTCACCAAGTGCATAAACTAAGGCAAATCCTCTTCCATACTGTATACCAAATTACAGCATTAATTTACTCTACAGTTCCTACTAGATATAAATAAGACAACACCTTGACTTCTCTTTCTGGTTGTAAACCATTCCCAAGGAAATGAAAAAAAAGCTAGTATTATTAAGTACTTACACAGACTTTCCTTAACAGCTTACACAGTAATAGTTTAGTAATAGTTTTTGTTGTAGTTTTTCATGAGAACAACTTTACTCCATTCACTCACTAAGCGATTTCATTTGTGCGGCTTTGTAGCATGGTACATTCCTCAACACACCATTCTGTCTCTGGGAACCAGTACTTTCTGTCTTGTCTAATTTAAAAGCAAGATACCTTCTTTTTGTTTCTCTGGGCCCATTAACTCATACTCCCAACTAGCAGTTTCAGGGCTGTCTCCCTTCTCAGCACTATGGCACATTCCAAAACAGTTAAATGAGAATATATTATGATTTTTTTAAACATTAGTAAGTTTTAAATCCCTTTTTATAGGCAATTCTAAGATACAAATGAATTACTCTTACTGTATTTTGCCATCCACAATTTGGCTATATATAAACCAATGCCAAAGTTTTAATATCTATGGAAACCAATATGTGTAATTCTGCAATAGAATCAGATTCCAGGAATAGGTTGAGAATCAACTAGATAAGTGAAAGGTGCTTTTGGGTATGTGTATGTGAGCACGCATGTGAACATACACATGTGCACAGGTTAGGAAGCAAAGAGGAAAGAGAAAAGGCTCACAGATCTCCTAGACATAATTTGATGGAAGAACAGAACCATAAGTAAAAAACAAATTTTATATGGCTCCAAAAGAGAAAACCATGGTATGTAAAGAATGTAGGTAGACAGGTAGATCTCACCAAAAGACAACCTACCAACCGTAACTGCTGCTACCTTGATAGCTAAAATCTCAGAAAGGAACAACCAATCATCTTGAGCAGAAAGAAGAGAAACTTAAGGCTAAGTTGAGTTTCTGTCACAAGTAATTTGTTCAATCACAGGTTTGTCCCTGGTAGTCTTTGGCTAGACAGCACTGACAATGGTTTTTGATAACATCTCCCCCTCAAAAAAAGAAAAAGAAAAAAAAAAACTACAAATTGAGCCTCTTACTTCAAGGAAAACAACTGACAGTGTTTACTGCCAAAGATAAAATTCAAGGTATCAAGAGAAAAATCATATTTTTAGAAAACTTGTATCTACTGTGCACTGGATAGCTTTCCAATACTTAAAAGACTTCGCTAATGAGAACAGTGTTGATATTAAGAAATATGGAGTTTGTTTTGATATTATAAAATGAAACAGGTCACTATTAGGAAGATCTGCATAACTCAGAGATCAAATATTGTCCAAATAAACAAAGCATGATGTTTGCTAAACAATAAAAAAAATTTAAAAAATAATATGTAAGTAAAGTCTTTTCAGAGTGCAAGATAGATCAATGGATTTTATTATAACAAAAAACAAAAAGTTCACAGATGTGATTTCACATTCTACATTGCAGTTTATCTTTAAGAAATAACCACTGGTTCATTTCTAGTGTAGTACAAAGAAGAATGTCATCCACTTCTCAGTATAAATCTGAGAGGCCAGATTTCCTTCATATACTTACTTCAATGAAACATGCTGCATAAACAGATTAAACTTAGAAGCTGTTATGAGAATCCAACTGTCTTCAACTCTATTCGGCCAGATGTTAAAGAGATTTGCAAAAATACAACAGTGCTACTTTATCACTAATTTTTTTTTAATTTTGGAAAATGGTTCATTTTACATTAAAAAACTTTTACATTAAGGTGCAATTTCTTATTATTTTAAATTATTACAAAAATTTCTGTTATAATTTCTAATACAGTGAATATCAAAAGATTAAAAAGAATACAGAAACAAAAGCTCTGCAGGGCCCTCAAATAATTCCTACAAGTATCAAGAGTTCCTCCCTATGACTATTACATTTGAGAACTGCTAGCCTAAACCATTCCTACTTTTCAAAACAACTTCACTCCTTTTTCTATGCACTAGCTTCGATAACTTTCTAGGAGAAATAATCTACATTCAGATTGTTCAAATCTCATTTTACAAAACTAGCAGGCATAACACAACTGAATTACAATTTAATTCCCAGATCTCAATAATATGAAACTAAGGGTATATACAAAAACACTAGGTTCAGAACAAATTGAATGAAGAATAACAGGTGAAAGTGTATTTACATTGGCTGGTCTGAGAACTTTCAATCCAAGAAATTAAGCTAAAACAAGCCTGAGATACCTCTGGTACCAAACAAATACAATATAGATATGAAGAATCATATCTGCAAAATAGACCACATAGAATTTCCATAGATGAAGGTGACCTGAAGATAACCTGAGAATCCAAAATTATAAAGCATACAAGAAAACAATCCATCTTTAAAAAGAGTAACCATATACACAACACATAATGGTTTATATTCCCCAAAATTTTAAATAAAAGTATGTGGCAGAGACTCAAATAATTAGGTTAAAATTTATTGAAGATGAAAGAAGGAAAGCGAAAGAGAAAAGGAAAGGAAAAGAGGAAAGGAAAAGAGGAAAGGAAAGGAAAGGAAAGGAAAAGAAGAAAAAAAGAAAGAAGAATGAGATAGTATTTTTAGGGAAGATTATAAAAAAATCAAATATAATTTATTAAAATGAAAAATGGGCACTAAAATTAAACCTTAGTGGTTAGGCTAAACAGTAATTTAGATACAGATGAGGTTTGTAGAGAGTAATTGGAAGATAAATCTGAGATATTAAGCAGAAGGCAGCCCAGAGATAAAGGAAAATATAAAACAAAGATTACGAGACATGGAAAACAAAATGGAAAGGCAACATATATTAAATTTTAGTTTCAAAGGAGAAAACAATGTTAAGAATTTTTTAGTATCAATGAAAGAAAAGGATCCTCAGATACAGGAAATATGCATCCCAATCAGTGAATCCACAGAGAAAATCAGAAAGGAAAGACAAAGTACTACAGAAGAATGACAATTAGACTAACACCAACAATAGCACAAGCTGGAAGACAGCAGGATAATATCCTCAGACTAACGAAGATAATAGGCAGACCAAACGTATAAATGAAAACATTTTCAGACAAAACCAAAGTACTTACTACTACATACCCTCATTGAAAGAACTACCAAAACCAGTATTTTGCGAAGAAAACAATCAAAAACGAGAAAATGGGACACAAGAAAGACTTGAGCACATGAGTAAATGTGCAGGTATATTTTTAAATTATAAGCACTGCTGTCCAAGGGAAGGGTAACAACTAATGTTGGAGGTATAAAATATGTAAAACCAAAATATTCAGCATTAATAGCATTTAGGATGGAAAAGTGAATAGAGTTAGTGTCCCAAAGGGTCTCATATTGTACAAAAGGAGGGCAGAGGAAATGGTTAACTTCAGACTTAGTTAAATCAACCATGCTTTTATAACATCAAGGGTAACCAGAAAGTTTAAATGTTTAAGATAACCAGGTACACAAAAACTAAAATATACTGCATTGTGCTGAAAGCCAACAAATAAGTGTGGATACTGACATAAACTCCTCTGTGTTTCACAAACTCTCACTCTTCTCATATTGTATGCAAACAGTGTCCAATTGACATATGAGACAATGAGAGTGCATAAATCCATATATAAGAAAAGCTTAGTTTTTTTCTTCTCTCAAGATAAATATATACACAAATCTAATATTTTCTTTTGGCATCCCAATGGATCATCCTACTCTTCACTTTGAAAAGATAAAGATACATGCCCAGGATTCTACAGTAAGGACAGCTTCCCGAGATAAAATACACATTGGCACAATAAACCACAAGTTAACAAGGTAAAGAAAGAGCTAAGTGAAGGGTGTTCCAAAGAGACATTAGCATGAACACAGACCAAAGGAATAAAACAGTATGGTCTGTGTAGGACTGTGCAGTTCTGAACTGCTAGGGCACAAAGCCCATCTCCCTGGCTTTCGCTCCTAAAAGACAAGAGGAGACGTCCTTATCCCCACTACGGGAAATAAAGCTGCCGGTAGATCCCAGTCTAATCTTCTCCATCTTCCTTTCTTCATAGTAATCAATGTCCTATACTAGCCACATGTTATCAAGCATCAGCTGCCTAAATTGGAAAGTACACAGTTTTATTGTTTGGCCTCAAAGGAACATGAAATCTGAGTTCTGCTTTATTGGATAAAATGAATTTCTATTGTAGAGATGCACTTTTACATGCCTGTTCTCAGAATGCATCTCCGTATAAAACAAGTAATTACAAAACTGAATTCCAATAAGTAGTAAGACAATTCCACAGAAGAATTCCTTACTAGCTGCTGAAAGCATACACACATGCCAAGGACTGCTGGTGGTATTATATGATGAGGTGGTATTATATGATGAGGTGGTATTATATGATGACGTAGTGCCTAATACTACTTTCTCTTTCACTCTCCAATATGAAAATTAAAACAGCTCACACCCCAAAAGTGGAAGAGTCTCTTGCTCAAACAACCACTTAATGGACATCAGGCAATTAGCACTCACTACTTAACGAAGAGCTCTCAAAGTAATTAGGTTTTCCATACCCTTGAAGTCCAATTGAAGCTTTTAATCAACAAACAACTCAAATCCTAAAGGCTGCACACCAGCTTAGACAGTTAATTTCTCCCTACCAATCTTCTGCAACTGTAGTCAATTGTTCATTCATTTATTCATTCACTCGGTCAGTCATTCATATATTCAGTGAGTGTTAACTATGTACCAGGCATAGGTGCTGGGTATCTTGTAATGAAAACAGATGTTCCTGCCCAATATGACAAAGCACTTCCTCAGTTTATCATAGAACCATGACTTTCATTAAATTAAAATTCTTTTCATATTGCTTTAATATTCTAGTAATACAAATAAGAGCCACACCCAAGTTACTGTAACATAACTTTGTTTCAAATCTAAATAACTGGGATAAAGAAACATACACGTCTTACATAGTAGGTGCTCAATAAATGTCTGCTACTAGCAATTATGATCATTTTAAAAATCTAAAGAAGTAATCAGTTTGCAATGGTTTTCAAACAAGAATGTCCGAGGTCATGCACGTAAAGAGCTACATTTATCTAGATTGGTTATGTACTTGAATGAAGTACAGAATTTAAAAAACCCAACAGAGCTTTTTATCAAAAAATAAATTACAGATCAGATATTACATAGGAAAAATAAGGGATATGTAATATTAGGTATATGGTACGAAATCAATTGTACAGCTATATATTATTTTACTTCTGAGGAAAACTGCTGGGTTCTGTGAGGCATACACTAGAAAACAAAACAGTTCTTTACTAAGTTTATAATCTAGTGGAGGAGAAAGTGGATACAAAAATAACAGAAACAAAGGGAAATACAATTAGAACTACAAATGCAGTTTATGGAACTATGGATTATTCTACTGGGGAAACACCCAGTTCAAAATCATTTTTAAAAGTAATATAGCATCAATTAAATTTAAATAAGGCTTTGCTCAAGTTAGGAATACAACTGTGGCTCACTGTGATCATCCAATTTTGTAGGCACCTATGCTTCAATACTCCAACATAATAGAAACTTTGTAAATTTCCTTAAAACATAATGAAATACAGCTACAACGTAAGGTTCTTTACAGCGCCACCTAACCCAATCTTGCATTTCATTCAATACCTTCTCACTGCACAATATAACATGCAAAGCACACATATGACAATTAAACGATTGAATTACAGAGCTGACATAACAGAAAATCTCATCTATTTAGAGACATCAAAAATCATTTTGTGATGCAAACATGAAAAATAAAGTATATGAACAAATGTCAAACATCATGCTTAGTAATATATTTTGCAATGCATAAGTAAACTGACATATAATAAATACAGAATAACTCTTAAATTTAATGTGAGGCTGTCAAATTTCTCAAACTGCAGTCAAAATATTTTATTTCCTTTCAGCAGCTGAAATGAAACTACAGCTACAAATATTTTTCTGGGCCAAATTTAAAGACAGAGCACCTAATTTACTGAAAAAACTAATAGCACCTTGTCATCTTTCCTAAGTAACATTTCTGAAGGAGCTGTAAGTAATTTTCCAAAACCACAGTATGTAAAATTTGAGCAAATAATTTTTCCTTATCCATATTCAAATAGTATAATTAATTATATATAGTTTTAAGAATTCAATGAAAGGACAATATGAGGATGTAGCATAAAGCTCCTGAAGCAATCTACTTTTTAAATTCGGCACTACTACAAGCTGTTGACACTTCCATCGATTTTAAGCAAGCAGTAGGTTGTTATATTCCTTGCTCCAGTCAAGGTACAAACCCACTTTGGGGAACTGGCAGAATATTATAAGTATCGATTTCTCTGTCTCTTTCAGGTCTGTGAAGAACTTTTGCTTTCTGCAGTATATTTTTATTTAATTTGAAAGTCATTTAAAATCTTGTGTGAAAGTTAGTATCTTAGTAAAAACAAAAAAATAAAAATAAAATTATAATCTATGTAAATTTGTTTTCATTTCCATGTGTCTAATATGAAGAATATACTTTTAACTCCAAAGTTAACAGAATAAAGTTTTAACTTTATGTTGTAATTTACACTAGAATCACCGTCGATATGGTGATTCTTCTAAAGTCATTTTACCCAACTACTTATTCATTGTTTACAATCACAGTTTTCAAGTCATTATAGACTTTTAGAAAACAAAGTCAAGGAAAGCAATGTTAAGAAATGCATTCTGTACCTCCTCTTATTCCACCTCAAATTAGACTTTTTCTTGTATTTGCAATATCAAGACGGCTTTTTTTTTTTCTTTACCTTTGTTTTGTTATTGTTGTTTTGCCCTTTGGATGTCCTAATTTACAACATCTATTTGCAAATAGTGAAAGTGATCTGTATTGTAGTGAACTTTACTTTTTAAAAGCAACTTCAGGATCCTTTTCTTTTCCTTCTGACCCAAAATTAATTAACAATCCCTGTAAATATTTCTCTCGCTCTTCACCTTGTTTACTTGGCTAAACTTAAAATTCCCTGGAAGCAATGATATCCCTTTGATGTGGTGTTTGATTTTTCCATAAAATTTTTAAAAGCAAACTTCATTTTGTTGCTAAAAATAACATAACATACACTGTCGTGCAAAGGCAGTTTTCAAACATAAGTTTGGAATTATAAAGATACATTAAAATACAAGATTTTTCATTCAAAACCTACCAAAGGTTTTAGACAATTTTTGTTTTTGAGGGCGAAACATCTCCACAGTTCTCATAATTATCATTTCTCTTTTCACCTGGCCGATAAAATATTGAAAACTCCATATACGAACAGTTAACATTTATCAATTTGTATCTTCTGCAAATTTATAAACTGTTAGAACACAGTATATTCTCTCTTTGAATATCAGCTGTTCTTATACAAAATTTTAAATCTGAGCTGTTTAATGCTGGACTGCTAGGTAGAAAATGTTTAATGGGGTTAAAAACCCTCTGCTTTTTCCCCACACATACATTTGGAGTAGAATCAAGTATTTTCTCTCCCATTTATTATTTTATTTCCCCCATTAAAATAGCACCTACTATCCAATGAATCACAACTCAATTTAAAAATTCAATTTTAAAAGTCCACTGGTCTTTCACCAAATGACTTTGGTTCTATCAAAGTGCAACTATAAAACATTTCAAAAATACGAAGCTTTCAAGTCCATTTTAAAAAGTAACCCAATAAATTCAATACTGGAAAAAGCATGGTGCTCACTGACAAAGTAAACCCTTAACACGTGCATTCTTAAGCGTTAAGCACTCCTCACATCTCTATGACCACAGACGTCTTACCTAGTTATTTTATTATTTAGAATTATTTGTTATTAACACATTGTTTCTGGTTACAGAATGCCTTAAGTTACTTTTCAAAAATGTTTTGTTACTATGTACTCTTCTTAAACCAAGAGTCTTAAGAGAGACTAAGTAAAAATAAGCCCAAGTGAGGATGACCCTCAGCAAAGCCTAAGAAATCACACATCAGTGCCATCCACCTCCAACAGAGGAGCTATCATTCCCACATTAGTGCTCAGTTCCCCTTAGTCCAGAAGAAAAATTCTAGATGACCAGTGGGTTATGTCCTGCTTTCAGAACTCCTTCTTAGGTTTTTAATCTTTATTCCCCAGTTTTTAAGCCTGCATTCCTGATCTGCACTGATTGTGCCCAATTCTCATCATGAGAGTGATACCAGCAATGGAAAATGGTGTATTTATTATCCTGTAATCCCTGGTTTGTTTGTGTGCTTGTTTTCACAAACACAGTATAAACTGAACCCCACACTGTTTGCCTGACAGCACAATCTTCCTAAATGGGAAAGTAGCTCAAGGAGGAATAACTACTCATTCTGTTGAATTTTGTTACCTAAATAGGGACTGCTGATATACTTCTACCTCATTAGTACACAACTGTTTTATATGTTTGAGCACTTCATTCAGTAACAAGTGAACCAAGTAGAACCATCTGGGAATAAGAATATCCACAAACATCAGACACGTAGAGCAAGGAAGAGAACTAACAGATCACCTACTCCAACCCTCTTCTGTTTTGAGATAAAAACTGAAATTAAGTGTCCAGTTTAGAAATTAAAATAGCAATTTGACATAAGGTCAATAACAGTGTATGGACTGACACTAGTTTGCAGATTGTACACTGGACAGTACTGCTTAAGAACTAAATAGATGTTTCTTTGGGAATTCCTAGTTTCTTTATCTTGCTACCAAAGATGCTCTATAATATCCGTCAAAAGCAGAACACATTACACATCTAAAAAAGTCCTTCTGTCAATCTAGCAATCCTACTCAGAAAATGAAATGAGCTAGATTTGAAGTGAGAAATCCACACTGGCTTCTGGTATTCATTCCTTTTTATTCCCTATATTTCTCACATCTATTTGAAAAGTTCCAGAATTTATCACAGATCAAGGCTGGCTTGCCAGTTTTCACTGACAAAAATCTACCTCAACTTTAAAAAAAAAAAAAATCTATTCACTATGCGCCATTCTTCTGATTTTTAGCACTTCTTTATAAATCTTCAAGTATAATTCAGTAAATCTGAACACATCTACGATTCTCTTTAAAAGCCAAGCATTTAATTCAATGATGTAAAGATTAACTCTTCATTGTTTTAGGTGGAGGGATGTGGAGAGAGGCAAATGATAAGGGGGAGAAGGGTTAGGAGAAAATGAAAAGCAATCCTTTTATGGCTCATATCTAGAAAATATCAAGTTCCTGGAATAATGCATCAATCCAAATGCTTAACTATTTAAGTCAGGTTAGCTGAAATTGATTGAGAACTTACTATGAAACAAGTGTAGAAGTCACTAAGAACTAACAATAGGAATTAACTGTTATTTTGACATATTTGAGCCTTTTTTAACAGTAAGGTCATAAAGACTCACTGTCCATTTGAATATATTCTTACAAGTGTTACTGGAGAATTCCATGCCTCAAGATTTCATACTACTACAGGCAAAATGCCCTTGAATTGAATAAAGTTATTAAGACTGATTTTTATTATGTATTGGGTACAAACTTTGTTATGATCATAGTACTTAAGTTACAGTAGAGGTCAACAGGGAAATGTTTTAAATCCACAAAATGTCTCCTGCAACTTTGGCCAAATACACCTAATACTTAAAATAAGGTCAAGTTGTTTGTTCTCTAACAGAAGCTTTACTAGCCCACTATGAAGTGATTAGGGCAAATCAGGAGGGGTTTGGGATAAAGAATTAAGGAAAAGTTACTTCTGATTCACACCTGGTAGGCTGTAATATTAATGTTCTCAACAAAGAGATTTGGTAAATGAATCAGATTTAGTAAATGAACCTTTATCCATGTACACTACTGGGATAGCCAAGAACACTACTGCCTATGAGTTGCTCATAATTCTTCATTTAAATATATGCAGGCCTTCTTTTCTTAAAATAATTTAAGAAAATTAAGAACAGGAGGTTCAATCCAAAAGAAAGATTGTTGTTCTAATCCAACCATGAGAACTGAGCCTGAGAAGTCCCAGTGAACGATAAACATCAATCATGTTTATTCCTAATGAGAGCAATAAGTCAAACACTGATTTTTTTATCTTTATATTACTACAGAATATATCACACATATTTACTTAATGATTTATTACACATTATACTTTATTTTCCATTCTAGTAAATCTCCCATGGTAGTAACATATTATGCTTCTACATAATGTATATTCATATTTTCTGCAATCTATAACTCTCCACACTACCAAGTTTTATTTCTTACAAGATACTGCCTCCATCTGACGGTCCTTTCTTATTCTGTCCCCAAATGAAAGAGGACAAAAGATATGCAAGTTAGAACAGAAACAACACTACAGCTGCTGAAATATCTTACAATGAAAATAGATCTACATTTATATACGTAGCCCTTTCTCCAAAATCCTCATCTCCCTGATGCAGTAGTCCATATATGTTTTCTGAGCTCCCCAACGAAGAAGCTTGTAATTGTTCATCTCTTGATCACTGAAGACAACACAGTAATAGAGAAAAGGCAATCTCGCCAAGGCAGAACAGACAGCATTCTAAATCAAGGAAGTTTTATATTAGAGGAGATGAGAAAAAAGTCTTTAAAAGTTAACATTAACAGTCATTTAGAAAGTCCAGAGTCAAAAAGGACCAGAAGTATGACTTCAATCTCTCTAAAATTACTGCCACGCAAAATGAAATGCCGCACAGACCACCAAAAAAAAAAAAAAAAAAAAAAAAAAAAACTGAAGAGCTGCCTCTAAACTATTGTTCTTCAAAAGGAAAAGAGAAAAACACAAGTACATAATAAAGTGATTTCACAACATAATGAAAATGGAAGTCAGGCTTCCTATACAATTTCCCTGCTTTTAGTATAACAGAGGTGAAAAGCAATTCGCTGGTTCACTCATTCTTGAAAGGTGTTCACACTGTTGCCACATTCAGGAAAGAGGAAACAAAAAACCAACCAGGTCCTTGGAAGTCTTATCACACTCCAAAATAAAAACTATCTGAAGTGATGAGAGTTTGAAAATTGTTTTCATTTTATACCTTGTATTTTCTATTATTTTTTTCTGTAGGCCCTGGTAAAAACACTATATAGCAGTTAGGTTTTGTCAAACAGCTAGAATTCCAAGAGTACGTGCTTAAGTAACTAAATTACTTTGTTTATTCGATCATCTACTCCCCAAGATCTTGTACATCATTTCAAAGAAGATTTAATAAATAAATATCCCTGCCAATCACAGGGAGAAAATCATCATCAAAATAATACATAAGAAAGAACATATGGCAAAAGCTAAAAAAAAACCTTAACACTTCTTTTTGAGAACGGCACAACAGGAGGTTTTTCCCATTCCTCAACTCCAGACTTCTGCTTCAACAAGTCATTCATTTATAAGTTTAAGGTAACTATTTCCTGTACAGGCCCCAAACCTAGTTTTTAACAAAAGATGTTATGTTGTACTTTAGTAAAAACATGCCCTAAATCAAATCTCAATATAATCACATAGTTGTCCAAATAAAAACATTACCATAATTTCATCTACATGTACATTAAAAAATACAATATGAAAAAAGGTATTCTCAAACTGAAGCTCCTAAGAGGCCCAAATAAATTTATTACCTGTAATTCTAAAAGATAAATTTAAGAACATTCTCATATGAACTAATGCAAAAGCATGTAGGAACTTGAACAAGTTTGTTTTTTTAATACTTTAAATGTAGTAATTATTTTTAAATTATATAGAAAGTATAAAAAGTAAGAACATTTTAATGTTTTTTACCTTTCCCTGTCTCTCCCATAGTCTTCACCCACAACCACCCTCACCCGCTCACACATCAAACCAAGTAACCAATTTCCTGCAGAGATACATTTCATAAAGACATAGAAAACATCCCAATCAAAACTCAGTCTTATATACAAAACTCTTAAAGTTTAAAGAAAACTTTACTTAATGCTAAGAAAAACCAACCTATATACATACCACACAGAAAACATCAACAAAAAGGAAACGTTCCAGATTCAAACAAAGAACAACCAGTATGAAACATTAAGAATTGGGAGACATACCCTCCACTCACATACAATTTATCTCTAACTCTCACAGTTGGATTTTTTTCCCCCATGAATCAGGAAAGGCCAATTTCTCTAAATATATCAAAACTCTTTCATAGACAAATACAGCAACACAGTGAAATGAAAGGAGGCTAAGAAAAACACCCTCTCCATAAAAATATCTCCTTTTTTGGCATAATATGGATGCCTACAAATTCCTTCACTACGTGGTAATTTTCTAATAACACTAAATATTCCTGATAAAATATCACATCTAAGGTAAGCAGCATCTTAAAACAAAAATTTTACTGTCATATCCTAATCTGAGCTAATAGATTAAAGAAATTTATGGAAAATCTACATCATGAGCTATTGTTACCTATGAAGAAAAAAGATGCAGGATGATAAGGTAAAAAAGTTCTGCCTAATTTAGCATTTGTCAAATTCGGAGTCTTCAAAGTTGTAGCCCTGAGATGTAGTCAAGAGATCTCAATGAAGTATAAATTCCCTATAGGAACTTATAATGCTGCATTTTCATTTCAATGACACTGTAAAAACCTTAGTTTACATTCTGGATCAACTGATGACCAGTCTACAAGCAAACCTAACATCTGAGTTCAGTGAAGTATTGACAAACATACTGGCACCAAGCAGAACTGCTGAAACTGCATGAGCAAAGGTAGAAAAGTTCAGATAGAGTAGGAGCACGACTCATCACATGACTCACTGCTGTACCAGCATGACAAACTAAAAACAGCATCATCCATCTCATAAAACACTATTTATTTGAAGTTTGACTTCTAGCTTTTTTATTTCCTTTTGATTTTATAAGTATATGAGAGCTCTAAGTATAAAGAAATTAGACATTGTTTTATGTTAAATTATTTGATTATAACTTAAGAAAACAATTAGATAGCATCTAAAAGAAAACAATGATTATGCGTCACTCATTTTTAATTACTTTTATTAACCATACTACTACCAACCTCCACTAGTCCAGAAATCAACATGGCTGAAGGAAGAACTAAAATGATATGAACTGAACTATAACAGCACTATTAAATCTAGCATGGTTGGTAGAATGGACCAAAAAATAACCATAAACAAGCAATATTTCTTATTTTTTCTTCTGGCTACCATAAGGGCATTTCAGAAACAAAATTATAATTTAACTAGAATATGTAGGACTTTGTGGTCAGTCCCTGTGGTACACAGAGAAATGTTTCCCCCTTCCCTCCAAAAAATATGTCCACATGCTAATCCCTCTATCCTATAAACATCTTATGTTACAGGGCAAAGGGGAAATTAGGGTTGCAATAAAATTAAACCAGGGAGATCATCTTGGATTATCTAGGTGGGTCCAATGAAATCCCAAGGATCCTTAAAAGTGGAAGAGGGAGGCAGATAGAGAGGTCAGAGCAATGTGATGTGAGAAGAACTAAACCCACTGTTGCTAGCTTTGAAGGCAGAGATAAAAGGCCAGGGCCAGGAAATGTGTGAAGCTTCTAGAAAGCCAAAAAGGGCAAGGAAATGCACTCACCCATAGAGCTTCCAGAAAGGACCATGGCCTTGCTGATACCTTCCTCTTAGCCCACTGAGACCCATGTCAGAATTCTGAACTATAAAACTGTAAGAAAATAAGTCTGTGTTGCTTTAAGTCACTAAATTTGTAGTTATTTGTTACAGCAGCCACAGAAAACTAGTACAATCCCTCTATTACCCCATCTTCCCCATACTATATATCCTATCCTGACATTTTACAAAATCCAGAAGCTTGATTTTTACATTTCACTACTTAATATTTCCTATAAGCTATTTCAAATCCTTTATAGACTAAGCCCATATGAACTTTTTAAATAAATGATACATTGTCAAACGTCTTGAATACCCAACTGCACATGAACCTGCAAGTATATTACAGATTCACCCCTCACTTGCTACTGTGAATCAGGGTTTTTGTGCGATGGTGGCTATTTTCTTTTTGGAGTCATTTAATAAAATTGAGCAGGGGGATGACTGGTTAGAAGGCTTAGGAACAGTGAAGATTTGATACTACCACTATGAGTAAGAGGAAGGAAGAATGAGCTGGCCCCAGGTGAGGTTGCTGTGGCACTCGGCAGCCAAGGCTCAGGAAGTCGGACAGTCAGATGAATTCTGGTGTAAAGTTTGTTAGGCAGATAAGGGAGAAAGTCAAGCATGCAATGGCATTAAAAGTATTGACAAGAACAAAATAAAAAGGCTGAAGAAATGGATCACAAATTGGATAGTGGACAGAAAGAAAATAAAGGCAGCTGAGGCTGATAGGTAGTAAGAAAAAGAACTGACTGGGGGACTGGTGATTGGAGAAGAGCCAGAAACAAAAGAGAGGGAGGATAATAGATTTAAATGCTGAAAGGTTAAGACATGAAGACCAGAGAATATGATATAGTTTCCAAGAGGGCACTGAGAGGTAGTTCCAGAAGGAAATAAACAGTTAAAAGAGTTTAGCCAAATCTAGGCAAAGCAGAATCACAAGACTTTGAAGAGAAGCTTGATTATTAAGGTTGATACACCAAAGAAGAAAACAGCACTTTTTCAGAAAACCCCTTAAGGGGCACTGGCTAAAGAACTGTTGGCTATGTGGACCTAGAAGGTTTGATAAGTATGAAAATTATCATAATAAATAAAAAGAGTGGTATGTGCCCATATCTGCTTCCAAATCCCATAAATAATCTTTAAAACTATAAAAATATGGATACCAGCAAATATTTTTAACTGGATAATTACATGAATTTATAATTAAAAGGTGTAGCTTATGTAACAGATACACAAATGGTGGCAACTGAGTTTTAAGAAATCAAATTATTCTGATATGCAACATAAATCATGAAAAGGAGAATAAAAATTACTTCCATAGAGACAGGAAAGGAGGAAGAGTATGGAGATGAAAGTAAATGCACACAGGCCAGTGTTTTGGCTTGGGGAATTCTTTGTACGGAGAGATGGGATGGTTTGGGGCCTGGATTGCTAAAGTTATGACTGAGATAACCTACTGAAGCTACAGAATCCAGGCTCCAAAGATTGTCCAGCTTCCCAACACAGCAGCTTCCTCAGCAGTCTTACCCTCCATCCACTGCTTGGGGAGAATCTATTTCACAGAATAGTTCAACACAAACCTAGACTAAAGTCAAATGCTCTATGTTTGCTATATCTGTTTTTCAGATCTCTCTGAAGTGAGGAGAGAGAATTAATATGTGTGGGATGCTCAAGGAGTTACAACAGAGATGATTCTACTTAATAAATGACTTTACAACTTAATCTCCTTCAATTAAGAACAAAGGAATCTAAAAGAAACATATGACTGGATGAATGTTGACTGTAATTTACTAAAACATAAGAACTGCATTTTTCTTACCATATGATTTCACTTATATGTAGAATCTAAAAATCAAAATAAACAAGCAAAACAGAAACAAAGTCAGAGGTACAGAGAACAAATTGGTGATTGCCAGACGGGAGGGGTGTTAAGTGGCTGGGTGAAAAAGGTGAAAGGGATTAAGAAGTACAAATTAGCAGTTACAAAATAGTCACCATGATGTTTAAAGTACAGCATAGAGAATATAGTCAATAATATTGTGATAATTATACATGGTGTCAGGTACTAGACTAATTGGGGGAATCATTTTGTAAATTATATAAACGTCTAACCACTCTCCTGTACACCTGAAACTAATATAACGTTGAATGTCAACTGTTATTGAAATTTTTTTTAATTAAAAAAAAAGAAGTATATTTTTTTTCACTATAGGACTAACCAAAAAAGCCCAGTAGCAATCATAAGCCATCCATAAAGCACAAGAGATACTCTGAAAAACACCATGCGAATACTACCTTATTGGTTTAGACAGGCCACACTGAAGAGGACTTCCAAAAATAGCCAACCTGAAGTCTGCAGAAATTTATTCACAGCTCTCACATATCTGCAGCTCTGACAGCAGAACAATAAGGATGTTACAGGAAAAAAGTTACTAGTTCAGGTTTACATAAACCAAAGATCAGGTAAGTCCACAATATCTTAAATCAAAAGAAAAGTCCAACTACATGCAACAATCTAAAAGTTAAATAAATAGCTCAGCGAAGTGAGTAAATTAACTTCAGTGAAAATATAGGGTCAATTTCAATTTACCTCTATTCAGTGGCCTTATTCTCAAAACAACTATAAATTTGAACTTCATTATGCTTGCAATCTGATTAAAGCAGATGAAGAATGCAATTTCATCTCAGTGAGTCTGACATCCAAATGCATGAGATTTCACAGCACTGGAAAATTTTCTATGTAAGTATCATCCAGTCTAATGAACAACCTCAGGCTGAATTTCATTAAATCAATGTAAGAAAAATAAACATGAATTAACCAACAAAAAATCACATTCAATAAAGTTTACTGCAAACTAACTTTGCTGTGGTTTGAAGAAACATCTTTAAAGAAGAAAACTATAGCAGCACTAATGAACCAATGTAGCCAGAGGCTAAGTATGAAGGAAGGTGCAAACTTCTGACATGATGCACGATCTTAGAATAGTTCCTTTACCTTTACTTCAAAGGAAAAAAAATCTGTACTGAAAACAGCTAATATTTGTTTACTGAGCACCTGTCATACACTAGACACTTCTCTTATTTAATTCTAAGAATCGGCCTTTGAGCTAGTACTATTATTGGCCCTGCGATCCAGGAAAGAAACCAAAGGGAAGAGAAGTAATATTCCCCAAGTCACAAAATTGACAAATGGCTGAAGCAAGATTTGAACTCATGAAGTTTTACTCCAGAAGCAATATTGTTAACCACCCCACTACATTGTCTCATAAATGGTAAGCTTCTCTATGTAAACATCTGAAAATATCATCCAATTGGGGAAAGAAAAAAAACTAATCATAAAATGTCTACAAGTGCTACTCATTCAGGGTTAGGCAAACTTTTTCTGTAAAGGGCCAAATAAGAAATATTAAGGATTTGCAGTCCACATGGTCTGTCACAACTACTCAACTCTGCTTCTGTAGCCAGCAAGCAATCATAAACAAATGAGGATAGCAGTGTTCCCATAAAACTTTATTTACAAACACAGGTAATAGGCCAGATTTGTCCTAGTAACCATAGCCTACCAACTCCCGGGCCAGCTCATAAATAAGCAGATTTTGAAAGTTTCATTATACTATAAAACTCATGACTGCTATATAAATCAATAACAGAACACTACACATAGGTTATAAGAAGTAACATCATGGACCTTCTAAAGGGCAAATGGTTTTATTGCAGAAAGAGTTTTATTTTAATTATATTGCTAAAATGCATTGTTGTAGTGTTAACAGCAACATTTCTCTTTGCAGCCTCTTGTGGACACTCCTAGGTTTTTTCCTAAATCCCCAAGGAAGGCAGCACTACCTGCAAAGAACAGGTTTTACATAGCCACAGCAGTTTGCACCAGGGCTATTACACAGCCTACATTTGTTCCTGGACCACATTTATTCCCCATCAACAGCATCTATTCTGTGAGGTGGGGACTGTGACATTCAGGCAACAAAATCAGATTTCTTAGAATAGTGAAGGCAGGAAGCATAAGAGGGCATACCTGAATTAGTGTATGCAAATTAAAGATATAAATGCATAAATCTAAAATTTCGCTCATATATAAAATATAAAAAAGTAACAAATGAACTAACAAAACAAACAAAAACAAACTCATAGATACAAACAACAGAATGGTGGTTACCAGAAGGGAAGGGAGAGGTGAAGGGCAAGTCGAAAATTCAACTTTTCTGATGCTGACGTCCTCGTTTTTAACCGCCATCCTCCTGGCTGCTCACCCAGTTAGGCACAGAGGACAGAAAAGTGAACAAGGTTTGCTTGCCATTCTTACAAATCCCCCAAGCTATCTGATATCATGAAGAAGAAAATGGTATCTACTTTGATCCTTCTATCGTTCATCATACACTTATTCTCTCTCTCACCTGTAGCTCACTGTGCAATATATCTTTCACTCCACCTTCTTCTCATATTCTGAATGCTATCACTCTAATTTGACTCTTACCCACCTATTATCTATTTGGCTTCCAAATGTTTTTAATCACACCGTTTACTAAAAAAGAGTTTACATATGCATCCAATATATATTATTTATAAAATTTGTGTGAATATATGTAGGTATATATAAAAGCAAATATACAAGAAAAATTTGAAGAATCAGATAAGTAAATACAAGTTATAATATTTTCTTCCTATATCTCAATGATTCATCAAGCACATTTTACCTGGAAACTAGATTATGGCCATAGGTGCCAAACTTGGCACTACCAAAATAATTGTTGTAAAATGAAAGCTATATTCAAATATATTAATATATAAAATACTATGAGAACACCAATAAGAGTTTGAATCATTCAGCTTGGACATCTATCAAGGAAAGCATACAGAGAAAGTCATACTAAGGTTGGGCTTTTAAAGTCATACTGTGTACTGGGGACAGTAAGTAATTCGGTGATTTGAATAAATTCCAGCAAAAACAGTAGTATCAAATCGGAACCAAAAATGGGCCACTGCAGAGTCCGTTACTTCACCACAAAATAAACCTGCATCAAAACTAATTTTGTTAAAAAGAAAGTCTTTAACGAGTGAGAATAATTTTAAACAATAAATGCAAAAGATAAGCTGAGAAATTAATGCCTTGGATTGACTTTTTAAAAGGAAAAGGTAGCCAATAAAAAATGTAATATCTAAGTATGTTACTTTATACACATACATTACTCTATATTCAGAATTTTACATTCATAAACAACCTGAAGAAAAGCCCAAGATATTTTTAATTCCTTAAGCCTCTTAATACTCCTATATAAAGCAACTACCATGTGGCTCAGAATGTTAAATTAAAAATTAACTTCACTCATTTGGTAACTCATTCATATAAAACTTTACTGAAAACTGCCAAATTAATTCCAAGAGAATGCTTTTCCTTACTTGTCACGTGTTCGTCACTTCTAATTTTTCATGCTTTTCAATTTTTAAATGTGAATACATCGTAGGAACTATATATCTTAAATGTGTCTTCTAGCTTCCAATTTTGTTCTGAACCAGGTATTTACAGGAATCACTAAATAGAGAATCCCTTTCATTCGTGATACATAAAGGGCAACCAATGAAAACGATGCAGACAGATGGGGAATGGCTGGCCATTTAGGAGTACCTTTAACACTTATCATTTTTCCGTTGTTTCATAAATCCTTGTAAGGGCAATATGTACATAATGCAATTCTGTTGCTCCTTTTTGTAATGTTTATCCATGTTGGAGTGGATGACTCCATTTTGTAGATTTATTTATATGTTTGTGAACAACCTATATTTTAAGGGGTTTCTGTTATTTTAGTCTAAAAATAAGCATATAGCAAATTAAAAATAGTGGTTCTATTTAAATAGTCTTTATCTGACAAAGGATAAGCATTTAATTGCTTAAATATTTAATTATGTAGGGTTTGTGCCTTATGATTAAGACAAATTTTTAATGAACATTCAAGTCCTAATGTTAATCCATCTGTAGAAAACAATTAAACGTATTTGATATGCTTTATAAAGTTCTCCTTTCTGAAATAAAGAATGGTAATATAGTCACTAGTAATAAATATGAAACATATTTCTAGTTTATGATAAGGAGTTTTCATAAATATTTTACCAACATCATAGCTTGGTTATCAGACTTCAATTCAGCAAATATTTATTTAGCATCTACTGTGTGCCAGGCCCCATGGGGCAAAAATGGAACTTTTATGACATTTACTGCCTAATAGTGACTCAAAATCTAGCATCAAAAAATTAACATTGAATATCCTGGGGGATATAAAAATTAAGGTGCTATACTGTTCATAGTGGCAAAAATGTTAGGCTACTTTTATAGTTTAGTTCTGAAAAAAAACTGCTTTGTAATTTTCTATCAATTCTATTTTTAAAGTATATATAATATGGACATGAAAAAATACAAAACCATTTCAAATAACTATCACAAGTTTTCTTCACTGTGATTCTGCAGTGGATGACTACCACATGGCATGGTGTAATCCAAACTGGCTGTTAGATCAGAATAAAAAAATTATTCCAACTGAGTCATGATATTCATCAGCTACTTACTCAGAATATTCATAAGTACACCACAATGGATCCATAATAGTGATGCAAAACATGCATCACTGGTTATCATATAAAAACTACTAAATGTTCATGCTAGCAGATGGTGACAGTTGTGAATTTAAATAATCTATTTAAATTACTTGGTGAGCCACCTCTAGCCAATTCATCCCACAGGAGAGAAAGTGAAAAGAGCAACAGAAATACAGGTGGCAAAAACCCAAAACAGTGATATGCTAAAGGCACCTCTACTTGTTTTCTCTATCTCGTGTTGAGAATGCATCAAAAGCAAGAAGCAACTCAGTAGGTTTAATCTCCGATTACACTTGGGGATCCCGAACAAATGTATTTCTAACACCTCTACAAAAAAACTAGTCACTGCAAGAAAGTAGAAAAGTGGCTTCCAAGGTTGAGAGGTGGGGGGGAAATAGATAAAGGTTAAAAGGGTATATACTTTCAGCTATAAGATAAGGTCTGAGGACCTAATGTAAAACATGGTGACTACAGTTGACTATAGTTTACAACACTGCACTGTGTAACAGAAATTGGCTAAGAGACTAGAACTATTCTTTTAGTTAGAGTTGACAGCCAGTATTATTTTCTATTAGTTTCAAGTGTATAGCATAGTGGTTAGACATTTATATAATTTACAGTGATCCCCCAACTAGTCTAGTACCCACCTGGCACTATACATGATTACAATATTATTGACTATATTCCCTATGCTGTACTTCACATCCCCATGACTATTCTGTAACTACAAATCTATACTTCTTAATCCCTTCACCTTTTTCACCTATTCCCCCAACTCCCCGCCTATCCGGAAATCACCAGTTTGTTCTCTGCATCTATAAGTCTGTTTTCATTTTGTTAGTTTATTTTGTTCTTTGGATTCCACATATAAGTGAAATCATATGGCATTTGTCCTTCTGTCTTATTCCACTTAGCATAACACACTAAAAGAGTAGAACTTAAATGTCACACACACACAAAATAAATGTGGTGATGGATGTGTTAATTAACTCCATGAGAGGAGTTAATACTTTCACAAATATGTTTCAAAATATTCATAAACAATATATACGTATAATGTACATCCTGACTCAAAAATGTGTTTTCTTAATCTTTTTAAGCCTCTTGTTGTTTTAAGATGTAGGTCTCCCTAACTACATTTCTTCCCCATGAAGGAAAGGATCTTTTGTGACAGGACCTATGGCAGTCCAATAATACTTATAGGCCCCTTCTCAGAGTAATGTTTCAAGTGCATAAAAAAAAAAAGCATAGGATTACTTGGTATCTACTTCATGGATTACACCCTCCCTGACTTTTATCATATATCCATTGCAGATTAAGAGGTTCTGTTATAGAAGGAATTAAATTAGAGAACTCCTCTACTTCTTAAAGTCTTTGATTCTAAGTTATGGAACATCTCCTTTGAGGACCAAATATCTTTAACGTAAAAATCCCTTGCTTCATAATTTATTGTGATTCTTTAGCTATCCTCTACCTATCCCACCTCAGTACTCTTTAATTTTTTATATTAAAATACATGGCCCATGAAAGGGCCCATGGAAAAAGAAAAAAATGGTATGAGTGACAGCAAACGTTAGGAACCCCTGTACAAAGTGAAAATTGATTACCGCACAGTTGTATGAGTGCAAACATAATTCATTTTACTACTCTTTGCTTTATTGCATTTCACAGATGTCACATTTTTTACAAACTGCAGACAAGATTCTCCACTTACAAAAAGATTATGACTAACTTTATTACAAAGGTCTGGAACCAAACCTGCAATATCTACGAGGTATGCCTATAGTTCAATATCCTGTAAGTTGGTAGTAGAAAGCTTACAATTCAGGTCTGCCATTTACTATTATCACATTTGGCAGGTGAATATTAAGAAAGTTTAAGTCAACTGTGTAACTTACTTCCAGTCCAAGTCACATCCGCTTAGTACTAAAAGAATAAACCAAGCTGGTGGCAGTGCTATAACATCATTCAATGCTAAATATACTAAAACAAAAAAATTCCTTTGAAGTTAGCATTTGATTGTTTCCCAAAGAAGAAAACAATGACATTCTCCAACAGCCAATTTCTCTAGTGTAATCTTTCATAACAGAATCTTAATATGGCTTCTCATTCCCATCAACTACAACATTCAAAGCAACAGCTGTACTTCATACAGATTCTGCAATTTTCAGTTGACCATGCTGATGATTTTTTTCTTCTTTAAAGAAATTACAAGCTCATGATAAAAATCACTTTTACAGAATACTTAAAGAATTGCCCATCATATTACAAACCAATAAATTCAATGTAAATTTAGTAAGATATAGTCCTTAAATACAGTTCTTGGTTTACTTAATTTTCTTACCAACAAAACAAAAATCTTTTTAACAATAAAGTGCAAATGACTATTTTAAATAATCCATTTGCAAGTAAACGTAATTCTTCTTAAATCAAAATAAACACCTGGTTGAAATTCTACACTCTTTAAATAATCATTAAACACTTAGTTTTGATGTTATTTGTCATGATAACTCAACTTTATTAACAAAATTTTACACATTAAACGTGACTCAGCCAGCTTACTTTATGTCTTACACATATATATATACTGGCATTTACAGAAAAAAAATTATAGCAGTGACACCTCCAAGAAGCATGAAGAGAGCGCACCAAATGTTTAAAGGAAGCACTGAATAAGAAAATTATATGGTTCCTCCCTTACAAATACAACAAAAGAGGATCAGTTTTTTGACCTTTAAGCATCTACAGAACTTTTCATTTTGACCTGATAAAACATGCGACCTGAAAATAACTATGCCATGAACTCTTTACGTTTCTTATGTTCATCGCTATCACTCCAGTAAACCCTTCATAAATGGGAAATTAGTGATCATGTCAAAACTCTTCCATACCATACTAAAAGTGGGCCTCATTATTCAACCACCACACTCTGGCTCATTGAACCAAACTGAATTTATCATTCTTTTCAATATAAAGATCCAGACTGCCACCACCAACTGATCAGTTAGCACATAACAGGAAACCTATCTGCTATCCTGGATTTATATTTTGACCAGACTGATCTACGGAAAATGATTTTATATATAATCACATTACCCAAAAATATTTTTAAGTGACCCCTATTTATACTACCAAGCTCAAATTCATATACTGAGCCTCTTAATCTATCCAGATTTAGCTATGACTTCCATACATATATCTTCACAATTCCACCCAGTCTCTTTTCACAACATGTAGGTTTCTATCTGCAAGCCTTTGTTTACACTATCCTCTTGCTGAAAAGCCCTTACAATCACAATTCTTGGCTAAACTTCTTGCTTCAAGGCTCAAATCTAGTCCTACCCTCACAGGTCCTTGCACTACCCTCTCTCCAAAACATTTCTATAACATACCTAAGGTAATTGGTATTGTTACTCGTCGTTTAATGCTTATGCTTTATAAGTACCTCATTGATCATCAGGATGATGTCAATCAAATCCAAAATGAGGTACCACTTCACACCCGGTAGGATGACTATAATCACAAAGACAAGATAATGACTGCTGGTGATGATGCAGAAGAATTAGAACCCTCATACAGTGCTGGTGAAAAATGGTACAGCCTCTCTGGAAAACAGACTTGCAATGCCTCAAAAAGTTAAGAGTTATATGACCTAGCTATTGCACTACTAGGTGTATATCCAACAGAAATACTTATGTCCACACATAAATTGTATAAGAATGTTCACAGCAGCATCACTTATAAATCACCTGAAGATGTACACAACTCAATGTCCATTAAGTGATAAACAAAATGTGGTACAGCCATACAACAGAATATTATTTGGCCATAAAAAAGAATGAAGTACTGATGCACAACAATATGGATGAAGCTTAAAAAGATTATGCTAAGTAAAAGAAGCCAATCACAAAGACCACATATGATTCTATTTATATGAAATATCCAAAATAAGCAAACCTGTAGAGATAGAAAATAGGTCACTGGTTGCTTATGGCTAAGGGAAAATGGAGGATTCAGGGGAAAATGAAGGATTCAGGGGAAACAGCTAAAGGGTGTGGGGTTTCCTTTTGAGGGTGATGAAACATTCCATAATTGTGCTGATGGTTGGACAACTCTGCAAAAAAAAAACTACTGAGTTGTATACTTAAAATAGATAAGTTGTATGATATGTGAATTATATCCCAAAAAAAAGAAGGGACTGGGAGGATAGACAAGCTGAGACTCTTCCACTGAGAAAGGAATAACGATGCACTAATTTTCAATATTTCCAATTAGAAGAGCTCAATATCTGAATAATTCTTCTTTCTAATAAAAATCACAACTATTAATGCTAGCTATAATATTTATGACGATTATTCAGGGAATTGTAAAAGGGAGGACTTTCACATTTAGAAGTTGTATTTTAAGATGGATCTGCATCAACTTTACATGATACTATAATCAGATTTATACTTAAATGGCAGTAAGTGGACACAGCAATAAACTTGGATAATACAAAGAAATATAAATAGAAATCATCCTTCACTTGTTTCATTACTCACCATTTTCTGCGCGGCTCTTCTACTCTTCCAAAACTGTTCGACCAACACTACTGCCCCAATCTTTGTTCATAACCTTTCCTTCTTTCTCTACCTATCAAATCCAACACAACCTTCAATATAAATCAAGCCTCATCTACTGCAGAAAGATCTCCAGGACGCTAGCCCAAAGTTCTAGCACAAATTCAAAATATCTGATTACTACAGGTACATACTGTTAGTTATATTTCTTACACTTCTATCTTATATAGTTATTTCACTTACTGTTTCCATATGAATGTCCTATCTCCTCAACTATGTAGCTTCCTGAGGGCTGACAAGTCTAATTGTTTCATATTTGGATTTGGTACAGTAATATGTCTGTATGGAGTAAAACAACAACAAAATATTTGGTTAACTATGAGGAGTAGGGAAACAAGGGTGGCAGAGGATATTTAAGGTCAACTGACACAGTCTCAATCATTCAGGATAATCCACTCTACCTAAAGGCTCAGTATTTATTCTTTACTCAATAGACTTTTGGATCTAAGCACTATGAATTAAAATATTTTAGTGAAAATAGGAATAAATATGAAGTGATTGCGGGTATTTTTACAGAGATCTCAACAGAATAAGAAAGAAGCTAGTGTTCTAAGTAGTCCAGCAGGGTGTTTCAACCTAAGAAAACCCGAGACATAAACATCCTCATTAAATAATCATTTCTTGGTATCTACTAAGGCTCTATTTTACATTTCACACAAAGTATATAACTCAATACAGGGATGCTACTGGAAAAATGCTCCCCAACTGCAATGATAATGCTCTTTCCCTCAACTTGTTTTGAGGAATTCCTAGAAAACCACATAAAGCTGTTCAAATTAATGATATTAAGGAGAATATATTTAAGTATAAAAGAGCTGTAGGTCTGCATTTGAAAAAGCTTATTAATCATTTTTCTCCTTTATACTACTAAATACACTTTGGCGAGAACATATAAACCCAGCACAAATGTGAACACACAGACTGGCCAAAACAGTTCCTTCATTTCTGGTTTAACATAATTAGAGAATTTTGATTATCATGTTTATTCATATGTCTCAAAAGAGACAGCACAAGTACTATCTAATAATTTTTAGAATGCTTCTCTCCAAGCTTCTTAAATGTGGGACAACAGAACTCCAGAGGCTGCATGTGTGGAGGAGCATTTATGCTGGCATTGAGAAATGGGAAGCCTGTTTCCATTTGCCTCTGCCTCTGCCTCTGCCAAGGTTAAATCCTCAGCTGAAGAAGCACACATCTGTAGGCAAGAGTTTTGCAGAGTCTTCTAGCAACAGTGATTTGTGAACACACCTTTTGTTATAACTGTACTCAAAACTGTATCCACATTTAGACATAAAACAAGCCATAAAAGGGAGAACATTAGGATAAAACTGATCCCTACAAGTGAACTCACTATAAAATTAGTTTTTCTAAAGAATTTTTAAATATACTTTAGAAAGTAGGTAGTCAAAATTTCACTTAATTTTTTTATTTTTCTAGAGAACACAGAGGACCACATCAGGAAAACAGGTTCTAGAGATCAAAGCAATCAATTGAAGAGAAAAGGACGATGGATGGGTTAATTCAGGTTTAGGAACAATTTCACACAAGATACTTACTCTGCATCTAACCCAGCATTTCAAAACCAATACAAGAGTCATATCAAAGATTAAGCCATTCAGTCAACAAATATTTTCTGACCCCTTATGTTCTATCAAATGGCTAAGTCTCAAATTGGGGTAAGAAATCTGAACAGATAAGAGATCAACTAGATGTAAATTAAAGAGATTTCTACTCATTTATTTATTCATTCACTCATCTCATTCAATAAACAATGACTGAGAACCTACTACAATGATTGGCAACCCTGACATATAAAGGTACAAAAAGGAGTAATATTAATTCTGACTCCATAAAGGTACACAGTATAGTGGGAAAAACAAAAATAATGACAACGCAGTGTGCTCAGTGCTACAACAGCATAGGTTGCTCAGAAAGCACACTCTGGAGAACCTGACTTGGTCTCAGCAAATGGAACTACCCACTAGTTCAGGGCCTTGTCAAACAAAAGTAACAGTTTTCACATGGAAGAATCTGTGTGTCTCTGGAATTCATGTTGACATTTAAACTAGTTTTTGTAGATTCTGATTTGGGAGAAGCCAAACAAAACAAAGATAGATGGAAACAGTTTTTTGCCTCTACCTAGCACAAGAGCCAATCATCCATGGGACTCATGTTTCTGTACATCTATCGATTACTCTTTCATATTATCTTTTCTATATGTCAATATAGCATATAGCCTTAGATAGTAGAAACAATATCTCCCTTGGGAGGCAGACAACAGATTTGCTCCTGACCAGGTTAATAAAGATAGCATTTCCCTCTGGGTGAAGGTTGAGCAGGTTTGCTAGCAGCACTCTATAAAACTGGAGGTTTCTTAGCTCTGACACCAAGCTGCTCTGTGGATGTCACCAATCTGGACATGCCTTTGCATGGCCCCTGTAGAACTGGAGAGGCAGGGGAACCAGTGCAAACTTGAAGCTCATACAGCATGCTATGCCATGAGCTATCTAGCAACAAATATCGAAATGTAGGAGATTAACTTATTAATCTGCAAGTAGGGTAGAATCTCAGGTTCTTCACAGTTCTTAAAAATAATTTTTCTTTCAGTAAATAAAAAAGAAAAGCCAAATGAATCTGCAATTTTCACCACAGAAGAGGGCTAAAAATAATTTTTCTTTCAGTAAATAAAAAAGAAAAGCCAAATGATTCTGCAATTTTCACCACAGAATAGGGCTAGTTAAATGAGAGGTGGGGAAAGGAAGAGGAGGAGGAGTAACTCAACACACCATATCAACTCTTGTAATAAATCTGGTTAGCTAAGCCGGTGTTAGTAGACAGGCTAGAAACTAGAGAGGTAGGTAGCATATAAGTTCCAAGACAGTGATAGCATATTCTTGGTCAATAAAATACCTCCTCCCTCCTTTCTGTAGAAGAGGGAGAGTTAGAAATAGAGTATTATTTCTAAAAACACACATTAAAAACCAATACTTTGTTCATTCTTAAATAAAATGACTCAAAAGCTATTAAAACACATATGACTAAGTGTGCTTGAAATTGAATCAATCTAAAAACCCTTAAGAGAAAACAGTAATGAGAAAATAAGATTCATTAAAAGCCAGTATTTCAACTTTCTTTAAAAAAAAAAGTTCAGTCTCAGAAGATTTGGGTGAACAGTAGAGACAGAGATCCTAACAGAATTTTCCGTACTGTTTTATTTGTAAATTTCTACCTTATGGAAATGTCAGCAAGTGAGAAAAACAGTCTAGATAGATCAAAAGATGCAAAGAAAACAAAATAATGCTGAACCAAGAACCTGGAGAGAACATTTAGCAAGTTTTTACAAAGTGTTTCTGTAATATGAGACCATTTTCTACATCAAACATTCTGAAATCAGCGTACCTTCCAAAATTAGGTATCACAGCAAGGAAGAAAGCATTCCTCTGCTGTTGCTTCCTATGACAAAAACCAGGTGATATGAAAATTTGTACAAGTGGAAATATTATTCTAATCATGATCACACAAAAGATGTAATAGGAAAGATTCCATTTTAATTTAGAAAACAAACTTGGGGAAGAATTATTATTTGGAGGCAGTCTCTCCAGTGACTGCCACTAAGAAACTGATTGATTCACTTATTCCACCAATGTGAGGGATGGGGAAGGAAACGGACCAACAGGACAGAAAACTGCATGGAGAGATTATCCCTGAAAAACTGAGCTGCATCCGTTATGTACTCTCAGGAAAGTTACAATATGTGATTTCTATCTTATGTGTGCCTAATAGTTAGGATTTTCTTCATATTTTCCAGGGACTTTTACAGTGCCCAGTATACTAAGGCATTTGTTTCCAGAGCTTAAAATTAATGTACTGTAAGAATCGCCAGGTGTTGGCTTTATTAGAACTGTAACAAAATATCACTGTTTTCAACCGTTTATTATGCCAAATAAAAACTAGCAGATTTTCTGCCCAACAGTATATCAGGACCGTCTGTCACTGCTAACAGCCAGCAGACAAGCTGAAAGAAAAAAAAAGTGGGGGGCGGAACAAACCAAAAACAGCCCTGGGGGAGGGGAGGGTGAATGTCCAGAGATTGGTGGTCTACTACCTGCTTCAAAAATACTTTTTGTCCTATGGAAAAACATTCCTGACTTGAAAAATGAGTAAAAAATTATACATTCAGTTTGTTAAAACCTTACTGTAGATGTTCCTAATCATGATTTATTTAGGAAGAGCTGCATTCTTGTTTCCTTTTATTTTGATACTAGGTATGAAACTGCTGTGGATGAATGCCATGGGAGAGACTCACTGACCCCACACCACTACACATTGTCTACCATGTGAAAGATGCTGCAGAGAAAGCAAAAAATGTTACCTGCTTTCAAGGAGATTCATCTTACTATACATTTCTTTGTATAGTCAACATGCCTGTGTCAAATGCCTACTTACTAATTCTTCCTCTTAATCCCCCTCCTTTTTTAAGGGGTAAGTGCACAATTTAAACCAGGAACCAAATATCAAAAGGGGTCAAAGAACCCTCATATTCCAACTGTGGTGATATCACTTACAGGGCCAAATCTCATCCATCAAAAATAACCCAAAAGGCATGAGAGAAACTACGCAATTTTCTAAATGACAATAATGTTCCATTCATTAAACATCATTCATTATACACACATACACAGAGACTCAAACACCCCCACAACATCATATTCTTATGGCTATATAAAAAGAGAGAGGGAAAAAATATAGAAGGAGGCTTTATGATCAAAGGTAAAAAGAGAAAAACAATCCAACTTAGAGAGGGAAAGAGAAGGCAACAAAAAAGGTAGAGAAAAGAGCCAGAGAAACAAAGAGGGGTTCATTTCACTTTTTTAGAACTCTCTCTTTAATGAGTTTTACTAAACATTACTTGTCTGCCATGGATTGAAAATTAGAACATTAGCCCTTCAGCAAATGCAGCTTGAGAAACGCTGCTCTAAAGACTTAAAATTTAAACATCATGAAATTAGTATGCTCATAAGTATACAGTTTATACTTAGGCTTTACTTTTAATGAAAAAATAGGCCTTTCTTAATATGCAGGCATCCTGTTCCCACTGAACTGTACTGAATTGCCAATTAACTTTAGAGCATCAGCTCCCAGGAGGATCTGAATTCTCTTTATATTCTCCCTACCTGGCATGGCACTCACGCTCAATTAACCAACCAGCAAATCACACACATGCTCAGGGCACGAGCAAAGCTGGAATACTTTAAGACAAAATGTTTTTGAGATAATATATTTCAACAAAAGCAATGAAGTGGCCATAATGGAATAAATAACTTGAAGACTCTTGTTTTAAATTTAGTATTCTTTTTGTTTCAAATTATATATGGGTAGAGAGAGCACAACAATCTTTTCAGTACTTAAACCTCTAAAGGTCTTAATCGGCAATGGTAGAAGAGTGCCTTACATACTCCCAGGGAGTCACCTCTGACCATTCTATTTGAAATTCCAACACTTCACCCCCTGAATTCTGACTTCCCCTTCCTCTGCTTCATTTTCCCACAGCACACGTCCTATTTTTTGTCCATCTTCCCCCATTAGAATTTAAGCTCCGTGTGGACAGAGAATGTTATCAATGTTCTCACTGCCTGACACTTAGAAAATGTATAAAATGTTGCTGAATAAGTCAACTCTTCTAAAAATCTCGTGAAGCCTTCATTTAATAAGCCTCTATTTTCACCTAAAATGTAAACTTCCATGGTAACAAACAAAGCTCTCCATCAAAGAAAATGTGATGTAACTCTGCCTATCACCAACAGATGGCACTAGTTTCAGCTGCTACCTTGGACTTAAATTCAGCATGTATCTTTGAAGCTGTCAAAAATATATATTGAAAAGAACAAAGTCAAAACAAAAATATGTTTGGAAAAATTCAAGAGAGTTAAAAAAAACATAAAGAGTTTAATCCAGTGTTCCCACAAATACAGTACTTCCATTAAAAAGCTTTAGGTAAATACACATTATACTAATTCCTTAAACTCAAGAACAAAGGGTCTTATGAAGAACATATTGGAAACTAACCGGTTCATAAGCAGAGGGCCTACCATATTAGCCTAAATTCTCTATAGTTATATTTGTTAGAGCTATAAATATAAACAAGCACTTGTTGATAACTTTGAAAAGGTGCTTATTTCTGATTATCCTAATAGTCAAGTTCAAAAGCAACTTATAGGACTCTCAAGAACAACCTGTCCCTATTTCATATTTCTTTCAATACCTCTACTTTACCTTAAAATGAAGATAAACATCCCATGATAAGTAAAGTTTCTGAAAGTTAGGCTATAAAAGTAGGTCATTAGAAAATTCAGTAGTCAGCAGATACTTTAAATATTGCATATATAAAAGTAGAAAATGAAAGAAAACAAGCCAAAATATTTGTTATACAAAAATGATCCAGCATATGAAAGAATAAACATCAAGCCAAAGCTTTTAGCTTTCCAATGTGAATTTACATCCTCAGGAAATCACTTGCATATAAAACTTAAATAAGGAAGGAAGAAAATATATAGCGATTAAGTATGTACATAAGTTTCAAGTCACAGATTACTATTCCTTCTGAATTGGAATGAAGTTTAAATTACAACTTAAGAATAAAGCACAGGATGCAAGAAAAAGAAAAGGCATATGTGAGAAAAGAGAGCATGCATATCAAGTCTACTTCAACTACTCAACATTTAAGGTCATCCCACTGTTGCTCTACTTAATGGTACCAAAAATTGAGAGTACAGTAATCTTGGTTCCTGGGTTTTACTTTAAAGAGCTCGCCCTTCTGTTTAATTTAACTGAGCAATATATTATATAAGACCCTTGCACACAAAGGTAATGACAATTTCAGTAATCGCCAGGTATAAGAGAAACAGAAATTAAGACATTTGTGTAGGTATATTATGAAATGAGAAAAATGCTAGCAAAAAGAGACAATTGGAATCCCAATGTTGATGGGATTAAAAAGGAAAGAAAGGCTTTCAAAGAAGAAGCAAGATCAGCACTGTGTTTTTGAAAGATAGATAAGATGTGAAATGCTGGCACGGTGAGAATTTTCTAAGAAGGAATCCCTTCAGTGTAAGTGGAAACTCACACTGAGAAGAATGAGCTGGTAGTGTGATAGAGTAGGGGATGCCTTACAAACCCAAGTGAGACGACGAACTAAAGGGAAGCATGGAAGGTCAACTACATGAAAAAAATACTAAATATTAACATGACAGAGATTTGCAGGATGATAAGTTAGAAGAACAGTGAGGACCAATTATGAGGTTTATCCTAAGCCAAGTCTGAGGTGATAAGGTATGGGGGCAGAATAGTGGCAGTGCTAGTGGGAAGTAAAAAAGAACACCAAAAGACACTGCTAAATGTAAAAATGACAGAAATCAAAAAAAGCACAATCATAATGAGGCTCAAGTAAGACAGGCCTAGGTACAAATTCCAATGTTGCCACTTCACTAACTAGAACAGCAGGCAGGTAATCAAACCTTTGACAGCCTGTTCCTTAACCAGCAAAAGGGGGGATGGGGGTTGGGAGGTAATACTGCACAAGGTTGCGGTAAGAAATGAGATACCATATTCAAAGTGCGTGGCAGATTACAGAAAACCGACAGATGTTCATCACTTCCTGATACTTCTTATACAAAAATATAACTGCCTACAAAAAATTTCTGGAAATAAGCTACCACAGTCCATTCCCATTTTAAATCAAATAATATGGGGATAAAAGAGTGCTAAACCAACACGCTCCTAAAACAGTTCATCAGCATGCCTAATTGCTCCCCAAACAAGGACATTACATTCTCCAATATCCATTTCTAAATCAACGGTCTTAAAAATAGAAGCAATATCCATAAGCCAATATCTTCCATATAATACCTTCAAGAAATATACTGTACAGTTTTAGTATCCACAGGATGTTGCCAGTTAACCAGAGAACTCCACCAGAAAAAAATACACTTATAATCAATTTTATTTAATGATTAATGTGAAATAATTATCTGCTGTTAATATCTTTTTGGTTCTATTGACGATCGATTTATTTCTACAGGGCACTGTGTTTGCTTAATATGGTCTGATGATATTAAAGTATAAACTCTGCATAAATATTTGGCTGTGATGTCAACTGAATCTATGATTTCAGTGTACAGTTGAGCACTCTTCAGATCAATGCAAGACACTGACAATGTGAAAAATGCTCTATCAACTATGCTATAATCATAAAAGCAAATTTCTTTCCTGCTACTACACTTGAAGTAAATGAAATGCATCACTTTTTCTTTCTACAATGGGTACAGATTCAGAAAAGGGCCTAATTATTTACCAACTATCTCAGATATTGCCTGGCCATGGTACTGGCAAAGCTTTATCACTCTCTTACCTAAATGTTCCTATTATACTTTATCAAGTGGAAATAATAGCTAATGTTAACTATGCTCCTTCTGTGTACACAAACTGTGCTGGGTGCTTTCTATTTCTAATTATCACAATAACTCTGCCAACACAGCCACTGTTATTGGCCCCATTTTACAGGGAGAGGCACTAAGGTTCAGAAAGGCTAACTACTGAACATTATACCATAAATAGCTCCCTGTACTAAACACATACTTTCTTGTGGCCATGATTTTACTCGTTCTGTTCTCTTTGTTTAGAATGCTTTTACCCCTTCCTATTAATTCCTATCCATTTTTAAAAGTACTTCCCCTGGGACATTTTCTCTACTGCAGTGCCAATATTAGAGCTTTAAAATAGTTGGTTTTATGAATGAATAAATGAATAGAAACCTGGGATTCCATACTAAAATTCTGATTTAATAATTTGCTATGTTAACTAAAGTATATGCCTCTAAAACTTACTAAGTACCTAGCACTGTCCCTGGCACCTAGTAGGCACTCAATAATTGCTGCTAGAAGAGGAGGTGGAAAAGTGGGAAGGAGAAAGGGAAAAAAGAAAAAAAACAGAGACAAGAGGCAGAAAAATCCCAGGTTCCCATATTTCAGAATCTTGATTTAGAACTTAGAATAGTTTTATAAGAAAACACTTACAAATAATAATAATAATGTTAGCTAATCTATGCTTTACCAACAGTGAGT
The DNA here is from genome assembly GCF_902729225.1 of Pteropus medius. Taxonomy (NCBI): domain Eukaryota; kingdom Metazoa; phylum Chordata; class Mammalia; order Chiroptera; family Pteropodidae; genus Pteropus; species Pteropus medius. The sequence goes on from NW_024351545.1 coordinate 1,017,686, forward strand.
TCTTAGAACACTAAGAATTTTGTGCAAAAACATAAGACTCAATGTAAACAGAATATAGAATCGACTCCAAGTTACAAAGAATAATCTATGAGTATCTTTCAAATCTTAATTAAAACTGACCTATGTTTACTGTTAAGAAAGCTTTAAAAGGACACTGAGCTAAAATAGAATCCACCTATCAGTCTCGTTTCTAAACAATTATAAAATGTGGAAGACAAAAGTATATGCTTTCATATTTAAGAAAAGGTAATAAAATCATTTTTAATTTAATCATTTTAATTATATATGCACACTCCTAACAGTTTCCCTGCAGGTCAACTTTCTAGATATCCAAGAGCCAATAAAACTAACCAAAACATAAGTCTCTTCCCAATGGTGGGATGTCAACCAACCTTCTCTTACTGCCTTAGTGCGTAATCACCCCAGCTGGGCTCTCTCCTATTCATCTCTCTTATTTCTCCATCACTCAGAATTCCCTCTCTATTGCTAAGGAAATCTTTCTTTGTCAATGCCTTGATCCTGTCAAATAGAAAAGAACTGTGACAAAGCAGTCTTCCAGAAGACATTGCTTGCACCTGGCACTCAGTACCTATTTCTCCATTCATGCCCAAGTCTAAAGAAGTAAACATATCAATTCTGTATTTCAAGTATCTGCACACAATTGATAGACCAAAATTATTTATAATGTTGTCAATTACACTGACACAGGAAAACCACACAAATTATGGTAGACAACAGAATAGAGTAGAAAGAATGTGATTTGGCATCAGAGATGGGTTTGTACTAACTCTACCACTGAAACTTTGGAAAATGTTAAGTATATCTGCCTTTCTTGTCAGGCAGATGACAAAATGAGCTTACAAGGAAAGTATTTGGTACATGATAAAACACCAAATATTTTATCAATAATGATATGATTACTAATAATTTCCAAGTAATCTTTAATCCAATGTGTTCCCACTGGCTCCAAGACTCAAATGAGTTTCACAAATCCTCTCCCTTTTACAAGAGGGCAAAAGAAAAAGATAATCAAGACAAACAGAATAGTATGCACCCCAGTGTACACTGCAGCGCTATTTACAATAGCCAAGATATTGGAAGCAACCCAAATGCCCATGAATAAACAATTGGATAAAGAAGTTGTGGTACATATATACAATGGAATATTACTCAGCCATTAAAAAAATGAAATCTTACCATTTGTAACATGAATAGATCGAGAGGGTATTATGCTAAGTGAAATAAGTCAGACAAAGAAAGACAAATTCCATACAATTTCACTTACATATGGAATCTAAAGAACAAAATAAACAAAATATTAAAACAGACTCATAGATGAAGAGAACAAACTGGTGATAGCCAGATGGGAAGGGGGCTGGAGGTTAGATGGAAAAGGTGAAGGGATTAAGAAGTACAAATTGGTAGTTACAAAATAGTCATAAGGATATGAAGTACAGCATAGGGAATATAGTCGATAATATTGTAATAACTGTGTATAGTGCCAGGTGGATACTAGACTAATCGGAGGATTACTTCGTAAATTATATAAATGTCTAACCATTATGCTGTCCACCTGAAACTAATTTAAAATAATACTGAATATCAACTATAATTGAAAAATAAAAATTAAAGAAACAACAACAACAACAAAAGACAAACAGAATAGCCTATAATATATACATAATGAAACTAGTTTGCTTAGGTGTCCGACCTGTTGTCCTGGAACAGAAACAAAAATATTTGAACAAAGCCAGCAGTCTGAAAAAACTCTTAGTTTCCCAAGGGGAATACATTCATTTACATGTGTAAATTAAAGTATTATTTCCCATTCTGTGTATAGTTCATTTGGTTCTCATTATTTTATAGGTCTATCCTTAAAAATAGGTAATAAAAAAAAAGCAGCCTGTGGTGAGTGATGGCTGCAATACAACACTAAAATATAAAATGCAAGAAATGAAGGCTAAAATGGGAAGCCAACTGAGATTGTGAATGCAAAAATCACACTCAAAACCAAATGCCTGACAACATGATAAAGAATCAAAAAGATGGCCTTTTGGCTCTCTGAGCAGCACTGTGGCGATCAGCAAGAACAAATGCCTTACAAAAGGCAGCAAAAAGGGAGCCGAGAAGAAAGTGGCTGACCCATTTTCTAAGATAGACTGGTATGATGTGAAAGCACCAGCATAGCTCAGCATAAGAAATATTGAGAAAACACTAGTCATAGAACTTTAGGAATCAAAATCACATCTGATGGTCTCAAGGGTCATGTTTTTGAAGTGAAGCTAGCTTATCTACAGAATGATGAAGTTGCATTTAGAAAATTCAAGCTAATTACTGAGGATATTTAGGGCTAAAACTGCCTAATTTCCATGGCATGGATCTTACCTGTGACAAAATGTGCTCCATGGTCAAAAATGGCAGACCAGGACTGAAACTCATGTTGATGTTAAGACTACCGTGGTTATTTGCTTCATCCATTCTGTGTTGGTTTTACTAAAAAATGCAACAATCAGATTTGGAACACCTCGGAACACCTCTTATGCACAGCAGCAACAGGTCTGCCAAATTTAGAAGATGATCAAAATCATGACCCAAGAGGTACAGACAAATGACTTGAAAGAAGTCATCAATAAACTGATTCCAATTGGCAGTAAAAACAGTAAAAACTTGTTAATATTCAGTGTTGGTATGAGTAAATTGGCACTGACATACAAAACCGGTGGGACAATGATCAATATGACCTCTCTGTAGGATAGTTTGACAAAATGCATCAAAAGCTTTTAAAATGTGTCATCTTTCCAAAGTCAGTCATTACAAGAAAACTACAAGCCAATATCCCTCATGAACACTGAAGCCAAGACCCTTAACAAAATATTAACAAATGGAATCCTCCAATAGGTACAGGAAAACATATCATAATGAAGTGAAATTAATCACAGGAATTTAAGGTTGGTTCAAAGCTAGAAAATCAACTGAACAACTATATGTTCCCTTTAATAGCTACCAAAAATCATCTGACGATTCACTGTCCATTTCTGATAAAAACACTAACCCAACTAACAGAATAGATCTTTCTCAACTTGATAAAGGCATTTATAAAAACCTGTAACTAACATCAGACATAATGGTCAAAGACTGAATGTGTTTCCCCTCTGTAAGATCAGGAACAAGACAACAATGTCCACTCTTACCACTGAGTAAGAAAATGAAATAAAAGGCACACAGATTGGAAAGAAAGAAACGAAACCAGAAACCATCTTTATTCACAAAAACCATGACCATCTGCAGAGAAAATCCCAAAGAATCTCCAAAAAAAAGCCACTAGAACTACCAGGTCAGTTTAGAATGACGGGTACACAAAACTTAATTGTATTTCTACATACTCGCAACAGAATTGAAAATTAAAATTTTAAAAGTACCATTTACAATATACCATTTAAAACTGTGAAATAGTTGAGATGAATAGAAAAAAATATGTGCAAGATGTACATGCTTAAAACTATAAAGCAATGTTAAAAGACATTAAAGAAGGCCTAAATAGACGAAAAGATATGTAATATTCATGAATCAGAAAACTCAATATTGATGTAAATTCTCCCCAAATAGATTTATAGATTCAATGCAATTTCGATGAAGATACCAGTGGGTTTTTTGTAAAAATTAACCAGCTGATTAAAAAACTTTCATGGAAATGAAATGGTCCAAAAATCTCCAAAAAAAACTTTAAAATATCAAGTTGGAAGACTCACGCTACCCGACTTGCGATTTACTATAAAATAACATCATCAGGATGGGTATTACTGGTGAAAGGACAGCTGTATAGACAGAATTGAGACCTACACATACATGGTCAATTAACTTTCAACAAAAGGTCAGGTAACTACATGGAAAAAGCACAGTATTCAACAAATGGTACTGGTCCTATTAGACATCCATACAAGAAAAAAAATTCTCAACCTTTACCTCACCCCATACACAAAAATTAAGTTGAAATGAATCCTCACCCTAAATTTAAATGGTAAACTATAAAACCTCTAGGAGAAAATATTTGTGACTTTAGAGTAACCACAGATTTGTCAGATATGACACAAAGTACATTATAAAAAAAAAAAAAAAGATAAACCAGACTTCAAAAACCAGATTATTAGTCAGGAACATGGATACCAGTCAGAATGCCTAGGTTCAAATTCCAGCTTTGCCAGTATCAAGTTCTGCACCTCACCATTTTACTGTCTGTGTCTCAGTATTTTCCCCTTACCTGTATAATGAGATAGTACCTACCTCATAGTTAGTCAAGGATTGAATGAGATAATGTTTAAATATTTCCTAATATAATTAAGTACTCAAAAAGTATGTTTGCTACCTTCCTAAAATTTTTATTTAGTTAAAGAATTATCTATCCAAATTTCATGGCTCAAAATTTAGTATATTCTGAGTCTTAGAATTTTATTAAACATTGTATAAAGAATAAGAGTTTGGCTTCATTTTTTATTCAATTCTCTTTAAAGAAATGATCAAGAATAACAGGCATACAAATAAGAAGGGAAATAAGAAAAGGGGGAGGGGACACATTTACTGTGTACCTAATATAACCCCAGAAAGCAGGTGCTAACTCTTTTGCTCCTCCTACCAGGTATCTACAGAGAAACAAAGGATCTACATAAAGCTTATAATAAATCTTCCTAAGTAGCCTTTAAAAAGAAGTGCTGGCTTTCAATTTAAGATACTGGATTGGTGCCCAAATGCAAATGTCTCATTAAAAGTGAAATTCATGTTTAGAGAGATTAAATTGTTGTAAGGAACATTTGTAATGATTTAAATCAGAAAGTAGTATATTAAGAATCACAATGAAGGATCATCTCACCATAAACCATAGCACCCCATTACCTTCTTTAATGTTATAATCATGACTCTGGTTACATAAAAACATGCATCAGAATACCAGTAAATGAGAAGATTCAAGCTGTCAACCCTTTAGAGTTCTCAAAGTTATAAATAATGAGAATTCTTTGGCACCTATTCCATCTCTAAATATGGAGACAGAGGGACAATTCACTGCAAAGAAAGTCATTCTACAAATTTCTCTTAGTTCTTGCTTTCCCATAGTTCCCCAAAAGCAAAAAACAGAACACAGTAAGAGTGGTGGGAAATAACAAGACACTCCACAGGGAGTACGCTTACCTGTAATGCTTTATTCTCTTTAAGGTCCAACCCAAACACATTGTGCCGCTTCACCTTTAAGAAATCAGCATCAAGTCCATCATCATCCTCCTCCTCATCATCAGCTCTGTCCAAGAAGTGTATAGCAGTTTCCTTGTTCTTCCATGACTCATCAGTGCTAGGGACGAATTGAGGTTGAGACTCTTTTCCTTTTCCCAGTTTCTCTTCTATTTCTTCTTCATCTTCCTTCTCTTCTTCCTCATCACTAATGCCATTAGCCAGTCCATCCTCTGTCCCTTCTGCTCTTTTCCCACCTTTCTGAAGGATGGACATTTTCTCATTGAAGTAGGCTCTAAATTCTTCCACTTCATCATTGGTGAGGGAGGGAGCTCTTGGCTCACTTACTTTATTATCTTGGCTCACTACCAACTCTCTGGTGGGTTGTTTCTGCATTTTCTGAAGAAATCTTACCCGTGGCGCCACAGCAAGACCAAGAGACCTTAAACATGGGCAAATGAAAATAGTTATCTCAATATACTGATGGTGTGTTTATGGGTATTATGAAACAGTTTCTCAAGAGCTGAGGTTTATTTTTAGAGCTTTTTTCCCAAAGAAAGTGTTCCTCTGAGATATAAAATTTTGGCAGGTTAGATGATCCAAAAAGCAAGCCAAAATATACTGAATACCTGTCAGAAAATATTAAAGATACCCTATTTTTCATTAAGAGGTTAACATAAAGAGCATGAGACCAGAAACAAAGAAATGGTTCAAATACTAGATCTGCCTATTTCCAGTTTAACTCAGTCAGCCTCACTTCACAAATATGGGATCACAATACTTACCAGGTCTATCTCACAGTTGTTACAGAGATCTGATGTATAACTATATGAAAACACTTTGTAAAATGTAAATACTACAGCTGGAAATGACATGGCTATGAAAGGACAAAACATAGTTCTCTGCAAAGAAGAAATTCCAGTATCATCGTTCTTCCTTCTGAGACACATAATATGACATAATAACTTCTATAAAAAAGGATTTTTAAACCGGAGGTCAAAAAAGAAAAATTTTCTACTTCTAAGATCAAAATTCACTTATGATCATGTCTTTCCCAGCTTCTAGTTCCACTGATGGATTAGAAATAAACTCTTAAAGCAAGGCCTGCTAGAACAAATAGCCAACATTACAACATGGATCACACTGCCTTTTCCTATCAAACATGATTCATAGAAACTAAAAGGTATAACGGTAAAGTTCAGATTCAGAAATAGGACTGTTAAGGTTCAAGTCCTGCCTCTGTCACCTACTAGTTGTGTGATTGATGGACCTCTCATACCTCGGTTCTCTCATTTGCAAAATGGCATGATAAAAGTACCTGCATCATAGGGTTGTTATAAAAATGAGGTCATAGATGCAATGCACTTAAAACAGTGCCTGACACAGGCATATTGAATGAACACTTGTCATTATTACTGTTATGGGGGCTATGAGTTATATCATGAACTCATATCCATCAGAGTATTTCTTTCCATGTATAATAATTACATTTATATGTCTTTATCAACTATTAAAACTTGGAGCTCCTTTAAGGTGAGAGTACATACTGTAAGTCTATAATTTTAACACCTAGCACAAAGAACTATACAATTATTGGAGATTCAAAACATGTTTCTTTAGTAAAATAATTTTCAAACCTTTATTATATCCTACATACATAGCACTGCTTTAGGTATCAAGGATTTCTAAAGGAAATTAAAGATCAAGGAAACTATACACCTAAACATCCACAAAAAGTAACTGAAAACACCAAATTAAACTATACCAATAATTTAGGCTCAGAACTTTCTGCCTTCTCTAAGCATCACCAATAAAAAGCAAAGGTCTTCAACTATAAACAGATGAGATTTACTGGCATCCAGGGCAATAAAATATCCCCTAAATATGGCCTTGCAGTGTTTAAGGACCTGTGCCTCTCCTATTTGCTAATATTTCAGCTAAGTCACTCAAAAAAACCAGGACTGAACTTCTTCATTGAGCAAAAAATCAGCTAATAACCTAAACCATGATTCACATTCAGAAATGGTAAAATTAGTGACTGGTATATAAACATATAAATGAACAAAAACGTGTTATCGATGACATGTGGTTTTCCATCAATTACCCAGAAAGTCAGTGGCCTTACTCTGTTACGTAGAAAATTAAATGTTTCTAAAATGTTAAAACTGACAAATTATTTGTTATACTAAATTTGTAATCTAATATGAAGAATAGAAAGCAGCAGCTCACTCAGATACAAGTTTTTATTAGACTCAATTTAAAGGTAAAGGTGTACAAATTTGTGGAGAACAGGCCAAATATACAGACCCTGCCTTGCAAGTACATATTTCATCACAGACTAGGAAACTTCATGATGAAATTCAAAGTATGATTAACCTCAAGGGTGCTTCTATTGATTTTTCAATGCTTTTCCCACAGATAGGAGCCCATTAAAAAAAAAACATTCCTCTTTCATAGCTAAAAAGATTAGAAAAATATCCTTCAAATACTAAGCCAAAACAAGACCAAGAGTTCCATTTTCATATAATAGTAATCTCAGTTACTAAACAGGAACATTTTGCCACAGTAACTGCGAGTACCTGTAAGAAATGCCAAGACACAAAGAATATTCAGGAAATAAATAGTATGGGAAACCAATCTAAAATGAGAGGAGAATTGATGAAGAGACCTGTATCCAACGCATAAAAATAACTGTCTACAGTAATCCAGGCCAGCGTTTCAGACAATAAGAGGGCTGCAGACACTAAAAGATTTCAAAGAATACTTATCAGTTGCTCTCCATCTCCTTCAAGACCAAACTATAGGAAGCTGCCTGTATAACTTAGAGGAATTTAAACAAGTAAGAAACTTCTTCCTAACAAGAACTGAACACTCAACAAGTTTTCCACAGATTACAGAATCTTTTTCTCTGCATCTCATCTCTTAACATTAGGCAGAGTGGTTTAAACTAGGCTTGTCAGAGAACCAAGCTTCAAAGAAGTTCTCTCTAACTTTTAAGATTCACAAAACGATAATATGAATACTTACAGGGCATATTCAGGTATAGGTAACTTGCTCACATCAAATATTTCTTTATCCTTCATCAGATACACTGAACGTATGTAGGAGACAAAACACTGTAAAAGTAAGTTTAAATGACATAATAGTCAGAAAGAGAAAATGGATTTAAAGCAAGATAAAAGAAAATTAACTAAACAGATAAATTCAACAGTAATGAAAAATCTGAAAAATAATTTTTCCACAAAAACAAAAAACCTACCTTTTTAAAACTGTAATATTAAAAAAGACTTTAAATTTGGTTTCATTAAGCCAACTTAGAGAATATCATCTTCTCAAAAAGCTATTCAAGAAGTTAATATCATTCAGTTGCAACATGGCATGACGGGAAAAAAGAGTTTTGGAACAACATGGATGATAATCTGAGCTCCAGAGCTTACTAACTGAGCAAGTTAGTTTCCCTGTCAGTTCCCTCATCTATCAAACAGAGATAATAGCACTTTCTACTTAGAGTATTACGAGAATTAAATGAGAAAATATGTAGAATATACAGGCACATCTTCTGGAATATACACAAGTAAGTACCAATAAATCCTAGTTCAGTTATAATTATTACTGTAGTAGTCAAAGGACAAGTTTTCCAGCAAAATAGATTTTACTGTATTTAATTAAGCTAATAAAGTCATGACAGGAGTTTTATTCCTAAAGCTTTTCCTTTTCTATCATAATTCACCATCATTATAATTTCAAGAAATTTGTCATCAACTTGTGTTTTTGTGTTTTAAAAAAAAAAATAATAACTATCTTGATGGCAAGACCTAAACAAACCAAAATTTAAACATGGTCCTGACCCTTTGTCGGTTTGTAAAATAAGCAGGCAACAAAGATCATGAAACATCTAAGTATTTTTATTTTTTAATTTTAAAATTACTTTTTGTAAAGTATATCTAATTCCCATTTGTGTATTTATAAACTTCACATTTTTTCTAACTCTATACTAATCTTTTCTTCAAGACATTTACACTAATCTTCAAACCATTTTCCCTGTCTACACAGGAATAATGGTTCCAGGTCAAGGATAATTTTTTTCCCCTACAGTCATCCACAAGAAATCACCCCAGTTACTTATTGTTTTTGTTCTATCCAGATTATAATCAAAAGGTAGAAAATAACTTATATGAAACTAGATAGCCTGCTGCTGCTGGCAATACAGTTAGCCATTCTGCTAAATCATGCGTGAAACCCAATAAAGCACATCATTTATTTCAGTGTGCTATAATCTTCATCCTGGATGGTTCATTTGTTGCATGCACAAACCAGTGAAACAATATCCTTCCAATATTTCATATTTCCCAACTCATAATTAAATGACCTCCTAGGTATGCAATAAGTCACAACATAATAGAATTCATGTATATTATTTTTAAATTTGCTTATTATTTCCAAAACTTCTACAACAATTTAAATCCTAAAGTATGTCTGCCTGACAAAACATGCACACAAATGTTTGCAAGCCCAAATACATGCCCAAAAATTTTAAGAAAAAAAAATTTGTTCATGGAAGTTCTGAAGAAAGCAGGGCCTGAATTTGCATCTCAGGTCTGCCACTTAATAACTATGTGACCCTAGACAATTTTTAATTTTGTCAAGGTACTATTTACTCATCTATAAAATCAAATCAATATCACCTACCTCACAGGTTGTTGGGAATATTAAAATAACAATGCACAAACTGTCACATAAGAGTCATGTCACGGCAAAGTGCATAGCACATAGTAAGCATTCAACTTTTAGCACAGTGATGATAATTTGATAAAATATAAGTTAATTTTTATAAGATCTCTTTAAATAAAACCTCTTTGCTGAAAATATCTGGTTTTAAAACCATAACATAAAAGCCTAACTGACTGTTTTTCTGCCCAGACTCTTCTATCTACTTAGGATGCCCTTTCCATAGCCCCTCTATTTTCTTCCTCCCACTTCCTCTATCTGCTGAAATAGGATCCAACCTCTAAATCCCTACTCTCTAACTCATTGTTGATGTGTTATGGTAAGTGCAAAAGTAGATATCATATGTAGATCTCCTAACTACAATATAAGTAAAAGAGTGGTGAAAACAAAGAGCTTTATATCAGAGATTCAAATATTCATCAATTCAAAGATTGGATAGCTGTAAGCACAATGAAAATTAATTTCATATCTTCCTTTCTAAAGAATCTACTGTTGGGTACTCTAAGGACTAAAATATATGTTTAATTAAAACACTTGTTTGTGTATTTGCTAATTGAGAGGATTTCTAAGTCCAGAAAAGTAATTTGAGAACATTAAGTCATATTTATAGATTAAAATCTCATTCCTAAAGACAATTTAGCAAAAGTGTTATGCTTTCTAGAAATTAAACCTAATATAAGAAGAGATATTAATCTCACAGTCAATAAAGTACGATCAGGATTAAGAGTAACTTTACTGAAGAAATCAAAAGTTGGTAACTTTAAGTATATTAGAAATCAGGCCACTATGTATTTGAAAATCATCTTGAAGAGGATTTTCTATGTATAAGTAATAGACATTTTCCCAGATTACTATAAGAAATATATGATTTTTTTAAAGTTAAAGGATAAACTAATCTGAAAATTATACTGCTTGAATATCTGAAGCATTACCATGAAAACCAGAGGTAGCAGAAAATGATGGAATTTAACTTTATTATATGCTCCATTACAACAAAGGTATCCAATTCAAAAATGACTTACCCTTTGAGCTCTTTCTTTTAAATCTTGATCTTGAGCTAAAAATGATTCCAATTTTTTCTGGACATCTATAAGTTTTTCTGGATTGATTCTTTGTAACAAAAAGATAAAGGTTAAACTAAGACATCTCAATTTTAGAAACTGAAAACAGTATACTATATTCCTCAGTATTTTTAAATCTGTAACATTATTTCTCATCTACGAGCCAGATTAGACTGAGATTATACCAGACATAAATCTGACTCTCTTACATGATGAATAATGCAGGAAGAATAAATGAAAGATCAAACATCTTCTCTAAACATCACATGCTGAGTGAGCAAAAGATACTAAGGTTATTTCTACAAATAGCATTGGTTACTTCTTAAGACTATAAAGTTAGAAAGTAGCCTCTCATGGGAGATGGATCATGAATGAAGTGTAAAAAATGAAATCTAATATCATTTGTGTATTTCCATTTTCAGTCAAATATCATAAAACTAACTTCAAATTAATATGGTTTTCCTTATCTGGATATTAGGCATGATATAAAAGACTTGTTAACTAGATTCTGCCCAGGAAGGCTACAGGAAAGAATGAAATACTTACATGGGTCTGAATCTCACAAAAGAAACCCCATTTGTTTTCCTGATTTTAGACTGAACTACTTTCTTCCTGAAAACGTGGGTGATGATAGGTGATTATAGTAGATAAGGTCATTTTTACTTTTCTTTTAATTATAAAAAATTTCAAAATATACAAAGGTAGAAAACTTTCACTCAGACTCAACAATTACCAACAATTACCAACTCATAGACAATCCTGTCTCATCTAAATCCTTTCCTACTCCTGCCCTCAATTAAACAACCTTCCCAATTATTTTCCTCTAAATAAAAACCAGGGTGTTTCAAGGACCTCAATACAAAGGAGACTCTGATAAATTCCACTGACATTCAATCTGAATATCTTTGATGACAGAAGTACAATCCTGATTGTACTTTCAACCATCGATGCCTCCTGAAGCTAATAAGTTCTCCTTTTCATCTTATTTTCTCCACTAACAACAGTCTTCTGAAAAATTAAAAACAAAAAAGTCATAAACCAGACAGCAAAAAAGAATAGAAGAAGGAATTAGGTATATATAATTAAGCATAATTTCATGCCTTCAATATCCTAACAATAATATCAAGACACCAAATAGTTCTTACTTGATTGCCTTCACAGGCACTTTCTTCTGAAGAAGCTGCTGTACCATCCCTTTTTCTTCTGAGGGGAGCAAAATTAATAAAGCTTCACCATCCTCTTTATACCTAAACAAAAAAACAAACAAGATCTCTTCACATCAATGCAATCTGTATTTTATATTTCAACAGTTTGATAAGTAGGTAACATGTAAGCAAGTTCATCTAATTTGTAAATATTAGAAATATCATTTTTTTGAAATGTGACAACAGAAAACTGGAACTCCGAATACCTTTTTCAAATTTTCATCACTAGTTATAATTCCTAGTGACTTTGAGGCTATACCACAAGAACTAGATTGATCCTAAGAAACAAAACAATTAAATTTCTTAAATAGCATTCTACTTATAGCAAGATGACAATTTCTCATTCAAGCCACTAGAATATTATAATAAAATTAGTCATTTAATAAACATGGAATCCAATACATTAAAGAAATCTAATCTTCCTGGGGATTTGACCTATAAGAAATAGATCTCTACCCAGGTAAAAAACTTGCCTCCAATCCATGTACTTCTTTTCCCTTACCTAGTAAAATCTTATTTCATAATGTGCCATCAGAAATTTCTACATAAGCAGGCCACAAGGCACTCATAGTTACTTAAACTTCTTGTGCTACCTGAACACAGATTTCCCTGACACCTTATTCTCAGCTACATTACGTGCAAGCAATAAGAGAGAACAGAATTGGATATCTGTGGAAAAATTTTTTTATTAATTTTTATTATGGTCTATGGTAATTTTTTAAAGACACAAAAGAAAAAGTAATTTCAAAGCATTCTCTTCATGGTTCATACTATAAAACATGAGCGGTAAGTTTTTAGAGTTAATCAAATAAAATTATTTCCTGAGAAACTATGCCAGGAATAAACTGTAAAAACACACAAAAAAATAGAAAATGACTACCCATCCCTCCCCGACTTCAGTGATTTAACAATCCAGTTGACTAGAAAAGACAAACACTCAAAAGCAAGAGATTCAAAAAAGAGGCCTAAAATGGTAAACGAGTAAGTGTCAACGGACAACCACAGGCAATAAATAAACACCACAAACTCAGAATTGAAGAGATATCACTCAGGGTTAGCAAGAAAAAAACAGAAACAGGTCATAACAGATGGAATTTGAGGTGGAACCTAAAAATGGATAGAAAGAAAAAAAGCTAAAGTATCCCAAAGGGAGAGAATAGCATGAACAAAGGAACATTAACCACAAAATACAAGGCAAACTTAGAACTAAAGATAGGAGAAACTCAACCAAAGCCAGTGTACATAAGTAAACTGTAAGAAAGACTGCTAGAAAGGTACATAAGAGTCTGGTTTGGGAGGACCTTGGATGCATCTGTTTAGAGAGACAAAACCACTGTACATGAGCAAAACTTTATCATTGAACGCTGGAGGGAAAAGTTGACTTTGTTGATTTATTGTACCATACTATAAAAACTAAAGGGCAATTTTTAACCTCATATATTAATTTTAAAACTCCACTCCTACGCATAAGGTGAAACTCCAGTGTAATACCTTTACAGAAGTACATAAAAGAGTGTGTATCTTTATGTGTACACAGACATATAGAAAAGTATGAAATAAATCAAAACTGTTAAAAGTTTTAAATTAATTCATACATTTTTAAGACTTTAAGGGGCCACTATATGCCAAGCACTAAAATAGTGTGATAAAACAGACATAGTGCTGGCTGTCACAGAGCTTACAGACTACTAGGGATAGACATCAAAACCAGGAGTAACAATAACGTGGTATGAGTGTTATAGTAGACATACAGGAAATTATGAGAACATGTAACAGACAACTCTACTGAATGTAGTCTAGGAGTCAAGAAAACTGCCCCAAGGAAATGGTATCTAAGAGCTGAGACCTAAAAGAACAATTAAGAATTAATCAAACATTAGAGAGAGTCAAGTTTTCCAGGTGGAAAAGGCATCAGTTGAGAGTCTAGGAGTTTGTCTTCTTCATGCTTATTTGCTTTTTCTAGGTGTTCTAAATGCACGTGTATTAAAGAAGAATAAAAAAGTAAGGCTAAACACACATTTACTCTTTTTACTAAATGTTTTATAACAGGAAAACTACTGCCAAAAACCTTCCTCATTGTATTTTAATAAGGCTTGCATGACTCAAATATTTCATCTTTATTTCCCATAAAGAAATATGAATTTAAAGCATCCCCCCTAAGCAGTGTTGGACTAACTATCTGTGAAGGCAAAAATTATTAGTATATGAAGTAGTGAGGCAACAGCCTGAGAGATCTGATACCTGAGAGACATCACAACTTCTGAAGCTCCAGGATTTCACTAGGGACCAGTTACAGGTCAAAGAGGACAGACCTGACCACTACATAGTACACTTACTATAAAATGCCCTCAAGGTAGCTAGACTCAAAGTGGAAACAATTACCATAATAAGCAAAAAGACTTACTTTGTGTGGCCCAAAGAGGAACAATTAGGAAGGAGGGAGATCAGTGGGTTGAAGGATACCCTTTTAACATTCTATATACAAATTCAGAAATGGAGAGAAAAATAAATAAGTCCTCCAGTTCCCGTAGGGCCAGAATTGAGGCAAAGGGTTAAAAAAAAAAAAAGGCTCTAGGATATCAAAAAGGCATCCACTAAAGATCTCTGATCTTCAGAATGAATCATAAACAGAAATAATAAGTCTAATAATCTACATCTATCTTATCTACTCATTCATGCTCGCAGGGAGAATCTGGGAGAATGATCCAAGATTAAAGTCACGAGAGGGTCATAGACAAATCTTTTAAAACTGTACCTACAGAATATACATAAAGGCAACACAAGGTTAAGACAGATTGCAGCACTGAAATACAGAAGATTCTCAATGGAAAAAGGGGCAGGGAAAGTCCAAAGTCAAATAGCATAAGGCAAGCATCTAATAAAAACATTTTACCTATTTTACATCACAGCTTTACCCAGAAACGATGGAAAGCACAAATTATCTCCCACACACCAACACCCAAAAATTTCCAGTAAGCTTTTATTTCAAAAATAAAAACACTTTAAAAAAAAACCATAAGCACATTTCACTTTTCTTTTTTAATGCTTACAAGAATAGTTTATTCATCCATGAGCTAGCTTTTAGATTTCAAAAGCAATATCCAAGGCCCGAGGCTAAGTATATGTATAAAGAGAAACAAATGTTCTTCATCAGACCTACATTTTTAAAATTCCATATATTTAGACAGATTAT
The DNA here is from genome assembly GCF_902729225.1 of Pteropus medius. Lineage (NCBI taxonomy): Eukaryota > Metazoa > Chordata > Mammalia > Chiroptera > Pteropodidae > Pteropus > Pteropus medius. Next base: position 1,033,090 of record NW_024351545.1, read on the forward strand.
TTTCAGAGACATTCTAGGCATCATATAAAAAGCCCTACATCTGAAACACAACAAAAATCTCATTTTCACCATCAGTATTAATACCATGTTACATTTACATAGCTCTTCAGAATTTATAAAGAGCTCCATTTTATATTAATTTGTCAAACTTAAAAGCAAGCAATCAATAGAGGAAGAAAATAAAAAATAAAGTTCCTGAAAGACCAAAGAGTTGGGCGGAGGCGCGGTTTGCATGGGAGAAAAACACTGACCATTACATATCAGAGATTTTAAATTTCCAATTCATTGCTTTTTTTCAACTATAACAGGATCTCCTCCAGAAAGAAGGAACTTTAATAGACTGATCATGATTGTCAGATATCATGAAATTTATGTCTACATCCTAAAGCTCACTAGTATTTCTAGGTAAAATAGGAGATCCAGACCTTTGGCTTTTGGATCCCAATGGCAATTCTTCCATTGAAATAACTTTGAAATAAACTGTGGCCAGAGGAAGGGAAAACAGCCTTACCAGGCCCTCCCATCATGCAGCCCTATCCAAGCCATGTCCAATAGTGTCCTCGGTATGCCCTGTGCTCCTTGCTGAGCAGCTCCAAGCCCCACATTGACAGCAGCTGGCATCGTTTTCTGGCATATCCTTTTGAGGAAACTACAAGCACAGCCCAGTGGCAGCCAACTATGATTGCTTGCTGACTCTTACCAGGTGGCTCCAGAGGGGCATAGCCTGGGGATAAACTTGGCCTGCAGCTGAACCCCTCTCAGGACTGTGCCATTAGGCCCCACAAAGCCACGCTACTAAGAACGAGAAATTTAGGAGCTTTACATTATACAAAGAAACAGATACAGAAAAGCAGCCAAAATGGGGAGACAAAGAAGCATGTCCCACATGAAAGAACAGAACACAGTTCCAGAAAAAAATCTAAACAAAGTGAAGTCAAGCAATCTAACAGATGTAGAGTTCAAAACACTGGTTATAAAGATGCTCAATGAACTTAGGTAAAGGGGAGATGAACTTAGTGAGAACTTTAACAAAGAGATAAAAAACAAAAACAGAGGTGGAAATTACTATAGGGAACCAGTCAGAAATGAAGAATACAATATCTGTGATGAAGAGAACATTAGAAAGAATCAACGGAGTGGATGAAGAGGAGGATCGAATTACTGATATAGAGAATAAGGTAGTGGAGGACACCCAAACACAACTACGACAAGAAAAAAGAATACAAAAAATGAAGATAATTTAAGGAGACTATGAGACAACATCAAGCCTAACAACATTTGCATCATAGCATACCAACCAGAAGGAGAAGAGAGCAAGAAGTTAAAAATCTGTTTGAAGGAATAATGATGGAAAACTTCCCTAACCTGGTGAAGGAAATGGACATACAACCACAGGAAGCTCAGAGATTCCCAAAAAAGATGAACCCAAGAGGCCCACACCAAGACAAATCATAATTAAAATGCCAAAAGTTAAATACAAAGAGAGAATCTTAAAAGCAACAAGAAAAAAGCAGTTAGTTACCTACAAGGGAGCACCCATAAAGACTTGCAGCTGATTTCTCAAAAGAAACTATGCAGGACAGAAGGGTCTGGCACAAAATATTCAATGTGATGAAAACCCAGGATCTACAACCAAGATTACTTCATCCAGCAAAGCTATCATTCAGAGTCGAAGGACAGATAAAGAGCTTCCCAGACAACAAAAAGCTAATGGAGTTCCTCACCACCAAGCCAGTATTAGAGGAAATGCTGGATTTCTTTATTAAGAAAAAAATGTTTCAAAAATATGAATAAGGAATGGCAATAACCACATATCTATCAATGAGTTCTTCAACTGAAAAGGAATGAAATGTACCAATCAAAAGACAGGGTGGCTGAATGAATAAGAAAACAAGACCCTTACATATGCTGCCTATATATAAGAGACTCACTTCAGATTAAAAGACACACATAGACTAAAAGGAAGGAAATGGAAAAAGATATTGCATGATGGACCTAGAAGGTATTGTGTTGAATGGAGTAAGTTAGATAAAAACAAATGCCATATGATTTCATGTACATGTGGAAGTTAAAGAACAAAATAAACAAACAAAAAATAGAAACAAACTCATAGATACATAGAAGATTTTAAGAATCACCAGATGAAAGGGGGGTTGGGGAGCATTGGTAAAAAGGAGAAAGAGATTAAGAAGTACTAATAGGCAGTTACAAAATAGTCATGGAGATACAAAGTATGGCATAAGGAATATAGTCAATAATATTGTAATAAGTATGTATGGTGGCAGAGGTGTATAGATTTATTGAGATCACTTTGTGAGTAATAGAGCTCTCTAGTCACTATGCTGTACGCCTGAAACTAATATAATACTGTATCCCAATTATAAGTGAAAAATTTTAAATTTTATTTAAAAAAAAAACAGCCTTGCCATTCTGACAATAGTTTGTTTGTCTTCTATTCACGAACTATTAATCTTCAACTACTCCAATTCGGATTTCCCAACACAAACTCCACTCTAGTTGAGTCTTTAAGTATCCCTTCGACTTTGCTCATCCACACCTCTACTGCTGTAGCATGATCTGGCAGTGTTCACAACTGACTATCCACCCTCAGTTCTCACAGCCTGGTTCTCCAGGTTACAAATCAAGTTATAATATATTTAGAATAATTCCATTTTTGTTATTTTTTAAAATGCACAAACATACAAGAAAAGATATTTTTAGATGGTGGGATTTGGCCGTTTAATTGTTTTGCCATTTTCTAGAATTTGTATAGTAAATAAGCATTACTTTTACAATAAAAGTTGTAAAAAAAAAATTTTTTAACTTTATATGCTTTTAAAAATCTACATATTTTGCATCACTCTTACTTCATTAATACACATCCCACTACTACCAATATTAGTGTATTTCCTTATCCTGACTTTTGAGAGCATGTATGAATTAGTCTTTTGTACCTAAAATATACATCGTTTATATGTAAAAGCTAGTCATTAAACACTTGGTGAGTGAATCAATGTAAATGAACCACTAGAAGTTGCATTAGTAGATAAAACACTGGATTTGGAGTCAAAAGAACTTACTTCAAGTACCAATTGTACTATTCATTAGCTTTATAACCTTAAATAATGAATCACTTTATCATTATATATCACATTTTTATTTATAAGTTATACAATTTGAATGATCTAGGTCCCTTCATGATCTAAAATTCTACACATGTGACTCTATTAATAAAGTCATTGTTCACAATACAAGAGGTAGAGAATGAAGACAACTGTTGGTCACACTGCTATTTCACAGCCCTTCTCTCTTTTTACTCCTTCCTGTAGCCTCCTCTTCTCTCTATGCCTCAGCCTTACCTGTGGCAACCAACCCCAAGAGTTCCTGCCACTGTGGGAGAACAGTGTAGTCAGCCATGCAGATGCACACAGCCAGCCACAGAAATCAGAGTCCAACTGTTCTGTTCCTCCTGCACAACATGGCACAAAGAAAAGCTTATCCGAGGAGAAAGGGTATCTCTGACTCACAGAATATCTAAAGATTCTACCTAGATTTAAAAAAGAAAAAGACAGGAAAATACTCTGGGAAAAAAAATCATCTACAGCCTAAGATCTTGGAAATATGAACAAGTATACCACAATAGGCTCAACAATTTGACAACCACAAAATAACCGGGAAGAAACCAAGCTGGCTAACATTTGCTGCAAAGAAAGGTGCTAGCAACTGATTACGAACAACAATTTATGGAGTTTACAGGGCAAGGACAGAAATCATCAAACGCTATTTACTATCCCCAGAAAAATTTTTTTTAAATTTAACGCATATAAAAGCAGTACTGATACCACCTAAAATTATACTTTCAGGAAAATTAGTTAGCTATGATTAACCCCATTTTACAGAAGAAACTAAGGCTTAAAGAGGTTAAGCCGATCCAAGGGTACACAACTATCAGATGACAGAGCAAACCCAAACCTAACTTTGTTTTTTTGTCCAAGGACAGTGTTTGATCAACTATGGGGTGTCTGTCTCTCACAGTCCAAATAAAGGAAAAATGCATATATTTTTAGTGCATTACCACGAATGGCAGCAAATTAAAGTTACCTACCTTCCTTCTCCAAGTTCCTGGCTTTCATGTATTCTAGAAGCCCTGCTTGGGAGGAGTAGCCACTAAATGTCATTAAATAAAAACAGCTGTTTGGAACACACTGACAAGAACATGAGTTGCAAAGTATGAAAGACCCAAGTATAAATCCCAGGCCTGGTACTACCTGAGTAAGCTTGGACACATTTTACCTCACAACCTCTGAGAAAAAGTTGCCCTGATAAGAAGATCTCTTTCATAAGGCTAAATGAGTTCATTTATTCACTCAGATTTTTACTCAATGTTAGGAAGTGGCTAAGCTACTAACTAGTAATTCCCTGTGTGAGTGCAGAGAAAGAGAAGTCTTCCCCAGGAAAAAAGAACCATATAGTCAAATCTCGTAAACATACTAATGACAGGCCTCCTAGGGAACAAACATGGTCAATTTGCTAGCATTAGAGTCCTCATTTATGAGATGCTATAATAGGATGTACCATTTCGTTCACAGTCTATAGATTCAAGGGGTAGGTCTCTATCTTGTAACTCAGTATACCAATCTGCCCATCTGTGTAAGTGATAAGCCTCGCATATCACTTAGAGACTAAAGCCAGAGCACATCCTGATGTGCAAGGACAGACCTATGACTGTGGCTGTCTTGAAGGTCCCAGACCTTCTCTTGCCTCACATACACCTCCTGATTAACTTTCTCCTTGAAATTATTAAAGTTTGATAATAGGTGTGGTAGGCAGCTTCTAAAATGGCTCTCAATAATCCAGGCCTCCTGGTATTCACATCCTTGAAGTCCCACACAGGCACTGAATTGTGCTGATTTGTGTAATCACTAAGATACTACAGTTAAGATGGAGTGTGACTTGCAAGTCTAGGTCATAAAAGACATTGTGGCTTCCATCTTACTCCCCCTTGCCCTCTCATTTGCTCTCCCTGATGAGGCCTGCTGCCATGTTGTGAGAAGCTCTATGAAGCTCTATGAAGAGAATGACTATGTAGAAAGGAACTGAAAGACACATCTGACCAAGAGCCAGTGAGGTAATGAATCCTGGCAACAAGTACATGAGTGAACTTGGAACTGGATCCACCTCTAGTTGAACCTTAAAGTGCTGACACCCTGACTGCAACACACAACAACAACAACAACAACAAAAAACAGTTTTAATAGCTTAAGAACGTGTGACTGGCCAATAGCCAGAAGACCTAAATGAGCCACACCTGGATTCCTGACCACAAAGAAACAGATAATATACGATTCTTGCTTTAAGACATTAAGTTAGGTAATTTGTTACACTGCAATAACTAATTAATATATTAGGTAAGGTCTCTAACTCATGTCTGATTCAAGAAGCTAATTGTGTTATCTCAAGTCTCTACTCTGTGCCAGGCACTGTTCTAAGCCTCCAGATACATACATCAATTAAGTAAATGAAGTTCTTTGACCTTATAAAGCTTACATTCTAGCAAAGAGAAACAATAAATATAATAAGTAAATGTTCTAGTATAGTAAAAGGTGTTAAGTGATATGAAAGAAAGAAAATATAGAGCAAGGTAAGGAGTTGTGGTTGGGGCAGAAGAAAACATCCATGTGCATACTTAAGGAAAGAGCATTCCAGAAGAAACAGATAAATAAGGGTCCTGAAACAAAAACATGCCTGGCATGTAGGAAAAACAGCAAGACCAGTGTGGAGCATAGAGAATAAGTGGAGAATAATAAGAAATAGGGTTGGAAGGGGGATGAATATTATAAGCCCTACAGGTCATTGGCTTTTACTCTGAGTAAAATGAGAAGCCATCAGAGGAGTGACATGATCTGACGTATTTTAAAAGGATCACTCTGCCTGCAGTGTTAGAAAGGATAGCAGGAGAGCAAGAGGGAAGTGCCTGGGAAACAACAGCTCCTAAGTAATATCAGCCCCCTTACCAACCTCAGTAGCTAGACAGGTCATACCCCAGTTCCTCAATGCTTCTTGATGCAAAATAAAGGATTAATTTTGCCCTTTTTTTTTTAAAGCTGTAAATTTCATATACCAACAAACAGAAAGGGCACATAAGGAAGCAAGAGGCTCTACATAGGAGTGGACTGAAGATAGAATCTTCCTAAGTCTAAGATAAAGGAATGAAAAAAGAATTTTCACTAGTAAAGATTGTCCCTATGTTAAACCTAAGATACATATAATAAGTTTCAGTAAATTAGTACTCATGGAAATTGTCTTTTCACTTTTATTATTTTGATTTACAAAGCAATTAAATACATTTTTTAAACTCTCTTCATTACTCATTCTGTAAAGTACCAGTATTTTCCACAAACCAATCATGCACTTTTTACTGTTATCATATTAGAAATTTAAACTACTTTCCACCTTCATATTTGCTGTTCATCTAAACTGCTGCCAGTGAGTGTGCAATACAAAGAACTGTCCTCTGCTGTCCCCTAGTGGAATTACATTTTGCCACCTAAATCACTCAAACAAAGTATGAGATCCACAAAATGCAGCCAGCCAAGTAAATAGGACGGAGCTGGAATATTGCTGGATTTTACCACTACTCTGGAAAACAGAACAGTTATGTATAGAATCTTCCATCTTTATATATCAACTCCCAACTGTTTGTATGTGAAACTTATATGAAGTCTCACCTTCCACATACAGACTCCAACTCCCCAAATAAAAGCATTTAACCCATATCCCTTCTGCCCCAAGAATACTTGCCAGAGGCACTTGCAACTGCAGCGTTTACCCCTAGATAACTCATGGATTACAGTCCTAACATTTCCCCAAAGTTTACCACAAAACCTCGCTTTTATTATTATTATTTTCACACTGCTCTAGCCTTTGGTAATGGCATTTCCATTTACGAAACATAGTAATTCTCGATCACTGAAGATATCAAATCCTAGAAAACAGCATTCGTACACGTGATGTTAAATTAACACTGGCAGCAAGTTGCACTTTTTTCTAAACAAGAAATGAGTTAAAAAAATTAAGAATGTCTGATATACACCTATTTTCTATTCCCAAATCTTTATTTTCAACTGAGCAATTTTACCATTGGAAGAGCTTGATTTTGTGAATACCAAAAACTGTAAGCCCTAAATAGACAATCACTTTTAAATAAAATTAGATTCAGATCCCTTGCCTCACTTGTCTGTAAAGGAGATCATTGTGTTGTTAAAAGAGGTGTAGGTAATTAAGGAAAAGAGGAAAATTTTTCTCAATTGCTAAAGATCAAAAGAATTTCAGACAAGTGAATAACTTAGAATAAGTATTTCAAGGCAATAAGTACCTGAATGACCCTTTATTTCCACTTAGCTAAAACACAGGAAGGGCAAAAGAAAAAAAGATTCCCCAAACCTTAGAAAAGAAATGAATTCATTTCTCTGTATTTATACAGTTCAATTCCAAAAGTAAACGCTATCTGGCAACTTTGTTTTAATTACAGCATGTACACAGGATTTTAATTAGTTTCAAATTTTAATTTAGTCCTTATTCAATTCAATTATCCAGGATCATGGCCCACGAAACTCTCTAATTATCTCTAAACCCATTAATGGCAACTCTTAAACTACAAGTTAGTCATTTTTTATTAAACTGCCAAAGAAAAAATGAGCATTACATATCCTAAACTATACATTGACTATACATCTAAATAAGTCAATTCAACTTTTTTTAATTGGTTACAAAGGATCAAACAGCCTTGTACTTTAAAAATTAATGACCACATTAGAAATTGCATTATAATAGTTTTTCAAATTGGTATTCTCTCTCTTAAAATGCAATCAATTGCGATGTTGTTCTACCTCCTCTTCATCTTCACAGTCATAAAGACCAGTTTCACGTTCACCATGGCACATTCAACTACACAACGTTTTTAACTTCTCCGGGAACCAAGATCCCTGAAATATGTTCCCTTCAAGTACTTTTTCCTAAAGCACTTCACACAGGAAGAATAATTTTTAAATACTGCCAAATGTATTCTATAAAGGAATCAGTTTATCCTGTCCATGTCAACACCAATGGCACATCTAAAAGCCTGTATGCCCCAGGTCCAATATGCTAGTGAGAGACCAGCTCCAACCTGATCTACCTGGAGGCGCACAGTACCACAAAATGGAAGTGTATGCATGGGTACATGTACGAAGTCATACATACTATCCATTTATTGAGGAGAATGAAACAATGGAGAAACATTCATTCCAACTACTACTAAAAATTTCTGAATTATCTCATTATGAATGATAATCTGAACATGTACCCAACATATCAAAGACCACTGATGCACTACAGAAATGGAAAACAAGGCTGCTATTCTCTACCTAGGTCTCATTTACTTAGATCTCATTAAAAGGCAAATTTTCTGAATGCATGAAGATATCATACACAGAACCCAGTTCTAACTCTTGCTTGTTCAAATTATATAATTGCAATAAAAAGACACTTGTGAACACTCTAGAAAATAAACCCTATTTTAAAATAGTTTTATCTTTCGCTCTTTTACTATTCTCTCTCTTCATGCTAGTCAAAAGAAAAGCATTTATTTGAGTACATTTTGATTACAGCACATGTTTAATGGCACATGGGGTAAAAGTGAATCAACTGAAAAATGTTTAAACACTCAAACATTTTATGAAAATTAGAAAACAAACAGGAAGAAAGAGTTCTACTTCTTAGGCCATAGAAGGACATGGAAAACCTTCACTTCAGCTGAAACAAACAACAGAATTCACCAGACACAAACAAAAATAATTTCTTTAAAGCCATCTGAGAACTATGGACACAAATTCAGAAGAACTTAATGCCAAAGTAACTTCACAGATAAGCAAGGAATAAAGGACACTTGGCCACGTGCTGAAAGGAATGAAGGGCTAACAGAAGAGCAGACCTACTGGAGAACTGAGTCTTTGCCTGGATGAGGTTTTACATCTTGGGTCTATTCCTGGGAAATCATTAAACAAAAGTCAGTGGCTTAAAAATCTAAAGTAACTATTAGTCCAATTAGTCAAGTGTCTCTTCCAGCATCAATCATCAAAAGTCATTGACATCCATATTATAAATACTTATCCAGTTTTGATGAGAAAGAAAGTGGTAACAAAATGGAAATCCAAAGAAATAGTCCATCCCTGGCTAATCATAATTAATCATAACGCTATCGATTATTATTTAAGCTGTTTCTAATTCTTAACCATTACAAACATCAATCAGATGAACATCTTTACTGAAAATTTTTCCATCTCTCTATTTTCTTAAGATCGATTTCTGGATATGGAGCTACTGAGACAAAAAGAAGAAATCTAAGGTTGTTGATAAGTATCACAAAATGCTACCCAGAAAGATGCTAACCATTTACAATTCTACCAGCAGCAAACATCTTCCAACTTCACTGCAACCTCAATAGCAATGAGGTAGTGTTTTTCTTTTCATTCATTCAGATACCTTTCTATGCCATTTATTCCCAAATGATTATGACTTTGCTATATTCTTTTCCAGATAGTTTATTAGCATATATTGGGGAAAGATGTTTTTATCGGGGGGACAGTGAGGACATACTAAAAAAAAAAACAGGAAGTCTTTGGGAGTAGTCCCCAGCAATGCCTAAGATTTCCATATCAGGGAAAAAAAGGCAAGAGAGAAATCTATGATGCAAAACAACCTTGCCTCTTAGAGCCCAGACCACAGAAGGTAAGAGTACAGATCTAGACTAGAGTTGTCAGACTGCCTAGATTCAAATCGTGGCTCCATGGATCTTAACTAAATTGTTTAACTGTTCAAAGACTCAGTTTCCTCATCTGAAAATAGGGACTATACCTCACTGAGGAATCATTAGAATTCAGTGAGATGATGTTTAGTGAGCAGTTCTGATAAAAAAAAAACTTAGTAAGGGTAGAAAGTTAGAACTAAAATAAGATTTCTATGGATTTTTCTCAGCAGTAATCATCAAGTCTCAGCCATCGTGACTTACAACCACTGATCAACTGCTACCAACCTACACCACAAAAATGCGAAACCAAAATACTCATTTACCTGAATTCCTCCATTCTTTGTCTGCAGTTCAGGAAGCATGTTTTTTTTAGATAGCACCAAAAGCAAAGAAATAGGCCCCCATACCTACCTGGCAGTTCTACCCGCTCTGTGAATGTATGTGTTGGCATCCTCTGGACAATCAAACTGAAGAACCCAATTCACAGCCGGGAAATCTGTACAGAAGGAATGTCAAGTTAAAAAATCAGTTTCAAAAAATCTGCCCTGCTGCACTATTATTTTACAATATTGCTTGCCAGGCCTTTCTGTCACATCAAACAGATAGATATAATCTGTGAACACCATCAAAAATAAAATTAATTGCATAAACCAAGAGATAAACATTCTTTGACAAAGTGAACTAAAATTAATGATCGTGTTTAAATGTGAAGATTATTTAGTATCTGACACAGCAGAGACAAACCAGTTGCTTTGTGTCAGAAAAATAATGAAATACCAAGATATTTAATAACCTAAAAGAACCACCTCTCATAGGCTCCTAATGAACTATAAAACTGGTTTCTAAATTTAAATGAAGGTTTACTTTCTCTGCTATTCTCATACTCATTTGAATTAATTAAGTCCCTCTCCCAATTTCCTATATAAATTTCTGGCTACAGAAGTCTCTCCATTTCCAGAAACCTTGCTCTCAACTACTTAGGAGAACTACCTTTAGTCATCTATGAATTTTGCTGTGAGGATTTCAGATCACATTCTATGATAGAGAAAGGGGCTGAAAACTTTTAAAAAATGGGAATAGTAGCTTAGTTAGAGAGGTAACAAAAGAAAATCTGTGGATAATTACTAAACTTGATATTAAGAAATGGCAGTATAAGATTATTACTTAGAAATATGAAAGTAAATACCAAAAGAAGAAATAGCAAGTTTAAGTACTTGCTTCTGGAGAGTAAGGAGGGGAAGAGTAGGGACTGCTTTGTCTCATAACCCATTTTTATCCATATGCCAAGTATTATTGATTAAAAAAATAAAATAATTGAGAAAAAATAAAGAATAAAGATTAAAAAGATACTAGTGTAGTCTAAAGAAATTCTTGGACATTTACATAAAAACAGAGCTTCAGAATATTCACTGCACATTTTTGGAATAAAAAACCTGAAGCTTAAATGTCCATTATTCTAGGAATGGATAAATTCCAAATAAAACATACTCTACAAAATACATCTTTACACATCAACATGGACTTCAAAAGCAGGTCATAGACTAGTATGTATAATATGTATGTAAACTTTTAAACACCCAAGAAAATACTATATGTTGCTTATGAATACATTAAAAGAAACCTTTTTAAAATGAACCAAACTAGAGGTTCTTGACATTTTTGTGCCATAGCTGAAGCCTATGAACCTTTTCTCAAAATATTTTTAAATGCGTGAAGTAAAACATATAGGACTACAAAAGATAATTATAATGAAATATATGAAATAAACATTTTTATTAAATTTGACATAGAATATATATGCCTATTTACTGACATATTAAATAACACAACCTAATTGTGAGTCTAATAACCACCATAATATCAAAATAGTCTTGAGTATAAACAGTATTCCAAGATATCTGCAAAAACTGTAAGGTAAAATTCTTTCAACCTAGAATTCTATGCCCATCCCAACTGTAATTTGAGAATAGAATATAGATATGCAATGACTCAAAAAAATTTACTTCCCATACATCCTTTCTTAGGAAGTTATTAAAGAGTGAGATGAAAGAAAGAGGAAAGGATGGAAGGAAGGAAAGGAAGGAAGGGAAGGAAGAGGAAGGGAAGGAGGAGGGAAAGAGGAAGAGGAGGGGAAAGGAAGGGAAGATAATCTGGAAAGAAAGGGAGATCTGGAAAGAGAAGTCCTAGGACAAATGTGCATCAGGCTTATGGAGCAAACTGTCTAGACTAGAGCTGGAGACAGAAGACTCCCAGAAGAGGTCTCAAGGGAAAAAAGAACAAACTGTTTGAACTGTAACATCTGCTGGAACATTTGAGAAAAATTAGAACTGGGAAACACGAAATTAGGCAAATTTTAATTAACTCAAAAACACAAAAGAAAGTGCAAGAAGCGAGACAATCTTAGCACACTATTTCCCTCGGCAAACAAGTACATAGTTAAAACAATGTAAATACAAAATGCTGATTTTACCAAAAGTCATACTATAACAAGATAGCCTAGAGAGTTTTAACAACATGCATACTTGGCTACTGCCTCCAGTTTCATGGGAATGACCTGATATGATATCTTGAGATATGCTTTAAAATACTCCAAGAGGGACAAGGAGACAGGAGGAAAGGAGTAATCATGAAAAAGATGGTTGCTGAAGCTGGGTAGTATATTAGAGTACGTTAGAGTCATTTTTTATGTGTATATGTTTAGAATGTACAATAATTAGCATTGTAAAATAAAGTGAAGAATTCAAATTTATTCTCATCTCATTTATTCTTTAGTTTTTCTATTACTTCTATTCCTCATTCAACCCCAACAAAGCCAGCAGTTATTATATAATGTATACATATTATATATATAATGTATAATGTTATCACGGTGGCTTTTTGAAAGATTAAATACATTAAATATAATTTTAAAATATAACTAAACTGGTGAAAAGATGGATTTCACTCATTTTTCTTGTTAAATAAGCTAATATTTATCAAGTTTCGAATTTTCAAAGAAATGGGACTTTTTTTGGTATCTTTAAATCTTTAATCCTCCTTTGATTTTGTAGGCCCCTCAGTATACTATGATGTAATTATTATGAAACAGGAAGAGCACAAAAGATGAAAATATTACAAAAATTTTCACAGATGTATCTTTAATGTTGATCATCTCAGCTATCAATTTACTTGCTTCTCTCATAAGCAAATTATATTTCCCATGATCACAGAATATTGTCTAAGTTTTCTTACCCAGACCCCTGGCTGCAATATCAGTAGCAAAGAGTACTGCAGCTCTCTTACGGACAAATTCATTATAGACTTCCATTCTTCTCATCTGCTGCTGTCGACCATGCAGGGCAAGGATAGAAATACCAGGACGTAGTCGGCAGAATACTCGGTACAGATACTGGACCTAGGCATTAACAGAAAAGTGAGTTTAGTACTTCAGGATAGCGGCAGCAAAGTGAGCTTACAAGATGAAGAGCAAAAATGTGTTAAGAAACACAAGTGTCACAGTTTTGCCAATTAAAGATATACAGAGCAGAGAAAGGAAAATATAGTCTACAATTATGGTGTTCAAGCATTTTTGCTCACATTATTTCCTAAATTAATTCTGGAAAAAAAAAAATGCTCCCCTTACATTTTTAAGTGAACATCCAACGCTTTTCCAAATTTAATTGGTTACAAAGAATGTAATTTCTGATATATTGTAAATACTGATATTTTAAAATAAATCCTTGTAACATCTTATAAATGTATCCAATAGATCTAAATAGCAGAGCAATTTGATACCCGCTACCAAATATTTTTAAAATATATCAAAATAATGAGGAGGTTATGCACTATGTGGCAGAGGGCTCCTCGGTTTTGCTGTGAATCTAAAATTGCTCTAAAAAAATTAGGTCTTTCTAAAATATTTAAAATGTGAGGAAACTCCTCTTTAACAGTAAGAAATTTTCTATCATTTCTTTTTCTCCCTGAACTCTTATTTTCTGACACCACAGAATTTTATCTTCATAGTTTCATGCTTTAAAGTTTTTGATTACTTTATCAAAATTCATGGTTTTCTACAACAAAACTCTATCACTTTTAACTTTTTAAACTTTCCTGGACTATAAAGTTGTTAAAATTTTTCTTCTCAGGCTGAACTATTATCACAACTGTTATCAGTATAGAACTGACCCAAACAAGAAATGCTAAAATTTGATTTTAAAAAACTGTTCAACATAAATAATTTTATTGTTTTAAAATGTTGGAAGTTATATAACAGTGGATGTTACTACATCTCTTAATATGCAGGACTAAATGGAGCCAATAGTTACTTTAGTTTTATTTCTCTTTAGTTTATCTATCTATAAATGACTACTACTGATTGCTAGACTGAGGCGGAGTACGATATCTTTTTATTCCTATTTCTTCTAACATAGGTATTAAGAAAATTTCTTCACAAAAAAATATAGGAAATGGGCTAGAAGGAACCTTAATTCTTTGAATGCCTATAAAATATTTCAAAATCATAAAATTATTTGTAATCATCTATCAGCTAATACTTCATTAAGTCTCTTTTCAAATTTTGTTGAAAGTAAAGAATGGGAAACCACCTGAATTGCAATGACTTGTTACCCTGTTATTAAAGGCATCGACTTTCTGAACAGCCACACTGGTGCCAGAAAGCTTATCTGATCCTGAAACAATGCATCAATAAGATTAAAGATAGGTGGACCTGTGCCTTTCTTTCGTAAAGATTTTCCAAAGGGCTACTGCACAAAGGGGACATGGGAAAGGAGAACCTACAGGACCACAGATGGCCTCTTAGATAAACCAATCTCAGAAAATAATATCATGGAAATTGAAGTATAAATTGAGTCCATGAAAATTTTCTGCAATCTGTATCTCTTGAATCAAAACTGACCTTGAATTACTGCTCTTGAAAAAATTGGCTGAGGTGGAAGACATACGTAGAATAATGCCATGTAGGTTTTAAGTAACAAGTTTAATTCTAAATTTAACAGAAAAAGTCATTGGAGGGTTTGCAGCAAGGCAGTGACATATTCCAGTTTCCACTTTCCAAAAAAATCATTCTCACTGTAATATGGAATAACTAGAGAAAAGAAAGTAAAAGAATGGAGAGACCAACCAGGAGTAAGAGATAGTTAAGCATGGTTCAGAGTAAACTGTAGCATGAGGGATACTGAGAAGTAGTAGCGCTAATGAGAGTTATCAATAGGCTGAATATGGGATGAAGACAAACAACAATTAAGAATTCAGTCATTTATTGAGATGAGGAATTGCTTGAGGGAGCAGATTTAAGGGAGAGAAAATCTTAAATTGTTTTTCCTTTGTTAAAGTTGAGATGCCCTCTAGAAACTCAATTGGAATACTAGTAATCAAATAGATACACAAGTCTGGGGCTCAGAAAAGAGGTCAGGACTTGAAACATGGATTTAGCAGTTGCCAGAATACAGATGGCATTTAAAGCCATAAAACTGAAAAGGTTACCTAAAAAGAGTATATATATGGAAAAAGGGCAGAGTACAGAAGTTTGAGGCACTCCAAATTGTAGTGGCCCGGCAAAGAAGAACTATCAAGGAAGGTTATGAGAACAGTCAGAAGACAAGGGAATAAACAAGTGAGTGAGTGTGGAGTCACAGAGTCTAAAGAAGTGTTTCAAGAAGGAGGGAATGATCAGCTGTATTAATATGCTTCTGAGAGATCAAATAAGAACTAATGACTGACCACTGACTCTGGCAAGCTGTATCTCTTAATAAGGGCTGATACAGTGGAGGGCTGTGGAAAGAGATGAGGCAGTGATACAACTAATAGAGATAAATCATTAAAAGAGTTTGCTGTGAAGAAGAACAGAAAAAAGAGGCAGTGACTAGAAAGGGACAAGAGATTTGCTTTTTATTATAACATGGGCAATATTCAAGAATGATAGAGAGACAAGAAAACAGAGAAGATATCTGCAGTAACGAAGGGCTTGTGCAGGAGAGAGGGCAAGATCTGGAACGTACACAGAAGGGTTGATTGTAGACACAAGCAAGGACAATTTGTTCACTGTGACAAGAGGGAAAGCAGAGTGTTATGCAGTGGAAATTTTAAACATAAACTCTTAAACTTATTCTCCTTCTTTAGATGTAAAGTTCTAAAAATCTAAAATAGGTCCTGAAATAAAAATGTGAAGTCATTCTTCACATGGTAAAATGACAGGGTTCTGTATTTTCCCCCAACAAAAGACAGACCACTACTGATCTCCATAATCTCACTCGCAAATTTATAATGTTAAACTATTCCAAAAGCTATAAATCTAGAGTCAACCTACTATATGCCAACTTATGACATCAGGGAATGTGAAAAAGGGACAAAAATCAGCCATGGTCCCTCTTCTTTAAAAGAAGGGACCCAGTTTTCTCATACATCACTGAATCCCTTACTTGTAGCAAAAGGCTAGGATTGTATAAATGTTTATTAACTAAATAAAGATATAAAGATTACAGGATAGGGTTATAACACGGGAATTGGGAGTGTCAGAAAAGGACTTCCAAGTGTACCATTAGTCTTAAAAGACAGTAAATGTTTCCCCAAAATTGAGGTGAAGGAATGCAGGAAAGGAATTGTAAAGATCAGCATGAACAAAGATATGGAGGCATGAAAACAAATGGCATATTCAGTTCAGAATTCATGGAGGGTAGGTGAGAGATTATAAAAACCTCTAGTTAGCCTAGTCATTCCATTGTTTATTCTACCAGTACTTTAGGGCTATTATGTTCCAAGCATTGTGCTCAGTGCTTACAATACTGAAGTAAAAACAGTTTCTTCCTTAATGGAGCTTATAGTTTCATCCACAGATTCCTTTAAAACAAAAGCACAAGTTCTCTACCTATGGATCCCTCACCTCTAACATTGTATCTACTAGAATAGAAAAGAAATTGTTATTTGTCTGAAATTTGATATTTTAAAAGAGATGATCCAACAGGAATAACTTAAGAAAAATAAACCTTCAGTACCTCTTTACAACTGGAGAAAAATACAATACTTTTCTTCTTCAGATGGCTTCTCAAAAAGGAATATAGCACACTTATTTTTTGCTGCAGCTCACAAACTATGTAATTCTGTTCCAAAGTGGCTGGGGTACTTATGAAAATAGGAAGAAAAATGTTAAAAATATGCCATGTTAGAAACTTTGAATCCAGACCAGAAAAAGAAAAACACAAATGTTAATAGTTGCCTCTCAAATTTTTCTCACCCCCTCCCCAACCCCCTACACATACACATACAGGAGAACTTCTCTACTGTCCCTTAGGAAATAAATTCAACACATGACTAAAATACAATCAAAATCCCTTATAGATTATATATCAAAAAGACACAAACAGCAGTTGCCTCTAAAAAGATATGGTCAAGGATCAACTGAAGGGGCATGAGGGAACTAGATGAGTTGATGAGAATCTTCCACATATTAATAGGGGCTTGGGTTACAGAAATATACAGATTTATCAAAACTCAGCAAGCATACTCTTAATTTGTTCATGTCATTGTATGTAAAAATTACATCGAGGTACAAAATCTCTATACATACTAAATTCTAGTTAGTGACATGTGCACTGAAATAGCTAGCAGAAGTGTGCAGGTGTCTGCAATTTACTTTGAAGTGCACCAAAAATAAGATGGGTTGATGTATAATTTTTTTTTTTTTTTTAGGCAAGGCAGCCTTTGGTTGACCTCACAGATTGCAAGGACCTTGTCAGCTTACAATCTCTTATTTTTTATTTTTTATGCCTACAGCACCTAGTCTTCCTAGGTGGTCTCCCATCCAAGTACTAACCAGGCCTGACCCTGCTTAGCTTCTGAGATCAGACAGGATTGGGCTTGTTCAGGGTGGCATGGCCGTATACTTGATGTATAATTAGAAGGACTGGATAAATGGATAGTAAAATGGATGCTACTGCCATTAGGTAGCATCTAGATAGCTGGTACAAGGTTCACTACGGAAGTCTTTCAATTGTGCTACATGTTTGAAATTTCTTATAATAAAACGTTGGAGAGACGTACACATACATTCATTCACTCTTTAATAAACCTACATTTTGGATTATGTCCCAAAAAATGCTGATAAACATACAAAAAGATATGACATTATTTATAAAGCAAAACAATGTAAATCAACCCACATGTTTATCAGTAGGGAACTTGTAGAATGAGCTACTGTATATCCACACAATTAAGTATCATGCATGTGAAAAAGGAATGAAGAATCTATCCACATATTGCTATAGAGTGATCTCTAGAATATACTAAATGAAAGCAAGCAGCAGAATAGTATATAGAATTTGGTACCAATTATCAGGGTTGGACTGTACAAATACTATACACACACATTCATGCACGCAGGCACCCCTGTGTGTCTGCTTATATTTTTAAAAAGAGGCAGACAAACCAAAAACTAAAAATTGGTTACCCATAGGGGAATATACAGAACAGAATTAATTTTAAAAATTCAGTTTAAAAAACAAATGAGCCTAGGTCTACCCTACAACCATGCTGTCCTATACATTCGTCCACTTCCCTGTTCGAAGGCACTATGAAGCCATGTGCGTGCTGCTGGTTGACCAAGGCCAGAGCTAGACAGAGGAGGTGGTGACCAAGGAGACCTGGCTGCAGGGCTCACTCAAGGTCTCCTGTCTGTACAAGCAGCTCCCCAAGTTCCAAGACAGAGACTTCACCCTGTACCAGTCCAGTGCCATCCTGTGCCACCTGGGCCATTCCCTCGGGGTGTATGCGAAGTACCAGCGGGAGACGGCCTTGATGGATGTTATGAATGATGGCATGGAGAACTAACCTCCGCAGCAAATATATCACCCTCTTCTAGACCAATTATGAGGTGAGCAAGGAGGACTATGGGAAGGAGCTGCCCAGGCACTTGAAGCTTTTTGAGACCCTGAGATCCCAGAACCAGGGGGCCAGGCCTTCATCAGGGGCAACCAGATCTTCTCTGTGGACAATAACCTGTTGGACTTGCTGCTAAATCACCAGGTCCTGGCCTCCAGCTGTCTGGACTCCTGCCCCCTGCTGTCAGCCTACGTGGCACACTTCAGCACCCGGCCCAAGCTCAAGGCCTTCCTGGCCTTCCCTGAACATGTGAACCTGCCCATTAATGACAGCAGGAAACAATGAGGTATTATGGCACCCTCAGCACGAGGCAGGGGGTGCCTGCCTCCCCCTCCCAATAAAATTTCCAAGAAATAAAAGAAACAAGCCTAAAGATATAAAGCTATACCAAGTTGATAGCTTAATGACAGAGGAACTTCAAAGGAATTTGGATTGTTACATTCTTACTGGGCTATCTAAGGAAAAAAAAAGAAATATAAAAGAATCTTAAATTTTCATAAGTAATCATTTTGGTAGCAATGTTATCCCGAAATTTTAGACAGACTAACTGATAAGTGGAAAAAATAAATAAAAGACATAAGAAATGAAGATGTCTGGCATAAGAAAAAAATACATATATATAAATCAAAGAGTCTGTAACTTTAAATTTGATTTGATTTGTAAATAATAGCATGAACTCATCATCTGTTTTTAAAAAAAAAAAAATCTGCCCAATGAAAAGCCTGAACACAATGACCATCCCATTAGCAACTAAACAATGATCCCTAAACACAATATCCTGCCCAAAGAATTTTATATGGGATGGAAACATACGGTGAACCTTGAATACCAGAAAGCAAGGAAGCCAAAGACTACTGGGATGTGTCTAAAAGATCCAGGTAACAAATTGAAGAACTTCCTACTAACCAAGTTTGGAAGGATACAAGACAATTTGAGTATTAAAAATACAGTAATAGATGGGAGGTGGGAAATAGTGTAGATGACAGAGGCTCTGTTCATCCCTCTGGCAACCAAATCAAAGTTGTGACAGAAACAAGGAGCAAACAGCAAGGGAAAATCTCTTGGGAGCTAGATGAACAAGCTACACAACTAGGGAGAAATCTAAGAAATCACCCTGCAATGGCAGAAGGTAGTGTTGGGCGAGGATGTAAGGCTGCCCGGGCCCAAATGGCTGAATGGGATGGAGGCTGCTGCAGCAGCAACAGCAGCTGCAGACACCTCTTAAGGGGGCCGAGTCTCTGAGAGGACTTCCACGGTGACAGACCTCACTCTGAGCACTAGTGCTGATTCAGCTGCATAGGGACTTATAGTGCGACACTGAGTTGTCGGAGTTAGGGTCATGGTGAGGCTCTCTTCCTGGGACTGCCAGTGATATTACTGTTCCTCTGTTGAGCACTACCCGCTCCCAGTGCACAGACTCAACATTGCCGTAGCAAAGATGTCATCAAACTGGATAACAGAGGTTGCTCCGCCCAGAGAATTCCCTGAAACTCCACCTCCCCCCAACTCACAGCCACACCCTAGCCACATCCAGGTATATTCTCAAAGAGTCAGGTGCTCGTTGTTGCTGAGCTCGTTGCTGAGCAATGCCTAGACTCACATTGGCAGCAGTTGGCCTTGGTTTCTGGTGTGGCCATTAGAGGCAACTATAAGCACAGCAATCTGTCGATTGCTTGCTGAATTTTAACAGGAGGCCCTGAAGGGCACAGGCTTGGACTAAATTTGGCCTGTCACTGAACCCCTCTCAAGACTGTGCCACTGGACACCTACTTCACAAATTCACACTAATAAGACCGGGAGACTTAGGAGCTTTGCTTAGTACACAGAAACAGACACAGAAAGGCAGCCAAAATGGGAAGACAAAGAAGCAGAAACCACATGAGAGAACAGAACAGAAATACAGAAATAATGGAGTCAAGATATCTAACAGATGCGGAATTCAAAACACTAGTTATAAAGATGCTCAATGAACTTAGGGGAAGGGTAGAAGAATTCTGTGACAACTTCAACAAAGAGATAAAAATGGAAATTATAAAAGAGAATCAGTCAGAAATGAAAAACACATTATCTGAGATGAGAAGTATATTAAATGGAATAAACAAAGTGAATAAAGAAGAGAATCAAATGACCTATATAGAGGTGGGAAAGCCAAGGACACTCAATCAGAATGGCAAGAAAAAAGAAGCCAAGACTATAATAACAATTTAAGGAGCCTATTAGACACTATTAAAGGTAAAAATACCCGTGTCATCAGGGGACCTGAGGGAAAACAAGGCGTTGAACAGCTATTTGAAGAAATAATGATGGAAAACTTTCTTAACCTAGCGAAGGAAATAGATATGAAACCCCAGGATGCTCAGAGAATCTCAAAAACCAGGAATCTAAAGAGGTCAACACCAACACACATCATACTTAAAAGGCCAATGGAATTTTAAAAGCAGCAAGAGATAAGCAGATAGTTACCTACAAAAGAGCACCCATAAGACTGACAGCTGATTTCTCAACAGAAACTATGCACAACAGAAGGGCTTGGCACAAAATATTCGACGGGATGAAACCCAGGATCTATAATCAAGAATACTTTATCCAGCAAAGCTATCATTTAGAGTTGAAGGACAGATAAAGAGCTTCTCAGACAAAAATGAGCTAAAGGAATTTATCACCACCAAGCCAGTATTACAGGAAATGTTGGAGGGACTTCTCTAAGAAGAAGAAACATGTATCAAAAACAAGAATAAAGAATGGCAATAACTATGTTCTTCTCAACAAGTACCTCAAATGGAAAAGAATGAAGTGTTCCAACCAAAAGATAGAGTGGCTGAATGGATAAGAAAACAAGACCCCTACATATGCTACCTACAAGAGACTCACTTCAGATTAAAGGACACGCACAGACTAAAAGGAAGGGGATGGAAAAAGATATTGCCTTGATGGACCAAGAGGGTATTACATTGAATGAAATGGGTCAGATAAAGACAAATGTCGCATAATTTCACGTACATGTGGAATCTAAAGAACAAAATCAACAACAACAATAACAAAAGCAGAAATAAACTCATAGATACAGAGAATATTTTGAGGGACACTAGATGGAAGGGGCGTTGCAGGGAAAAAGAGCAAAGGGACTGAGAGGTGCAGGTGGATGTTTGCAGAGTAGACATGGGGATGTAGAAGATAGCATGGGAAAGATGGTTAATAATGCTGGAATGAATATGTGGAGGGAAGGAGGGGTGCTAGATTTGGTAGGGTGAGTGCTTTGCGAGTTGTGTGGATTTCTGATCAATATGCTGTACAGCTGAGGCTGGTGTGCTACATGCCAACTATAAGTGAAAAAAACTCATTGAATTGTACAGTGTAAATGCAGGCAACTAGTCTATTATATTTCAATAAAGACAAAAAATACAGGAATAATTTCTACTGAAAGACAAAAGATAGTATGTTTAAATGTATGAGTTAATAACAGTAAATATCATAAATGTCAATAAGTCTGATTTCGTTTTAATTTAAAAAAAAAAAAGAACTGCTCAACTTTGGAAAATGTTAGGGAAGTATCTCTTCAGACTAAAAACTGTGAAATAAAGAGAATGAAGCATGTATTCTGACATCCTGACATTCTTGTAAGAACTGTACCTCATAACAAAGTAACTGTTGGTATGGGAAAGTTTTTTGATATAAAAGTATCCCAGTTAAGAAATAACAGAATCAGAATATCACAATTTTGCAAATCCTAATGAAATAAGGATCTAAACAATAACCATCACTGACCACTAAAACTGGATTAAATATAAATTTAAAAAAAAAAAAAAAATACTGAGGGCATCAGAGAGTCACCAAGGCAGCTAGGACTTGAGGTCCTGAAGGAGAAAATGGAAATGCCTTGATGCAAGCTCCATATTAATCTCCACTATTCCCTCAAAGCACCTGCTAATTTGTCTGATAGATGAGAGATAAAGTAGCAGCCTTAGGTCCAAACATGTCACTTTAAGATCCTAGAGAAGGAACAGTGAAAAATCTGAATCTGAAATTCTTCACACAATTTCCCTATGAAGAGTATGTCAACTCTTAAACCCTGAACGCACAAGACAAAAATGAGTAAAGAAAAAGGAACTGCTAAGCTCAGAGTTTAGCAGAAATCATGACAGTCTCACAGTGCCACTAAATTCAGAGCCTGCCTAGGTGAAGGGCTCTGGTAAATACCCGTCTTTCAGTTGAGGCCCCCAAAAGAACTATGCCCCCTGAGTGAGGGCTATACTCCGGGACTAAGGGCAAAACAGAAATAGAATAGCCCCAGAGTCTAGAAGCCAGCTAGCCCAGATCAAAGTCCTTAACACATCTCCTGCCATAAAAAGACATCTTTCATGGTTTTGCTAAGAACCAAAGATAAGAAAATATTAAAAACCACACATTACCTTCAAAAGGAACAAAGAACTGTCAGCTGTCTTTAACAAAAATAGAAGTTAGGGTAAAACAGAAAGATATCTCTGAAGTGAAAGAGAAAAAAGCCTGCCAAGATATCCTTCAAAATGAAAATAAAATATTTTCAGAAGTCAAAACAGAATTTTTCACTAGCAAAACTGAACTATAAAGAAATTCTTTGAGCACAATACAAGAAAAAAAAATACCAGACAAAAAAAAAGTATTTGAGTAGGTTTAAATAAGTACTGCTGCTTCTAATAATAAGGCTTTATGGGGCCAAAAATGTGTGAAATTAAAAAACTTCACAATGAAAGCACAGTGGAAAGGAGTAAATGAACAAATAATAGGATAGGTTAAATGTAAACAAATTCCGGTTAAAAAGCAATTATTATACCAGATTAAATAAAAATAGAATATGCTGTTTACAAAGACAAAACTAAAATAAAGGCATATACAATGTAAAAAGTAAAAAGAAAAGATTGACCAAGCAAACACTAATCAAAAGAAAATTGCTATAGGTAGACTACTATCAAACTAGACTTTTAAGGCAAAAACTATTAAGATAAAGAGGCACATTTCGTAATGATTAGTGATTTAAATTAACAGGAAAAAAAATATTAAATTTGTATGCGCCCAATAACAAAGCTCAGAAAAATCTACCTTAAATTTAAAATGTTTCATGATTTACCACAGAATTCAATTTATATTTACTGTAAAACGCCAAATCGCTGTGGCCCAAAGAAAACTATTTTCTCTTATAATAAATATACAGAAGCACCATTTCACTAAATATAGCAATACATGTATAAAGAAAACACACTGGTACACATTCTTAGTATATTCTGATACACAGCTTCGGAAAGATCTAAATTTTAACTTATTTTTCCGGTCCTTTCCAATTTGAGAGCAGATACTCTATAATGCCTTAAAATTTTCTCGACTATATTCCTGACTATAATTTCTCATGGTATATTAACCATTGCTAAGTTGCTAAAGGGGAAAATTCAATAATGACATTAGACAAAATTCACAACAGCATTGACTTTTTATACAGCTTCTGGTAGATATGAGATTACAGAGTACTGCAGTCATTATTGTATAACCTGCAGTTTTGTAAATTATGTCACTAAAGATCTGCCTTCTAAAATGTTTTCTGAAAGCCACATTTTATACAAATGATGAAACAGCATTTTGAAAATCATTTATGAAATAAACAGTTCTTTGGATTCAATTTTTTCTAACTATGAACTACAGATAACCAACCATTATCTACCGAAATTGAGTATAGGGTTAATATGTACAATTAACCTATATAAATTACTAAAGGTTTTAGAGACCATCTAATGATTGATAAATTAGTGTCTGGTAAAGACGCTAATGAGTTTTGAAAATAAGCAGTAAGCAAACAGCAAAAAGAACAAAGAAGAAAATCAAAAGACCTGGACAGTCTTTGGAGTATCAAATTAACTATACCAAGAATTTCCCATAGCTATGTCAACACAACTGTATAAAAACCAATGTCTACTCAGAAGTAAGTCAAGGAGGAAATTATACCTCAAGTATCTCTTGCTATTCCATTCCAGAGTTCTTCCTAACCAAAGCTACCAGTACTTGGAATCTCCAAAGTTGATCTATTAGATTAGCTGGAAGCAGAGTCTGGCCTCTTAGGCTTTTTTTAAGTCTCAGTTAGATATCCATTAGCTAGGTCAAGGCCAAGATGGGACTGATTGCCCATACTCCCTACATTTAAAGACTTTCCAAGAGGATGACCTAATTCATTTTCCCAACTTTCTTTTTAGATTGACATTTCACAGCAAGAAAGGACAATTGAGATAGAAATAATAGTAGCGATGAATTCGTATTGAGATTTTCAACACATTCAACTCATATTCACTGGAAAACATTTCTAAAAGTCAAATATATCCAGAGTCTATAATGATTCAAACCAAACATACATACATACAATTCCAGCTATCATATCAAAATACACTTTAAAACAAATATCCTTTAACCCATTTATACATATCATACACACACACACACACTTAAACTTCATTGTCACATGAACAAGCATACCTTACTCTCCAGTTTTTAGTGAAACCAAGATAAAACAACAGTTGCTGGAACATTTTAAACAGAAGGTATTTTGCTAAATATTAATGCACTTGATAAAATATGTTCCATAGCACATTACTCCTATATAACATAGCTAAAAAGAATGATTCTGTACACGAATAATTTTGGTAAATGCAGGAAGCTATATTAATTTCCAATGCTTTGGATAATCACAATGTCTACAAAAATATTAAAGGTTCTGAAAAGTCTTGAAGAACATTGTTTTACGCTAACTCAGCATTTGCTATTTACCTACCTAGGAATGCATCTCTCTACCCCAGCCCGCCACTATTTTATGAGGAATAATTAGTGAATAAATACTTGTTAACATCTTAAGAAAAAATATTTGTTCCCCAGACACATTTCGAGAAATATTACATGAATGTTCTCACATGCATCTAGAATTTAATAATTTTTACTAATACATTTACTATGCTTTGCATATCTAATAACACATAAAATGTTTTGTGTCCCATAACAGTAGTTGAATTTGAATATCAAATTCTTAACTGAAAAGAGAGAACACCAATTTCTTGTTCAATCAAATATTGTTTCAAATAGTGCATACCTGTATTTTGCTTTTTCATGAACCCAGACATATTCAGGGTTTTTCAAACTCAAGCGTGCAAGATCTTTTACAGATTTGGTTTGTGTAGCTGAGAAAAGCAAAGTCTGACGTTTCTTGGGAAGATTTTCAATAATAGCATTCATGGTATCAGCAAAGCCCATATCCAAGATTCTATCTGCCTCATCAAGAACTAAAAAGGGAAAACACTAGTTGAATTACAATATTTAAAATATACATTAGGTTAAATGCAATATGATATCCTGGACTGGATCCTAGAACAGAAAAAGAACATTAATGGAAAAACTGGTGAAATCCAAATAAAGTATGGAATTTATATAATGTACATCTTTTAGTTTTGACAGAGGTGCCACAATTATTTAAGTAGTTATACTAGGGGAAACTAGAGGGAGGGATATAGAGGAACTCTGTACAATCACTGCAACTTTTCTATAAATCTAGAATTATCCTAAAATAAAGAGTTGATTTAAAAAATACATATTAGGTAACACCATCGATAGCAGATGCACCTTAAGATTAAAAAAATACTCTTAACAGTATCAAATACTGAAATATCTAATTTCATATACAACAAGACATATTCTTCTGACTATTTTGATTTTAAAAAGTCTAACTGTACTCTCTGGGTTTAGAATCCACATGCCAAAAAAATCAAGTTATGTCTCAGAATGTTTTTAATCATATTTATTCGATAAAACATTTTATCATTAAAATTTATGAGGGCTCTCTAAGTTGAGATACTTTTCATTAAATATTCATTAGACTCACCTAACATTTGGAGATTGGTGGCATGAAAACATATTGTTTCATCCATGTGTTGCAGAAGTCGCCCCGGTGTACAAACGAGTATATTTATGTTGTTGATCCTCTCAGCTTCGTGTTTCAGATCCTAAAAACAGTTGTTTCTTTTGATTACACAGATGCATCACCAAGCAGCCTGTGTAATAAAACTATAAAAGCCATCTGCATGTGGCATTTCAGCAAAGCAATGTAGATACTCTAGAAATAAATGTAACCCTCTCCCTTCTATTTCTGTAGCACATCCAAATTTCTGGGCCAAATAAATGTCTTCAGTGAAGACTAAAGAGCTCAGAGTTTCTATAGATTCTTAATCAAATGCAGGATTTTGAGGCCAAGAAAAATATTATATGAATGCTCCAACTCTTGATTTCTTCTTAGGACTACTAGAACTAACTTAAAAACCAGATTATTCCCATTCTAAGGTCAGGATCCAGGGGCACTGACTGAACAGGCCCTCTGACACCACTCACTATACTTTGTGGACTACAAAAAGAAAGAGCTTACCTATTTCTCTCCTTGAAACATTAACTACAGAATGTTCATTGTTAAAGCTGGGTGACAGGTACATGGGTATGTGAAGGTTTATGTTATTCTTTCTTTTTTTACGTATATTTGCATATAAATTCAAAAATTCAAGTATTTAACCTCGCATTGTAGAAAGTCTAGCAGACACAAACATTCCAGGTATGCTAAAAGGTACTGAAGCTGAGCAGCAGGTTTTACCATGACCTAAAATAAACATTCCTCAAAACTATCTTCTATCTTCCTTTCTTCTGCTGCTGACTCAGCAATGTTCTGAAATTCAACCTCTTAGACTCTGTATTAAAAGGCACTAGTCCACATACTGAAATGGCACCTTTCCCAGTAACAGGTTGGTAGAGTAAATTAGTCTCAGAACCTGATCAATTCAGATACTCTGACAAAATGGACATTTTGGACCTATAAAATTGACAACCAGACTCTACAAGTCAGTGACCACACCAAGATGCTATCACCCCCTCTCTAATGCGCCAGTCTGTTCAGATGAAATTTCCACCTCTTCCCAGTCAACTGCCACAGTGCTCCAACATAAATTACAGAATAAAAGAAAGACAGACAAGGACAAGAAGACAAACCTTTCCACCAATGATGAGACCAGCCGAAAACTCATGGTTCTTTCCTACTTTTCGAAGAACCTCAAAGGTCTGATAGGCCAGCTCTCTTGTAGGTGATATAATCAAAACCCCCAGCCCATCAGTTGAGGTCCACTGCAGACGATATAAGGCTTCCAGCACCTCGGAAAAAGACAGCAAGTCGTGTTCAATAAGTTCTTAGAGAAGGCAGCTTTTTGATTCCTGAGTCGACCTTGCCACTCCGGATCAGAGGCACCTTCCAAGCGGAAGGCATACCAGTCATGAGTTTTACCCAATCAAAAAGAAGAAATTGTTTGCTTTGGTTTTTCTTTTTCCATCCACCAGAAGCATCCTCTCCCAAATCATAGAGGGAAGGGAAAAGAAGCCCCAGCTGCTGCCAGAGCCATGCCATGAGGAAACTGACAATCAGTAAAAGGTATGTGCAGCCCACAGACTTTTAAAATGGATTTCAGAAAAATATGTGTACCATTTTCTGAATAGGAACCACATTAAAACAAACTCTCATCTGTGCAGCTGCTGTAGTTACACAGCGAAATTATCTAGTTGGGGCGTGACATCGCTATAAAAAATTAAAATTTAAGAGAAAAATGGTTTTCCAACACTTGAAACTAAATCTCAAATGATTTTTCTAAGCCAATTATTTTGTAGAAATTAAATTATGACACCAACTGCATAAGTGAGATACAAGTGAATTCCTAAGAGCTTCTATTATTTTGCTGCTATAAAGGACAGATATCACTATCCCAGAAAATCCTCAAGTAACCCAGTCTTCTAAAAGTGAGCACATTTCACCTTTATCCTAAACAAGTGGCAAATATAAATGCCATTGGGAGGTTTGCCAGGCTGAACAGAGAAACGGCCTTCTCTCCTGGTCTTACAGCAAAGCAGAACCTTTCTGACCTGCCAGCCTGGAACACCCTACATCCTTCAGAAATGTAATGGCTTGTCAAGGCATGATAATTCATTCAATAAGTTACTGACTGCTCACCATGTACAAGGTGCTATGCTATAGGACCTGAGGAATACAGTGAAGAACAAAACAGATGTGGCACCTGTCTGACAAAGCTTGCATTCGAGCCAGGAAAACTCAACACGAAACAACTTTTTACATAAATATTTATTTCTATCTAGGCACAGAATGTTTGAAAATCACGGAAGAGAGAATCTGACCCAATATGAATAAACTACTTACTGGAACAAGGAAAGCCAAAGTCTTGCCAGATCCAGTTTTGGCAGCTCCGAGAACATCTTTACCTTGCAAAGCCAATCCAATGGTCTGTTTCTGTATCTCAGTTACCAAACGATACTGGGCTTCTTGCAAACCTGCAAGTGTAAAGGGGATAAGAATGACACTTCAGAAAATTCCTATAGAACAGTATTATGGACTTAACTGTGTGCCCTTCATACATGTACACGTACACACACACACACGCACATTGAGGCCCTAATACTCCAGTACCTTAGAATGTGACTATATTTGGAGACAGGGCCTTTAAAGAGGTGATTAAGTTAAAATGAGCCCATTAGGGTAGACCTTAATCCAATCTAACTAGTATCCTTGCAAGAAGGGGAAATTTGGACAAAGAGGCACTTAGGGGTGTAAGTGTACAGAAGGAAAACCCTGTGAAGAGGCAGCAAGAGGGCAGCCAAGGAGAGACCACCTGTAAGCCATTATGACCCTCAGAAGAAATCAACCCTGCCAGCATCTTGATCTTTTGACTTCCAGGCCACAAAACTGTGAGAAAATAAATTTCTATTGTTTAAGCCATCTAGTTTGTGGTATTTTGTTCTCGTTTTACTCACAAACCAATATAAAAGCTGTCGCAATTTTGTTTGTTCTCTTAAGTATTTTAACATAATTAGGTTTTATTTTAATTGTTCAGAGGCCCTATCATCTTGTCTTTTCACTATTGTTCTTTAGTCCAGAAAGAATGATCACAAACTGGTAAAACTTAAATGAATTGTTTAAGTTTATTGGGGTGACGCTGGTTTGTAACATTATATATTTCAAGTGTACAATTCTGTAACACATCACCTGTATACTGCATTGTGTTCACCACCCAAAGTCTAGTCTCCCACCACAAATATGACCCCCTTTACTCTCTCCATCTTCCCCCTACCCGCTTCCCCTCTGGTAACCACCCTTCTGTTACCTGTGAGTTTGTTGCTTTCTGTTTTACATCTCACATAATGAGTTTTGAAATCATATGGTTCTTGTCCTTTTTTGTCTGACTTATTTTAATTAGCATGATACTCTCAAGATTCATCCATGTTGTCATGTATTTCATCTTTTCTTAGAGCTGAGTAATATTCCATTGTGTGTGTGTGTGTGTGTGTGTGTATTTACCCCATCTTATTTATCCAATCATTCACTAAAGGACACTTAGCCACCATGTATAATGCTGCAATTAACATAGGGGAACATATATTCTTTTGATTAAATATTTTCAAATTTTTAGTAGATACCCAGAAAAAGGATTGCTGGGTCGTATGGTAGCTCTATTCTTAATTTTTTGAGGAATCTCAACACTGTTTTCCAAAGTGGCTGTACCAATTTACATTCCCACTAGCAATATGTGAGAGTTCCTTTTTCTCCACTTCCTCACCGACACTTGATATTTCTCGTCTTATTGATAACAACCATTATAACAAGTGGTATCTATCTCACTGTGGTTTTGATTTGATTCTTCGGAAAAGTGTTCAGGCCCTCTGCCTATTTTTAAATAAGACTGGTTTTGTTGTTGAGTTGTATGAGTTCTTTATATAGTTAGGATATTAGCCTCTTATCAGAGGTATTGTTGGCAAATATCTTCTCCCATTTGGTTGGTTGCCATTTTGCTGTACAGAAGCTTTTTAATTTTATGTAGTCCCCATTAATTTATTTTTATAGTCACATTCATTTATTTTTACTTTTAGCTCCCTTGCCTTTGGGGTCAAGTTCATAAAATATTCTCTGAGACCCAGGTCCATAAGTTTACTACCTATTTTTTCTTCTATGTATTTTATCATTTCAGATCTTATATTTAGGTTTTGATCCATTTTTAGTTAATTTTGTATATGGTGTCAAATAACAGTCTAGTTTCAGTCTTTTACATGTGGCTTTCCAATTTTCCCAATGCCGTTTATGGAATAGGTTTTCTTTTCTCCCTTGCATGTTTTTGGCTCCTTTGTCAAAAATTAGTTGCCCATATACATGTGGGTTGATTTCTGGGCTCTCAATTCTGTTCCATTGGTCTCTGTACATGTTTTTCTACCAATACCATGCTGTTTTGATTAGTGTAGCTTTGTAGTATAATCGCAAGTCAAGGTGTATGAAATCTCTGGTTTTGCCCTTTTTTCAGGATTGCTTTGGCTACTTGTATGGAACCACAAAAGACTCCAAATTTGATAATTTTTTTGTTCTATCTTTTTTAATGCCATTGAGATTTTGATAGGCATGGCATTAAATCTATATATTGCTTTAGGTAATATGGCTGTTTTAACTACGTTGATTCTTTCAATCCATGAACACAGAATATCTTTCCATTTCTTTGTGTATTTTTCCATTTCTTTCAACTATGTCTTATAGTTTTCAGTGGTATAAATCCTTCACACCTTTTGTTATGTTTATTCTCGGGTATTTTATTCTTTTTGTTGCAAATGCAAATGGAATTCTTTTTGATATTTCATATTAATATATAAGAATGCAACAAATTTTTGTACATTGATTTTATATCCTGCAACTTGTTTATTGTTTCTAATAGTTTTTTGGTGGAGTCTTCAAGGTTTTCTACATAAAGAATCATGTCATCTGCAAAAAGTAACAATTTCACTTCTTCATTACCAATTTGGATGCCTTTTATTTCTTTCGCTTGCCTGATTGCTCTGACTAGGACTTCCAGCACTATGAATAACTGTAGTGACACTGGGCATCCTTGTCTTATTCCTAATCTTTAGAGGAAAAGCTTCCCATTTTTCACCACTGAGTATATTAGCTGAGGGTCTGTCATATATGGTCTTTATTATGAAGAGTCTTCTCACACCACCATGCTACCTAATTGTTTCTTATTGTAGGTTTTCGTGGTATTACTTGCCGAAACAAGATTTTTCAAGTTAAACTGTTTCTAAATCTTTTTTCCATTTATGAAAAGCATAAAGAAATCTAACATTTACCTACCTTTCAATGTTTTTTTAGACAAGGGGAAATCTGAAAATCTTGTAATTTCATTAACATTTATCTGAAAAGAAAAAGGGGGCTATGTCAGATAAAACTAAATAACATCATATAATTGATTTGTTTTATAACAAAACCATTTTTTTCTCTACATTGTGCTGCAGGATTTAACTTAATCATTACTTCAAAAAAATCATCATTTCTTCTGAAAGGAAATATGCCTTGATGAAGCTATTATCAAAAATATAAGTTTGTAACTATTTTAAACTGGTGTTTAAAAAAACTTTATTCACTCAACACACATACTACTACTCTGAACATCCTTCATCTCTAAAATGTTAACACAATAAGTCATAATCGTGTCAATTTTAGGAAGAAAATTTACTTTTAGCATATCCTTTAAGGAATATCAGTTGAAGAAATAAGGGTCAAAATGACTATAAACCACAGACCGCATTGAGAATAGTTCTAGTTACACACTTTAGAGAATAGATTGGAGTGAGCTGGAGAAATTTATCTTGTTAGTACACACCTTTCAAAGTTTTAACAATAAATCAGTCGCATGTGAAATCCAACCTGACAACTACTCATTTCAGAGTATACTAAAGGGTATTATTTAAATATAACCGGCGGAAGTGTCTGTCACAGTGAAGCCACAATAAGTAACATTTTGTCCTTTAACTTTACATTATCTAAATATGCATTACTTATGTTCTTCATTAGCATCAACCCAATTTCTGAATTTCATCTTGGCTGCTCAGAAGAATTACTTTATTACGGATGGTGAAAGCAAAAACTACTGTTCAGATCTGGGAATAGGCTGCCAAATTATTCATGATTCGCAAAAGAGGAAAGCTGTATTTGTATGGTTCGTTTATTTAAATTACACTGCAGGCAGTAAAGGGATAACAGCTTGTATTTTACAGTCTACACATCTTTCCCGAGACGCATGATATAGCCCATACAGGGTTACTCTCTGGACTAAAATGCTGAAAACACAAATGTTAAAACATAGACTTAATCTCTGCAAATCATTCCAGATAACACTGGAAAGGAAGCAGAATCAGTGTACTAGTATTAGGAGAAAATTACCTCATTTAGAAGGTAATCTCCCAAACAGGACATTAAAATTAGGTGCGGTCCATCCTTGATCTTGTGCTATTGTCAGCTAAAAAGCTGCTTACAGAAGGAGCTAGACAGATAACACACTCTTCAATCCCCATTAGAAATAAAACATAGGTAAAGTGGGCTATTCAAATGAAATAATGTGCATCTTTCTAAAATCTGTTAACCTCATAGAGGGAGAGTCTGGAAGAATAAAACTGTTCCAGCATTCATTCAGCCATTACAATATAAAGCTATATCCCAGTCTTAGAAAGAAGTCACCAAAGAACCAAAGAAAAATTTTATTCCACTGATGCTCTGGAACAGGGGTCAGCAAACTATGGTCCACAGGTCCAATCTAATTTGGTGCCTGTTTTTGTAAATACGGTTTTACTGGAGCACAGCTACAGCCATTCATTTATATATTGTCTATGTAGATATGGCAAAGAGACATTTACATATTGTCGAGGTAGTTAAGACAGAGACCGTATGACCCACAAAGACTAATACAGGCATACCTCCAGTTCACTGTGAGTTCGGTTCTAGATCACAGCAATAAGGTGAGTATTACAATAAAGCTAGTTATCTTTTTGCTGGTGGAGGGTCTTCAATTAGCAAAAAACACAAACCTGTTTAGTGCAATAAAGCAAAGCACAAAAAAACAAGGTACGCCTATACTGACTATCTGGCCCTTTACAGAAAAAGTTTGCTGACCCTATTCCAGAAGACTCTCAATTATATTCCAAGGAATACTTAGAAACCAGAGTGGAAGATGGCTATGGTTCCTAAACAAAATAACATTCTCTTTCCCCTTCCCTTCATTCCTTTCTTTTCTTAGAAAAAAATCACTCCTGTCTTCCCAACCTTCACACTCCCTCTAAAATCTGTAGCATTCTTCTAAAATCCAAAAACAAATGTTTCGATGATGGTACTTGTTAAAAACTTCCCAAAGGTGGTAGAAAAGCTGGAGGGAGACAGAGTGAAGAACAGGGTGGGTACCACTTCACCACTCTCCTATCACAGGCATACCTCATTTTATTGCGCTTCACTTTATTTATACATCACAGATGTTGTGTTTTTAACCAACTGAAGACCCTTCACCAGCAAAAGAATTACGACCCACTTGATTGCGGTGCTCTGGAACTGAACCCGCAATGTCTCCAAGGTATCTGTCCTTTCTCACAAAAGTAAATAATGCTTTTACATCCCAAAGCAGAAGAAAGTATAAAAACCTCCTAAAACCAAAGAACCAAAGAAAAATTTTATTCCACTGATGCTCTGGAACAGGGGTCAGCAAACTATGGTCCACAGGTCCAATCTAATTTGGTGTTCCACCTATTGCAATCAAAAGAAATCTGCATCAAATTACACCACATGAAATTCTTAAGAAAAAAAGAAACCAGGATTAGAATGCAGTGCCTATATAGCACAGCTGATTATGATAAGTCTAAATGCATCCCAGGTAAAGAGAGATTGAGTGATTCTTCAACAGTGAAAACAGTTCTTGAACTAAAATAGCTCTCTCGAAGCTTCAGTCTCCAACTCTCTATCAGCTCCTCCAGAACACAGATCCTACATGGTGGCCTTACAAATACATAACCCAGATCTCCTGCTGCAGGGAGCACGACTGACTGATAATGCCAGGAGTCACTCCCTCGATCCACCACTGAAAATGCCATGCTTCCCTGGCCTGCTACCAACAACTGAACACAGCAGCAGTATGGTTGCATGTCCATTCTAGCAGGACAAGGGATTCCTCTAATGGGCAACTTTGGCTTGAGGAACCTCCTCAACCTAAGCTCTTAAAACTGCTATACCCTGACTCTCCCTACCTGCTCCTCTTTCCATTCTTTCCATATTTCTCTTCACCTCCATAGACATTCCCCCCCCCAAAAAAAATCTCCAATTAACTTAATCACATCATGGCATCTGCCACTCAGAGTTCCCAAGACCTCCTAACCTGGTCTCTTGTCCTCTAGACCACTTGTAGCTTGGATATGTTTTCTAACTGCCAGATAGTTTCTGAGTATAGCCTTTGTATAAATTTCCTACTGCTGCTGTAACAAATTTCCACAAATAGTGGCTTAAAGCAACATAAATTTATTAACTTACATTTATAAAAGTCAGAACACCAAAATGTGTCTAACTCAGCTAAAATCAAAGTGTTAGCAGGGCTGCATTCTTACCGGTAATTTTAGGAAAGAATCCATTTTCCTGCTTTTTCCAGCTTCTAGAGGCTCCCCACATTCCATCTTCAAAGCCAACCAACAATGGATGAGCAAGTCTCTCTCACTTCACAGAATGCTGTCACTGACTCTTCAGCTCCCTCATTTAAGGGCCCTTTGTGATTGATTGATTGATTAATTAGGCCCACCTGGATAACCCAGATCAATCACCCTATTTTAAGGTCAGCTGATTAGACATCTATTACCCCTTGCCACGTAATTTATTCACAGGTTCTAAGGATATTCACAGGACCAGGATTTAGACATCTTTAGGAGGCCATTATTCTACCTACTACAAACTCCTAAACCATTCACAGTCCACCTCCCTCTTTTCCAATCTCATTTGAAGCCAGTTCAGGAACACCTACCACACTCCAAGGAGTATTTCCCCCTTCAAAGAACACTATGTATTTTCACATCTTTTTATCTTTACTCATGTTACTCCTTCTACTATGTCCTTGCCAATCTTTTCTATCTGGAGAAACGCTTCATTCAAGAACTAGCTCCATTTACAGCTACCACAACCACTGAATAGTTCATGCACTACATAAAGGTATCAGGTAAGGCTCAGGTATGTGGCTGAAATCCAGCTCCACGAGCCAAGCCTAAGGACGCAACTACAACGAGGAAGAGTAGTAGTATGCTGAGAAAACATGCTTTTTCTAATTCATCTGGCCAGAAAGGACACTGTACAGGATAACTCAACCTTTTTCCCCTAATACACCACAGCACTATACATATTATTATTATTATTTATTCATTATTAAAACATCTGTCAAAATGTATCAAGCCCACCCCACCTTCAAAGGAAGACAGACATGAATTCTTTTTCCACCTATTTTTACTTAGGCCTTAATAAGTATCCGTCAAATTTTTTCAAAATGTTTCTGAAAGAATTGCTCAGTATTTCACTAGTGAGGCTACTGAGCACCACCTGTGTACTGCAGCAGTATAATAAAAGTTTTATGAACAAATGCTACCATCTGAGGAACCATTCGGTGAGGGTCCCCCCTTAGTTACATAGAGAACAACGAATCTGCTTTGATGTAATCTAGTATTACTAGACCTGGCAATTGATTTCACACTGCATTTATTTCTTGACAAAGTCTTAAGAAACTATATCGAAGATTTTAAAAAGTAAAACAGTAATAATTGGGGAAGGGGAGGAATTGCTCCTTCAACTTAATGAAAAGACAGATTTAAACATTTGTGCACTGCAGCGCAGTAAAGGGTAGTGGTTTAGAGCTCTGGTGTCAGACCTAGACTACCTGGGTTAGAACTTTTCACGTACTAGCTTTTTCACTTACCGTTTAACTTTGCTGTGCCTTAAAGTTTCCTACCTATATAATGTAAACAATCTCATATGGTTGTTGAAGACATGGCAAGTCAACACATATAAAAGCTTGGTAAGTGTCAGCAATTTAAAATAAGAGACCAAAAGAATGGACTAATGTTATCAACTAGAATAAGGCCATGTGGAAAAGGTCATTGTGCACCAAACAATATCTCAACACCAACTAAGTACCTACTCAAGGACAAGCACTGTGTAACTAGTCTCTGGGGAGAGCAGAGGTGAGTACCAATGGCTTCTGACCTTTTTTATGGTTTATTGTTTAGTGGGAGGATGAACAAAGAAGTTAAACAAAGAAGCCAATCATCACAGCCTAGTAATAAATGCTATAACAAAAGTGTATACAAAATGCTACAGATGTACTGCAGTGCTAACTCTACCGAGGGAGGGCAGGAAGAGAAACTTAAATCTTGAAGGGCAAGTCCCTAGAATGGAGGAATGAAGGTGCTCACTGCAGTGAGAACATCAAGTACCAGAATGAGAAGCATCGAGGAGCATGGACAATTCACCAAACTGCAAGCTGTTTTTTCATGTATGCCTATCACAGACTGCTTGGTTTATATACATTATCTCCTTTGAGCCTTATGACACTCTGGGTGGTTAATCATCTCTGTTGAATGAAGAAACTGAGACTCAGGAACATTAAGAAACATGGTGAGTCAATACCTAAACTGAGTGATATTTAAGCCAGGTCCACCTGACCGCAAATAACTTACTTTTTCATTGGACTAGAGCATGTTGACACATTAAAGTATTTAGCCATTTTCCTGAAAGTAACTGTGCCAAGGAAATGTTTTAATCAGGAGTCAAGCTACTCCTGATATTTTCATCTTGGAAAGACTCATCCTAGCAGCAATATGGAGGATAGAGGGGAATAAGGGCCAAATTCCACCAGCCAACTGTTTTAGTAACTGAAGTTTTGCTAGAACACAACTTGTACATCTATTTGTTTAAATATTTCCATGTCAGCTTTTCTGTTAAAATGTCAGAGTTGAGCAGCTCTACGCATCTGACCTGCAAAGCTAAAACCGTTTACCATCTGGTCTGTTATGAAAAAAAGGCTGCTGACCCCTATTTAGCTGCCAGAGTAATTCAGGCAAAAGATGATGGGGCCTGAATTTAAGACAGAGCAGTAGGGATAGAGAAGCATTTGAGAAATTTAACAAGCAGAACGGATCACCAGTGTGACTGATTAGATGTAAGAATGGTAAAAGGGAAGTCTCTAGAATTATTCCTAGGCTTCAAGCTCAGCAGTCTGCTTAAATGTTGGACTAGGATGTGATAGGTTAAAGAAAAGTCCCCAAATATGTCCATATCCTAACCCTCGGAACTGTGAATGTTACTTTACATGGCAAAGTGACTTTGTACATATGATTAATAATCGAGATGGGAAGATTATCCTCGATTATCTGGGTGGACCCCAAATGCGATCAAAAGTGTACTTATTTAAAAAAAAAAAAAAAGGCAGAAGTAGATTTGACACAGAAAAGGAGAAGGCAATGTGTCCAAGGAGGCAGAGATTGATTGATGCAGCCACAAGCCAAGGAATTCTAACAGCCACCAGAAGCTAGAAGAGGCAAGAAACAGATTTTGCCCTACAGCCTCCAGAGGGAATATGGCCCTGTTGACACCTTGATTTCAGCCCAGTGAAACTGATTTCAGACTTCTGGCTTCCAGAACTGTGAGAAAATAAATTTCTGTTGTTTTAAACCCCAGAGTTTGTGGTAATTTGTTACAATGGCAATAGGGAACTAATACAAAGAATTATGAATTTAAAAGAAAAAGATAATAAGCTCAGTTTTGGACTTGTAGCATTTAAGGTATCCTATGACATGGGTAAAGACATCCAGCACAGGCAGAAAAAAAGGATATGAAATTAGAAGAGCTCTGTGCACAATATAGGAAGGAATCACTGGTCCACAAGAATAAGCCTTGGGATTACACCAGGGAAGACAGCATAGTGAAGAGAAGCAAGGGCTGAGGCTATACCCCTTAACAATTCTAGTCTCTGATGAAAAGTCAAAACTGCAATATAACAGTAATTTACTTTTCAATGCCTTTTGAGGTACTGTGTATATATATACACAGCCATAGCAGTAATAATATAGCAGCTAATATATGAAATACTTATGTGCCAGGGATTGCGTAGAATGCTTTACATGCATTCTTACAAACTCCCCACAACTTATAAAGTAGATATTATCATGCCTTTTAAAGACCAAAAGAAAAAAGAAAAAAAGGAAGCCAACAAGGTAAGTTAACTTGCCCAAGGTCACTCATCTGGTGAGCAAAGCCAGGATTAGATCATCATCATCTTAACTCAAAAGCCCAAAACAAACTCTATGCTCTATTTAACCTCACTGTTTTCTAAGAGTTTAAAGGAAAGCTATCCAGCATAACACACGGTAACTTGAATTCCAGAAATGTCCCACAAGTTAAATCCCTGATTATACTGCACTACATGGGGCAATCACTAAGAGGCTGAATAAGGCGGGTGAAGGTCAACAGACACACGAATTAGGGGGAGGGAGAAGGGTACTGACAGTCCCAAGAAGCCTGAAAGGAAAAGAGGTCAAGAAGTCAAAATAGTAACTACAAGGATACTCATCTAGGAACATCAGCAACAATGTGGGATGATAGGTACCAGAGATGGACCAGGAGTCCCGCTTTTCTATGCCAGTTCTTGGATGTGCACAGGAAGAAAGATGGGTGATGTTAAGGCATGCAAGTATGGCTTAAAGGTTAAAAGCAAAGGCTTTGGAATCGGAAAGACATGGGTCTAGGGTCCAATTCCACACCACTCAAGCGTAAGAGCTTAAGACAAGTTCTTATTCTCTTGGAACTGCACGTTCTCATCTGTAAAATGCGAATAAGACCCTATCTCAGATCAAACCAAATAATGGAAGCACATGGTGAGTGGCTTAAAATGTAGGTGTCATTAATATCGTTATCATTAGTATTATTATGTATATTACTGTACTATTACAGCATTAATCTCCCTACCCTTAAATATCACTGTATTTCCATCACTTTATCAGGAACAGTGTGGTGAGCAGAAGAGCGGTCAAAAGGCCAGGGTTGTGGCACCGGTGACCACCTGTAGGGCCTCAAGAGGACCCCCAATGGCACCTCTCACCTCACTCCCTTCTTCAGGCTGGTGTACAAACGGCAGACTCCCCAGGTCCGGTCTCCAGTGACTGGTCAGCCCCCTCCCCTCAGCAGCCTATCGCCGTAGTGACCCGTAACCTCGCTGCCGGCCCACCCACGTGCATAAGCCGCGGCCTGCGCCCCCTCCCCAGCGCCGGCCTCACCTTCTCGTAGTTCTGCATGAGGCGGCTGATAACCTCGCGCTCGACCTGCCACTCGGGCTTCTTCAGCTGCTTCCTCAACTGCTTCTTTTGGCTCTGCTTATGGCTGTGTTTCTTCTTCCAGCGATTAAAGCTCCGCACCGGATCGGGCCGGGCTCCCGGACTCCGAGAGTCGTTAGTTTTGCCCATCGCGGCGGCGGCGGCGGCGGCAGCCTGAAGAGCCCCAGACACGAGACGCTCCAGGCCAGGCGGAGGAACTACTCCGAGAGGACGCGGAACCAGCGTGGGGAGAGAGGACAACAGCGCATGCGGGAAACCAGAGGCCCGCCCCCGAGCTTTTGGACCCGGGACACGTGCCAATGACGGCTGGGAAATGCGGGCGGTGATTGGTGACTTAGATTCCGCAGGGCGTAGCAGGGCCGTCCCGGCTACACGGAGGCGGAGCGATCTGAGAAAGAGGGCGGGTTTCAGTGGCTGCAGAGCACTTCGGCTCTTTAAATGAGTGCGTGCGCACTGCTTGCTGTTACTATGGTGACGTCAGAACTAGTTAATGCATAAGGGCTGTTCACAAAGCTTCTAAAGGGCCAAACAGGATTTGTAACTGTGCCTGGTAACTACTACTACAAAAAAAAAAAAAAAGGCAAAACTTCAATGGGGGTAAGGTCTATACTAAAATTTAGGGGGGAAAATATAATATTTGTGCCTCATACATTGATATCCAATTTAATACTATGCATCAGTTTCCATTGTAAATTTTTACATAGTTGTGGTTGTTCATCATCATAATTCCTCGAATTATCTCTAAAACTTTGAAAAGACTATTATATTCTTTCAGTACTTTAAAACTTTTCTAAAAAGATTATCTTCTTTGAGGAGGCAGAAAAGCAATGATATCCCAATAATGATGAGCACAATTGTCACCCAGATCTCGGTTTGTAAATACCATTTTTTTAATCAAATGAACCAGA
This sequence comes from Pteropus medius, assembly GCF_902729225.1. Classification (NCBI taxonomy): domain Eukaryota; kingdom Metazoa; phylum Chordata; class Mammalia; order Chiroptera; family Pteropodidae; genus Pteropus; species Pteropus medius. The sequence continues at coordinate 1,073,908 of NW_024351545.1, forward strand.
GCTCTTTGGAACAATAGCTAATTCCAGGGAGGGCAGAGAAAATACAGGATGAGCCTGGAATGTCTTGATGTGCTGGAAAAGAAAAAAGAGCCCAAAGAATCATGGGAATGGAGGGCATAGGTCTATTTCTTGACATAGGTGATAGTTACAAGAATGTTTGCTTCCTTAGGCTCTCTATCCCTTTTATGTAGTTTTCTATAGGTATTTCTTAAAAATAAAAATGGTTTAAAATATAAAACATCCACACCAACTGCCAGAGGGGAGGGAGGTTGGGGAGCTGGAGGAAAGTGGTAAAGCGTTAAAGAAGTACAAATTACTAGTTGATAGATGGTCACGGGGATGGAGAGTACTGCATAAGGAATGCAGTCAACAGTAAGGTAATAGCTATGTGTAGAGCCAGAACTGTGATAACATAATCGAGGGGATCGTTTCATAAACTATATAAATATCTAACCAATGTACTATATACTCGAAACTATAACAAAATGAAATAAAATAAAAATAAATAAAATACCTAAGGTAAAAAAAATGTCCACACCAAAAGAGTCATGCCAAATTAGTACTGAGAAAATACATTTAAACGTAGATGTTGTCAAAAGTATATCTTTGGCTAGCATATAATCTTTAGATAACTTATCTTTTAAATAACAATAATTTATTTTTTTTAAAAAAGCATTGCTTATTGCCTCTAATTGAGTATTAGTGGCAGGATAGCCTCAACTGGACTTTCACATCATATAATTTATAATTATTTCAAAATTAAGTAAATGTTTGTTGCAATGACTTCTGTTGTTTCAATGAAATAAAAGGTAGTTTACAGTTCTTGAATGAGATAAACTTTTCAATACAGTAAAAAAAGATTCTTACTATATTTTTTCGCCATTAAATTTAAAGAATGTACAACAGATATGGAATGATCTAGAATTACTTTTTGAGAATCTTCCTGTCGAAATGTATTTTCATACATAATATTGTGGCACTGTCATATCTTAGACTTTCCAATTATTAATAATAATAATATAGAAACTTAGGTCTGTTTCTGTTTCTAATAATATTATAATATTATTAGTATTAGACCTAAGTTTTCCAGATATCAATCTATGGACAAGAAGATACTTTTGTTTCTTGAGGAGAGATCATTTTCAACTTGCAGTAACATCTTCAACTCAAGTTGTAGCATTTACATTACAATTTTTTTCACTGTTACAATATTTACCCTACTACCAGAAGATTTTAGGCATTTACTTTTAATTCAGTCTTCAGCGAATCTTTTATTGCTTTTGCTTTTGCAGAGAAGTAAGTTAAGAAGTAATGTTATCATTAAGTAATGAGAGAAGGGATATATCATCTCAAATCACAAAGATTTCTCCCTTTCTCATTATTTTGGTTTCTGTTCTGTGTTTATAAGTAGTCTAGTAAATATGTAATCAATCAGATTGTTCCCCAGCTATGTCATTTGCTGAGTAAAATCTATATTCACATATGGAAGTATAGGATTTCAGAAACCCACAAATCTTGCAACAATTGTTATCTGTTCTGCATGGAAATTATAACTAAAATAATTGACCAATATTTAACATATTTTGCCTTGTTCAAATAGTTCAAATGATTTCATTCAATGCATCTATAATTGAGTGAATTATTTGGTTTTATATTATACCCTCTAAATATCGTCGTTATTTCACAACACCAATAGTTATATATATTTTACTTTTCAAATGAGATTTTAGTTTTGAATAGTTAACATTTTGCTGATGTGCTTTTTCATCTCTATAGATTCTAAGAATACATATAAATGCCAGTCTGCACTAATTTGTATTCTAAATTTACTGTTTTTATTCATTGACAGTTTTTAATAAAAACAGAATACTTCAAGGTACAATAATATATCAGAATCTAGTAATTTTTTTACTGTTTGAAAGAGTTTACATTTAAAAAGTAGTCTCCAAAATTCTACTTCTGCTGTTTATTTTTTGAAAAAAATTAATATTTTGTATATGGTAGATAGTTTGCAAAAAGAATGATCTATTATTTAATACCCAAGCTACATGGCCATGTACCTGAATTGGGAGAAAATACATGTGATACAAATGTATATTCAATTTTTCTTCTCTTTCAAGTTTTATTTAAATTCATCTGTTATGGCTGACATGGAAGTAAATAAATACCCATCCTGCTTTCAGATCTACATTTTGATGAAATTTTTATCTTTTTTTCAGTATTCCCTATATTTTCTCCAGAAAAAATACATTTGGTTATCCAAGTATTATTATTTTATTTCCCCCATAATAGATTCCTGTTTTTTGTTTTCTGAATCTATTAATTTTTAAAATTATTTTTCTAATGTCTAGTAATAAGTTCCATAATACCTTAGTATTTTATCTCAAATTAGTAGTTGATAGATGATCACGGGGATGGGGAACATGGCATAAGGAATGCAGTTAGCATTAATGTAAAGACTAGGTGAAGAGCCAGAAGAAAGAAGAGAAATTAGGGGCATCATTTTATAAACTATATAAATGTCTAACCAATGCACTGTATACTTGAAACTATTAATAAAATAAATTTTTAAAAAAAATTTGAAACAATACATTTTCAAAAGCTCCTAAATTTTAATATAATTACTGTTGCCTTAATGACATTCCATGAGAACAAGAAAACAAGTGCTCTTATATAATTACCTAGAAATTGCTAAATTATTTTGCTATAATATGTACTTTTTAGACCTTATTTGTTTTGACTGGAGAATCAGAGGATTTGTTTTCTTTTTTTTAACAAATCTAATCGTTTACTAAGTTATGTTTTAGAATTAACTGTTACAGGTCAATTTTTCTCAGGCACACAAAGGATCTCTTCAATAATAGTTTTTTAAGTTTTTCCACTCTCTATACTGTAACTGCCTCTCTACATTGTTACTGAAATTAAATACTGTTTAATTTCAAGGGAGTCCCACAAGATCTGAATAACTTGGCCTAAAGAAGCTAAAAGACCTATCCAAGTCCTTGTGTCATGTAAAAACAGAAAATAATTTTTGGTAAATCGATTCAATTATATGTTGACTTGTTATTGGAAAAGAAACTAATAATACAGCAAAGTATATGTTTGTTTAAATAACGAAATCCCTTTTTGTTTCTTTATCACTTAATGAGTCTGAAGTCATTTTTAGTACTCATATTCTCATATTTACTCATATTCTCTAAAACTTGACTGGGCCAACATGCAGCTACTTTAATCCCAATGTGTATGTAACCTCTCTGAAACTTTCAAGACCAACAAATAATATTTACCTAATTGGCTAGTACACATAAACTAGAAGGCCAAGAGGTTTAGCCCACCATAGCTGTTGTGTTACTAACTATTGCCGGGAGCCACGTATCAATTAGTTTGTCTATGCACGCCTTTGTTCACTCATTTATCTAATTTTTTGTGGATGCCTACAGTGTGCTAGTATTGTTAAGTCTCAAGAATACAAAAACGAATAAGAAATTATCCTTGTCTCAGGGAGTTTATCATCTAGTATGATAGCCTCCGAAGTTACCTGCATGAGAATCACATAGGATGTTTTTTAAAAAACTTTACCCCCAAATATTCTGCTTCTGCAAGTATGAAACAGAGACTAAGTAATATTGATATGATCAGCCAGATCAACTGGTATGCAGATTGCCTTTTAGGAACCCCTGATTAGATTATAATTAATCATAACAATCAAAGCTGATTATAATTAAATATATTTTGAATTGGTTCCAGTTTAATGCCACTAAACTTAAACCATAATAAAACTATAAAAGATTAACATATGAAAAGAAAATAGTAATAAAGGCAGTTTTCATAACACCCTTGATTCACATTTGATCCATAGATAATACTAAGCCTAACAAAACCATCTCTATTTGCTAAAATTATCAATAAAAATTACTGCGGCTCTCATGCATAAGGATTTTAATAAAACAGTCTATAGTAAAAATATTACCCTAATTGTCTGAGATAAACTAAGCTTCTACCACTATTTTCACTTAGCGTGGAATTGGATCTTCCAGACAGTTCCTTTTAGTTCATCACATACCAGCAGGTGGCAGCCTAGGATCACATTCTATCTTTACCTAGGGGTTTAACCAAATTCAGCTTGAGTTTTTATACCCAAGTAATTGGTTTACTGGCTAGTTTATCTGCATTATAACATTGAGCTTTTAGGAAATGATTTACAATTAGCACTCCTCAAAATCTCTGGGATACTTTTGAATTCTTTCTCCTATCATGTTTTTCAATTAAAAGTAAGTGATTGCTAACATTTATTGAGCATCTAGTAATTGCTGGATGTTGCCAGATTCATTACTAGATTCATCTGGTAATTGCTATGTGTTGCTAGATACGTTATCTGTAACCAAAAGTAAAAAATAAATATCTAAGAGTCCATTCTGACGTGAACGAACGAACGAATGAATGAACGAATGAATAATGGAGAATAGAAAAATCTCCCATGCAGAAAATTTTTAAATAATTTAGGTATATACTTACCCTTAAGGGGATGGAACATACTCTCCACTCCTTACCTCTAGGCTGTGCATAGTGACTTTCTTCCGAAGAGTATAGTATGGAAAGGGAAAAAGAAGAGTAACTCTACAGTGAAGAAATCTGATAAATATCACCTCATCCAGGTGATTGAGATTAACATCAACAGAGGTAAGTCGCATTAATAAGTAGGAACCCTTGAAAATGACGTGATGAGGATGGGACTTTATCTCTATGCTCTTCTTTTCCAAAACACATTCCTTCAATCCAGTCATGAGAAAAATATCAGTAAAATCCCAACCAAGGAACAGTCTACAAAATATTTGACCATTACTCCTCAAAACTGTCAAGGTCATCAAAATTATGGAAAGTCAGAATAGTTACAGGCAAGAAGAACTTAAGGAGACATGACAACTAATTGTAATGTGGTATCCTAGGTAGGATCCTGCAATAGGAAAAAAAAAAAAAATTAGACTTCTACTGAGAAAATCTGAATAAAATACGGACTTTAGTTAATAATTAGGTATCAAAATTTTTCATTAATTGTGACAAATGTGCCAGAAGATGTCATTAATAGGGGAAAGTGAGTGTGGAGTATATAAGAATTCTGTGTGCTGTATTCACAATAAATCTGTAATTAAAACTGTTCTAAAATTTAAATTTTATTTTAAAAGCATTTATCAGAATTTGCACATGCATCAGTAAATTTTCCTAAATACCTCGAGTTAATAATACCTTAATTGAACCTCTGTGACCGAATGTTTTTAATCTACATAGAAAAAGGACTCATTCTAAAAGCAAAGATACATGCTAGCATAAGTTTGCATGTCTGCATCGTGAGTGTTTTTTGCTAGTCATCTATAATACAAATAGAAACTATTATTAGTTATACAAATCATATTTTAGTATCTAACTGCCTGCCAATGTCCCTGACTTTAACCGTATAAGAGCTTAATTAGAACTAGAAATCATGGGCCTAATACTGTCTAGTGCCCATAAGTTTTTAAATGCTTTCTTTTAAACAAAAGGTTTATTCCCCACCCCACCCACAAGAATTTAGCAAAGTCCTCACAATATCTATACATTCACACTTCTTTTTTTTTGCAGTTTACTTGTCAGATTTTTTTAAATTGTGATATAGTTGACATATAACATTATATTAGTTTCAGGTGTACAACACAATGCTTCAATATTTGTATACACAAAATTGCAAAATGATCATCGCAATAAGTCTAATTAGCAACCATTACCATCACCATAGTTGCACATTTTTTCTTGTAATGAGCACTTTTAAGATCTACTCTATTAGCAACTTTCAAATATAGAATACTATATCATTAACTCTAATCACCATACCTTATATTACATCCCCAGGAATCTTATAACTAGAAGTTTGTACCTTCTGACCGCATTCACTCATTTCACCCAACCCCCATCCCCTGCCTCTCACAACCACCAATCTATTTTCTCTATCCATGAACTTGGTGGATTTTTTGTTCTAGGTTTTTTACTTTTGTTTTAGATTCCATATGTGAGACATACTGTATTTATCTTTCTCTGTCTGATTCATTTAGCATAATGCCCTCAAGTTCCATCCCTGTTGCTGCAAATGTCAGGATATTCCATTGTGTATGTATATACCACATTTTCTTTATCCATGCTCCCATGACTTAACTAATGTAAATAATGCTGCAATGAACATAGGATTGCATAGTGCTTTTGCTTCCTTTGAATAAATACTCCAAAGTATAAATGCTAGATCATATGATAGTTCTACTTTAAATTTTTAAGGAATTCTCATACTGTGTTCCATTGTGGGTGCTTCGTGACTTTTTATTCCATTTTCACTATTTTCATGGCTTACAGTGAAAAATTATAATTCCCAAAAATTTCCTTAATTCCCTCTTAATATGGTCAAATCATGTGTCTGAATGATACTTTTCCCCCTAAGACTTAAGTTTATAAAACTTCATAAAATCCTGACATTGGCAAAGTCTATATTTTCAGAATTAAGGTACTAAAGACATTAAAATCAAAGATTGCATTTTTTCTAAGGGAACTAATTGGACTTGAACTTTATTGGGCCATTAACAATGATATTCCTGACCATCATGGCACTACACAACAGCATGAAACTGTTGGCTTTCCTCTTGCCTTCAGGGCAGTTGGAAGATGAAGACTCACTCTTGACTTTTATTTTCTGCCCTTCTAGAACAGGAGAAATGCTTGCTCTTGATAATCTAAACACCATTTCAAATCCTGTTTGGGCTATGGAGGCTTACTGTAATGTTCTAATGGTGGAATCAAGGATGAGGAGTACCGTCTCTTCAAGAGAAAGAGTCATTCTGAGAGAGTATGACATCTAAGAACTGTCATAGCAGCTCAAATCATGCAGCATCAAGTTATCTTGATAACTGACATGAAACTGACACCTTGAGCTGAGTTCTTATTCAGAGAGCCCAAAACAAGATGTTTCTGGATATTGGGGACACTGCAACATTTGCAACAGTCTTATGAAGGACCATGAGATGGATGTCAATTCTGTTTGGAGTGTATCTATAATGCAAAATATAAAAATACATATCCTAGAATATTTTTCAAAAGGCTACTTTTCAAAATTCAGAGGCCGTTTCTTTAATATGTGCGATGAGTATGCGGAATGGCTCGCGTCCAAGTGTACTTTCTCTGTAGGCACAAGGAACAGTAGAAAAAGCCTAGAGGAAGAGTAGGTTTCTGTCACAAGAAATCTAGGTCTAATACAGTCTTGTTCCTAGAAGAGCCCAACAACGGGGAATAAGAGTTTACCCAAAGTGCTCTTCTAGGAATTAGAGTTCAATATAATTTCACATGAAGATGATCTAAGTTTGAGTTCTGCTTCTTTTATTTAATGTTTATATGACCTTAGCTAAGCACTTAATTTCCCTGAGTCTCATAGAAACCCTAAAAACTACTTCCTGGGGTTTACAACTAAATGAGGTGGTAGAAATCAGAGGTCAATCAATCAAATTAATCTCCTACACAAGTCTAATGTGAGCCTTCTGAATATAATTTTAAAAAGAGCTTCAAGTGGCCAGGACATGGAAGCAACCAAAGTGTCTTACAATAGATGATTGGCTAAAGAAGCTGTGGTACATATATACAATGGAATATTACTCAGCCATAAGAAGAGATGAAATACCGCCATTTACAACAATATGAATGGACCTTGAAATAATCATTCTAAGTGAAATAAGCCAGACAGAAAAGGTTGAAAATCACATGATATCGCATATGTGGGATATAAACCTAAAAGCAACAAATGAACAGGACAAACAGAGACTCATGGACATGAACAATGGACTAGCGGTTACCAGAAGGGAGGTGGGTGGGGAGAAGGGGAAAATAAAAAGTAAATGTTAAAAAAAAAAAAGAAAATTAGTTTAACTTACATGAGAGGATTTTTTTCTGGGCTTTTGCTTTAGTTAATTGGTTTATGTGTCTCTTTTTATATCATTACCACACTTTTTTGATTACTATAACTTTATAATATATTTTGAAATCAGTTAAAAAAAAATAGTTAGCATAATGCCTGGCACATAGAAAAAAAAATAACTGTCATTGAATTAAAAAATTAAAACCAATATTTCAGGCCAATATAAAAGAATTCAGGGAAGAAATTTGTGTTATTTTAAGTCTAGTTACAGTTCGAGCTTGTTGCCTTAGGAACCAAGGAAAGAGAGTTAACCTAAGTGAGAAAATAATTCTTTTGCATACGAAAAACACCCCATAACATGATCTTATTATACAAATGTAATTTCTCACCCTCAACTAGTCTGGGTGGAAGAAGATAGATAGATAGTGAATTACTCTTCATACTAAAGTAAGACAGAATTGAGTGTTTTTAGATAGAGCCCTGGATGTTATAGATTGGAAGAAAAAAGAGAGACAGACAGACAGACAGACAGACAGAGAGACAGAGGAAAAAAGGTCTTTTAGACTGAGTGAGACAGATTATGTTAGACCAGAGACTAAGGAGAAGAATAGCCAATAAGAAATTAAATCCCAGTATTAAAAATGACCAGGTGTCTTCATAACTGTGATGTCTAATAATTGCTCTCTTTCTGTGACCCTTCTAATTTGCAATACAAATTTTCATAAACAGGAAAAAAAAAAGCATTACTTTTTTGATAGCAGGGGAAATAAGTTCAGTTAAGCTACAAAGAGTTTCGTATTGTTTTGAGAGGAAGATAATGTGAAAAGGCATTAACTTTCTTTTTATGAGACTGATAATACAAAAGGAATGGGAAGCGGATGCTTCCATATATAATTGTTCCCCTTGCCCTGCAGACTACTTAGGGCCTTCCCTGGGGCCAAGGCAGCTGAGGACCTGAGTTTGAGTCTCCCCATTTCATAGACAAGATAAACAAGAGCTTACAAAGAACATGAAGCACTACAAACTTGACTTCTCCTTTGCTCCCTTTATCCCGGCTATGTCCTTGTTCTCCTAATCTGTCCCTTCTTCTCATCTCTCAAATATCTCTTCTCTTAAGGCTCTCTTGGAGGGAGGAGCAACACTGAGTAAAAAGGTAACAGTTAAAAACTCTTGGATAGTAGCCTTATACTTTGAACACAACTGTGTAGGCACCTCACAGTCTATGGGCCTTGATGCAAGGCCCATCAACTGAGTCAGATTCATTTTTACCAATACAAAAGCTATATAAATGATAGTTTTAACTGATAATGTTGGTATCTTGATTCACCCACTGCATCAATTCACTTGAATGGTAAAAATTGATTTTTTTTGCTAAAAACAGAAAAATAAAGACAAGCTTAAACATCTCATCAAATACAAGGTCTTTTAAATAATCACATGTAACAAATGGATTAAACAAATAGCGCTCATACTTAAAGCCAGTGAATACAGAAGAGGTCAAAGACCTTAGCATGAGGAAGAAAATAAAAGTCGACAAGCTAAGAATAAATCTTGTCTTACTTCAAAGGTGTTGTAAACAAGAGAAATATGAATGATAGATAATTAAAAGTAAAACAAGCAACTTTGGAATTTCCATTTGTATATGATGAAACTTAAGATGTTGAAGATGAACCAGAAATGCTCACTTGGAAAGACAAACAAATAAAAAATATTTATAAATAGCTGTCAATGAAATATAGACCCTGGGAGAGCAAGAACCTAAGAAACTCAAAAAAGAGCTTCCCAACTTTATGAAGCAAGAGATGCCATTATTTAAGAATGAAAGAACAAAAGGCAATGTAAACTTCCCAAGATCATTTTAATTAATAAATCTTTAGTAAGAAAGAACTCAGCATAAACACAAACAATTATGGTTGGAAGTAAGATAATATGTCCAATTTAGAAAGCCAGCAACTACCAAAACCTGCCTGGCAAACAGCAGAGCTGGAGTCTAGACCCTATGCTTAGTCTCGTCGTAAGATAAGGCATATTTGAGTCCATGTTAGCCATGTAATGAATAGAATCACATCCTCGTTAAACCTTGGTTTTCCTCATCTCTAAAATGGGGATGAGGGTTCTAACACCTGGGGATTTTGTGAGGATTAAATGAAATAATGCCAAAATCCTCTTAGCATGTGCTTTGAATGTAAAAGTATTTGCATTAGTTGCTGTCACTGCTGTTGGCTCTTATTACTACTTTCCTATTCTCTGAATATCGACAATGTTATTTTGTGATAAAAGTCTAATATCTGTGATAAACACAACAATTTTTTTTAAAGTGTTTTAATCACTGCACTCTATACGTTATGGTAAGTTACCTAACAATGTTTATTCTGTTGTGAAAAGTACTTTTCTTTATTGATTGCATATGTTGATCTTGTGTACAATAACCCAGCTGAATACTCTTATTAGATTTTCTTGGAAGCTTTTATATGTTAATGTCAATCATTTTGTCTTTTCCTTTATAGTCCTATGTCTTCTTCCTTCCTGCCTACCTCTCAGCCTTCCTTCTTGCCTTCTTGATCTCCTTATCATGTTAGCTAAAACCTCCAGGAAAACTCAGAACAGGGAGGTGACAGCAGGCATCCTCAAGAACATTACTGCTAATTATATTGAATGATTATATTGTGAAACAGAATTTTGAAGATTGTCCAGGGAATCTAGACACAATATAAAATATTTCCATGTAAATATGTTTACCTTTATAAACAATTGACTTACAATTGACTTACTGATGAACTTTTGGATATAATCTCTTAGTAAATTAAAGATAACATCTTTAATAAATTGGTAATGTAATACATTAAATGTCACTGTGGAATTTCCTAGAGCTAGAATTAATACCAGATTTAGCAACCGAAAAAATGTAAATTTATGATGATTTCCTGTTCCTACGTTTTAGTTATCATCTTATCAAGTGAAAAATATGGATATCTAATCATACCTTCATACATTATTAAAATATTTGGAGTAATGTCGGAAGCCAGCCAACCAAGTCAAACCGGGTACCTGAATGGGGGAGCGGGGACTGAGAAAAAAGAGAAGACAGACAGGGTGCAGGAGGGAGAGCAGATCTCACAACTGTCTCTCCGAGTTTATTTCTTATCCTTCTTTTAAACACAATCTGTTCCTTTTGGTCTCCCAAGATAACATAATTAAAGTAACATCCTGAAGATCAAGGTACAATCGGCACTTCCTTTGACCCTCCCTTTGACACTCCCTTTATCTATACTTAATCTTCTTCTTCCTGGAATTCCACAGAACCAGCCTTTTCTTTTTTATGCAAGCAGGCCTCCCGAGATAAACCATGCACTCTTTTGAATTTGGGGAGCTTTATCTCCCTACAGAGTAATATATATTTAGACTAGCAAAGGAAGAGAAGGCTTCCCACTAGGTAATTTAGACAGATAGGATATTCTCAAAAAAAATAGTGAGTAAATTAAAAGCATTTCTTGCTTGGTCATCAATATATATGTGCAGTGCCAGACCATTTAGCTGGTAAAGACTCAGAGCATAAACACAAATCATTCCTGGTAGAAAAAAGCCATTTGTTAGTTTGGAAGTTGGCATACTGTCCTGGAAACAGAAAATAATTTCAAAATTTTATCAGCAACAAAAATCCTGTGTGGAATAAAATATCCTCAGCACTCAGAAGGAGATGTGGGAGTTAATGCTTTATTTGAAATTCTATTTGTATTTTATATTATTGTCAAATTCCATCTTGAATTTAATGACTTAAGATCATTAGCATCGCTGCAGTCATCAAAGAGAATAATACAGTAGTAAAGGAGGAAATGGTTTTGGAAGTATTTGGTTTTTAAACAAACAGATATTTACCACTCCTAAGCCATTACACATCTATGCATAGTTCATTGTTAACAAAGTAGGCAGTGCATGCCTATAAACATTCAGCTGGGTTTTCCAAGCATCTTATTCATGATATTTACCATTTGGATGATTATGGTGCTCTTTAAAATCAAGCATGAAGATCAAAATATCCCCTGAGTATTCATGTAATGGTTTATAATTTAAAGGGTTTTTCATTTGCTGCCTCCTTGATTTTGTGCACTAGACTCCACCCTTATATTCTTCTCTCCAAATCTGAACCATCATCTAAAACACGCTGCAAATGATTCCTCCATCAAGTTCACGGCAATCCTCCTTACACTGAATTCCTACATTTAATCGCTATTTGTTTAATAAATGGATGAATTACCTTGATTATTATTTGGCATCTTTATAAGGTCGTACAATGTTCATTTCCTTTCCTTGTGTTTTTTATCCTTTTCAAATGTTCAAAGCTTTGTATTATACCTTTCAGTATTTCTCATTACTAAACACAATAAGAGCTCAGTAAATTTGATCATTGAAGATTTCTTATGGTTTCAGTATATAGCAATTATTTATTCAATGTAAATAAGCTGTAATTAGATGCTTTGTGGAGTCTTACTGCACTTTTATTGGTTTGATACCTGCATTTTAATAAGCAGAGATAACATTCAGAATTTGGAATGTATTCTGGCTTCTTTGAATCTATATAAAAATTGGTAGATGAAGAAAAGAGGTTTTTGGCTTAACCTACTTATTGTTATAATCATAACTAAATCTTGACTTTGTTGAAGCTCATTAACTCAGTGAATGATATGTCATATTTCATGTTTCTATGATATTATTCAATACCCAAGCTGTCATACTTGCAAAGCTAATGTTAAGCAGTAGACTGGTTGACAGTTTGGGGCACATATAGTGTACAAACGTCCTCAATAGCATTAGGAGCTCTGTTTTTGCTATTCGTTTCATTATCATGAAAAGTATCCACTAAAAATAACACTACCCTGTCTCTGACCATGCTACCCTGAACAAGCCCAATCCTGTCTGATTTCAGAAGCTAAGCATGGTCGGTCCCGGTTTAGTACTTGGATAGGAGACCACCTAGGAAGACCAAGTGCCGTAGGCATAAAAAAAAATAAGATATTTTAAGCTAGGTTCTTGCAATCTATGAGGTCAACCAAGGGTTGCCTCGCCTAAAAATAACACTATCTCAAATAATTTTGATATAATCCTACCTTCATTATCAATTTTAAATTAAATGTATCTTGGAAATTGCCATTAGTATGCCAAATATTGCAAAGTATTTTCCTTTAAACAAGTGCAAAACAGAATAAAACACTGAAATAAGCTAAACTTGGGAGTATCGTACTTAGCTAAACACATAAGCAAACTGGGAAATTTGGTGACCATCAGCTTCCATTTTAATGGCTAACTCAGAAAATTTGACAGTTATCATCTTGTCATACTTAGTTTAGCAGTTTCAAAATACATGAAGTGAAATTTGATGAATCCACAAGCAAAATGGGAAATTTTTAGCGTAACACTTTTTGATAATTTGTATGTCAAATAGAAAATGAGATTAATAAGTACATAGATTTGAACAACATATCAAGAAGTTTAACCTAAATATATGCATAGAACATTCCACACAACAACTGAGCAATATTCATTCTTTTCAAGCACAGAAAGAACACTTACAGATACTGAAGACATATTAATCACAATAAATTGCAAATTATGGTTAAACCTTAGATAAACCTATAATGATTCATTTATGTGTCAACTTCTCTGGGCTGAAGGATGCCCAGGGAGCTGGTGAAACACTGTTTTGGGTGCATTTGTAAGGGTGTTTCCAGGAGAGATTAGCATTTAATGAGTATATTGAAGAAGATGGCTCTCATCACTGCAAAGAGGCATCATCCAATTTGTTGGGAACCTGAATAGAACTTAAAGGCAGAGAAAGGGCAAATTTACTCTCTGCTTGAACTGGGACATCCATCTGCTGCCCATGAACATCAGTATTCCTAGTTCTCAAGCTTTTGGACTCGGACCAGGACTTACACTATCTCCACTAAGTTCTGAAGCCTTTGGGTTTGAACTAGAATTACACCACTGGCTTTCCTGGGCCTCCGGCTTGCAGACAGCAGAGAGTGGGACTGCTTAGCCTCAATAATTGTGTGAGCTAATTCCTCATAAAAATCTCTTTCACTATATCTCTATATATCCTATTTGTTCTGTTTCTGTGGAGAACTCTGACTAAAACAAAACCTAAGGGCAGAACGAGAGCCTGTCTCCTGCCACTCTGCCTTGTTTTGGGGAGATCTCTGTGCAGAGGCTTTTTTTATCAGCTTAGGCCAATCCAATACAGTGAAGAAGGCAGAGGCATATGGACAGATAGAGGGAGCGTTTAACTGACACATGTGAGCCTCCCTTAGTTCTTGTGTGACCAGTGAAACTGTAATGGGGCTCTCCATAATTAGACAGGTGATCCCATGACAAGGCTAGAGATAGGGAGAATCAGAGGCCTGGTACATGAATTGGAAATCGAGCCTGTGAGAACTGAGAGGATATCAAATAAGCAAGGGGAGAAGGCTGAGTCTAAAAAGTAAACCGTGGGTACACTACCCAAGGACTCTAGCCTGGAAGGTCAGCAGGACAAGGCATAGAACATTAAGCCTAAAAATCTCACTCCCTGCAGCTCGGAGGTCACACAAGCCACTCGCCTTGCTCCCCTGCAGATTTAGGGAAGAAAAGAGAGGTGACAGGCTTTTTAAAAGACTGAACACTTTTAGCCAATGAGAGCTTAAAAGACCGTTCGATTATAGAATTAGAATAAGTTTAAACAGGATCAGACATTTAGGGAATTTGTCTATCTAATAACCTGTGAGTGGGGCCTGTGAACAATGACCAGATTAGTTATAGGCAAAATAACCTGTCTGTGTGCATTTGAGCTGCTACAACTGTAATTATGTAATATTCTTTGGTTTTATATTTTTATTTCATTTTGCATTTCTCATTATGAAAAGAATATAGAAAGATTAGAAAGTCTAGAAGAGAATGAAGGGGAAAAAGTATCCATCATTTTACCTATAATGATAGGTAAGTACTATAAACATTTGGACAAATTTTTTTAATTTTTTGTATTCATTAATAAAACATTTAGTTTTATAAAGTGTGTGGGTTTTGTATTCTGATTTTTCTTACTCGAGTGTTTTACAGTGTCATTAAAATTTCTTAATTTGAATGGCTACATAAACTATATTAGATGGATGTATGAAAAATTACTTAACTAAGTACATTTTGATTGTTTTTTTCTTTTACAACATTAAAAATAACATCGCAGTGAAGTGGTTTGAATATTAAACTATGTCTGTATTTTGCTTTATGTCCTTATGAAAGGTTCCTAAGGGATATATCGCATGAATTGACATGAATATGTTTAAAGCTCTTAAAATATGCAGCTAGATTTCTTTCCAGATGAATTTTTTTTTAATAATTTATGATCGACAAAGTCCTTTTATTCTTAATATCTAAAGATCTATTTATAATGTGATCACTTATGTAATGCAGTATCTCCTGGAGATTGGAAAATCATAACTTAAAAACTTATAAACATTTTCTACCTTCAGTGTGAAAAATTGAATTTGCCTTTAGAACATGGTATTCCTTCATTCTAGCAGGTAATAATAGTGTGGCCTGCAGGAGGCCTGGATGCTAAATTGAGAGTTCAGAGATCTTCCACTGAAGTCCCAAATCATGCCTTAGCAGAGGATGCGTGGGAGTGGGTCTGAGACCTAGTTCACTGGGAAGACTGAGAGAGCTCCTGCCAGTGAGGCCGGAAGGAAAATGGAATCACAAAAGGAAGATAAGTCAATACTCCCTGGGAGGCAAAGCTGAAACAGTTAACTATAGGTTTATCACTCAAGGACTTCAATCTACTTGATCTCAGAACCATTTTTGTCGAAGCATCTTATAGGTCAATTGTGTTACAAAAAGCACCCATTGATAAATACTGTATCATAGAATATGCAAACTTAAAACACCAGAAATGCAAAGAGCAGGGTTTACATGAGATAAAGTAAAATCAGAAGGGACTATTCAAACCTAAAGAACAAAGAAAAATATATGCCTGTGTTTTATACATTAACCATGACATTATTTACAAAAAGGAAATTCCTTATTTTAGGTACAGGAAAAAGGATGGCTGAATTGATCCGATGTTGATGATTTTCAGAAAGAAAGTGTTGGAAAGACAAGGGGGAGAAAGAGTGTGATGGCAAAGGAGTAGTTAAAATAATGTACCAAGAATTTGGGGCTAGATTGGGAAGTGAAGCTGGGTAGAGAGTGGAGGGTAGAGGGGTCCAGGGCAGGCCGCCCCAACAATGGTATATCCCACAATGGTATATCGATTACTTTAAGGTTACTTAAAGAATTGCCAGGGCAAGACGAAATCCCTGACCTCTCTGCTCCCCTAAAAGCAGAGATGAATCTCCCATGTGATAGGTGTACTCCCTGCTCCTGAGAGCTGAGAGACAACCTTATCACATGAGTCAAAAGAATTCAGGGTAGAAACTTTGTATAAACAAACCTGGTAAGTCTTAACCAATTTACTCCCCAAACCTAAACTTTGTTCTGATTCCTCATTAACAAATTCCCAAATGTTGCTTAGATTCTTTTCTAATAAACACTAACTTTCTTTGTTCTGTCAATTTCTGACAAATTTATTGTTTCTTTGTCTAAAAAGTATAAAAATATGCCTGGCTCGATCATTTCTTTGAGCTTCATTTTATGATCTGAGCATCACATTGCAATTCTCCCATGCACACATATTAAATTGGTTTTTCTCCGGTTACTGTAGTCTTGTGTCAACTTTAATATCTCATTATGAATCCAGCCATAAGAATTACAGAAAGGTGAAAAGAGAAGAATTCTTCCCCTCCTCAACAAGAGTTACAAATTTGCTTAAAAAGGAAGATTTGAGGAATGAGAGATCTATGTGAGGTTGATGAAGAGGAATAGAAGAAAAAATGGGGTTGGGAAGGTGGAAGGACAGAAACGAGGGATAGAGAGAGAGGTTGGAGTTAAGATTCTGGAAGTGATAACATTTAAGGTCCACAAATATTGGAGTTCCTAATAACTCTCAAGCAGTGTGTTTGGCACTGGGGATTAAAATACCTATAAATAAGACTCAATCTCTGTCCATGAGTCTTTGTTAGTACAAGGGAGAAGCCAGACCAGAAAAATGATCATTTCAATCCAAGAAGCAGGTATAAGCACAGGGCAATATAGGGGTAGGAACACTTACTGACATACAGGAGTAGGAAAAGTCAAAATCTCACAGAGAGTGGGACCGGATAGGGTTTACCATAAAACTAGAAATCAGACACAGAAGGAACTGCATGAGGAAAAGTTTCCGTTGCACCTCTGTTAACCTCTCTGCTCCCTTGGGACTTCTACTTACACTGCATGAGTATCTTCCACCCCCTGGATGATGCTGGCATAGTTAGATTCTTCACAACTTTGTCTCTCACATCTACAAGGTCGTCACTCTTGTTTCCAGTCGAAAGCGCCCATCACTTTGATCTCATCTCTGCTTCTTGCCCACCGTTTGAAGCTTCTTTTACCCAGTTTCACTATCGTCTGGGCTTCAAACTTTTCCCAGAGGTCCCAGCTGCACCAGCGTCTCACAACACCAGAGAAAATAGGTCAGACAGTAAATGCATGGTAGATAAGCACCAAACTGCTTAACCTTCAGGAAGTGATAAAAACTGGAGGAGGCAGGGCTCTGTGTTTCAGAAAGTTCACTTCAACTGCAGCGTGGAGAACAGATTCAAGGTGAGCAGGACCATAAGTAGGGACATGGCTAGCAGGCTACTGAATTAAAAAAACTAGACATGAGATGACAAAGATATGAACAAAGGGAGAGGCTTTCAAGGGAAATATCTTGGAGATAAAATCTAGATCAACAAAGTGGATTTCATATGGGATTTGAGGAAAAATTAAGGATGAAGTCAGGGTTCCAATTTGAGTGACTGGATAAAATGATACTGTCATCAACAAATTGGAAACATTAAGAAAAAGTTTTGTGGATAATGACCATAAATTCAGTCTTGGTGACATTGAAACAAGGGTGTTTATGGGCTTTGTCCGGAGGTCAATGGTTACAATTATCTAAAGATAAAGGATTTGGAAGCCATCATAGAGCGAATGGGGTTGTCAAAGGAGGGCACGTAGAGAAGAGCTGTCGGAGAAAGACATCCTTAGGGAAAATTAACATTAAGAGATATGCACAGGTACTAGTTTTAGTCCACAAATTCAAATATGGAAGAAATATGTGACAGGATAATATTTTGAAATACCTGGCCCTACCTTTTGTTTCTTCTACTCCAGTCCCTTCCACCGCTATGGGCAACAAAAGCATTCTACATTTATTATCTACACAAAAAACACTCTTACTTACCTCTCTAATCTCCTCATGCCTCTCCCCAGGCTGAGTAGGATCAATGACCCCCCAGCTAGGCTTCAGGGATCTGAGTTTAAAGAAATCTGGGCTTACTTTCCCAGAGAAAAAGTAGCCGATTTATTCTTGGAACAGAATTTTGACTTAGCACTTCCAGGCATGAATTCTCTAAAGAGATATTTGCTCACTAAACTCGTAAACATTGTGCTGGTTCAGCTCAGAGGACATAGTGACAATATCTTTTTATGAATAACTATTCCCAACTCTCTTCCTGGCAATGAGACCCTGAACAATGAACATCTATAGCCCTTGGACCAAATCCAGCCCACCTCCATTTTTGTAGGGCTCACAATCTAAGAAAAGTTTTTACCTATTTTAGTGGTCAAAAAAAATCAAAAAATAATATTTCATGACATGTTGAATATTATATGAAATCCAAGTTTCAGTGTCCATAAATAAAGTTTTGTCACACAGTCATGCTTGTCTGTTCATGTATTGTCTATAGCTGCATTCACGCTATGAAGACAGAGCTGAGTAATTATAATAGAGATCATATGGCCCACTGAGCCAAAAATATTCATTATCTGACCATTTATTAAAAAAGTTTGCTCACCCTGGTCTATATGTCTGTTATCATTTTCCTTCATTTGGAAAAATATGCCTACTAAATACCTGCCCCTAAAACCTTAGAAAGAAAAGAAAAAATCATATTTAAAATCTACTTTCAAAAGAGGTATTTAAATATACCAATTTATTTGTTTTCTGATTTTGTCTAAGATTGATTTTTATTTTTTATCCTATAATAACACAGAAGGGTAAAAAAATTTAAGGTTCTTAGATTAAGATAGACATTAACTATATGTAGCTAGTAACCTAGCCAATGAATTATTCGTAATTACAGACCGTCCCAACTTTTGATGATTAGACTTAATGATATTCTGACTTTCTGATGGTGTAAAAGCAATAAGCATTCAGTAGAAACTGAGCTTTGAATTTAGATTTCTTCCCAGGCTAGTAATATGCAGTACAATATTCTCCCTTGATGCTGGGCAGTGGCAGTGAGCTGTATTTCCCATTTAGCCACTTGATCAAGAAGGTAAACAACCTGTACTCAACAGTGTATTCATTGTGTTAGGTGATTTGCTCAACTGTAGGCTAATGGAAGTGTTCTGAGAAAATTTGGGGTTGGCTAGGCTAAGCTATGATGTTTGGTAGATTAGGTGCATTAAACACATTTTTGACATGATAGTTTCAGTTTATGATGTGGACATAACTCCATCATAAGTAAATTGAGGAGCATCTGTATTCATTTCTTTTTCTGATTCCACTTTAGTAGAACAGAAAGTTGAAGCTATTAACTAAAATTAATAATTTGGTTTATTTTTGTTCTTCCCAGTTCTTGTTCACGTAATTGAAATAAAGAAAATACAAAAAGGTTCAAGATCTAACACATTATACTTGCTCTATCCAACTTCTATAGAAAGATGTGCATATATAGAAAGCTAATAATATATAATATTGTGTATTTCAAATGGGTCACACAAGCAACTGTATTCAGGATTTTAGAGAAAGATGCTATCACTTCCAGCTTTGGGAAAACTTCATTAAAAATTTAGGATTTTTATTCCTCTTGCTTGGGGGAAGTCAGTCTTTTTGTCCTAGTCAGACCTTCAACTAATTGGATAAGGCCCATCCATATCATGGAGAGCAATCTACTTTAATCTAAGTCCACAGATTTAAAATTTAATCTTATCCAAAAACACCTTCACAGAAACATTCAGAACAATGTTTGACTAAATATCTGGGCATCGTGGCCCAGCCAAGTTGACATATAAAATTAACTATCATACTTGCCGATGTTGTGACCAGAATAACCAGACCCAACTTGAGTGCTCTTAACCAGGAGACAGTTTATTAGCTGGCGGCTGTCCTTGCAAAGGAGCAGGCCCCAATTGCCAAGATACAAGGTTTTTAAGCCCCAAATCCCATTCCTCATTCTGTCTTAAACACAAAGGTCCATCTTTCTCCTATTCACTACCTGTCAACCCACTGGTCAGGTGTGCAAGCGGGAAGTACAGAAGCAGAAAGCTTGTTGTTAGAATGTTATGTTCCTATGGGTGATTGCCTATGTTCCCATGGGCAATAGCCAGTGTTCCCATGGGCGATGGCCAAACAGTAATTTTCAGCTTATATACAATTGATTATTTTTCATGCCACGCAAGCAAGCAGGGTTACACAGGCTAAAATTGGCAGTTAGCGTATGAGCTCATTGTTACAAGTTTCATGATTAACAGAATGTGGTTAGGGGTTCCAGAAACTAGGCCTAAGGTATAGATTTCCTTTGTCCAGTTTCAGGTTTTAATTATTCTTTAACCCTTTCACATTTCAGCAGGCTATTACACCAAAGGAAGTTTGCACTGGTTGCTTCTGCCTGGAACTCTTCCCCAGCTGTGAGACCTATTCTGACCACACTGTTTAAAATAGCAACACATCCCTTAACTCCCACAGCTGAATCCTGTTAGCCTGCTTCAATTTTTGCATGGCATTCTTTACCTTCTTACCTTATAACACACTATGTAATGTACTTATTTATTGTGCCGATGGTTTATTTTGACTGGACCCCTTTCCCCCACTAGAATGCAAACTCCATGAGGGTTTTGCTTGTTTTGTTTTGTTTTCTTTTCTTTTTTTGGTAGCAGGAGTTGTCTCTTTTGTTCACTGCTTAGAACCATGTTTGGCACATAATTGAAGCTCCACAAATAATTGCTAAATGAATAAAAATTGAGACAGTTTTTTAAATAGTGGCTCTAAATATCTAAGAATTTAATTATTTCATTCCTTAACTTTTTAGTGAATTTTCAAAGTTGGTCTCTCATCTGAAGTTTAATAATTTCCTGATCTTTTCTCATTTATTTTCTTCTATTAAATTCATAAAATTACATTTTATACTTTTCATTGAAAAAGTAAGACAAAGTAACATATAATCTGATTAACACCACCTTTTAACCAAGTGATCAAGAATAAAAGCACTGGTAATATCTCATTCTGATATCACATACCTTAATATGATGCAATAAAAAGAACCTTTCACATCTGTGGTATTCTTCTCCAAAATTCATATTCCATAGTCTAGTCACGAGAAAACATCAGACAAATTCAAATTGAGGAAGTTCAAATTTTGAAGTACTCTTCAAAATTATCAAAGACATGGAAAACAAATAAAGGTTAAGAAACTGTCATAAATTGAAGGAAACAAAAGACACATGATGACTGAATGCAGTGTGGGATCCTGGACAGAAAAACGACATCAGTGGAAAACTGAGCACCCCTGAATAAAGTCAGTAGTTAAATTAATATCATTGTACTAGTATTAATTTCTATGGTATTGTAAAATATTAACTTTAAGAGAATCTGGGTTAAAAGGGTATACAAGATCACTCTGTACTATCTTTGCTACTTTTCAATAAATCTAAAATTATAGGGGTTTTTAGTTTTTAAAAAGTAATATGTAAATCATGATCACATTTTTATAACATTATTTTTATCTATTCATCAGTATTTTAATCCATCCCTCCATTTGATATATAGACAAAGAGATACTTAAAATAATGGTCACCCAATCTTCACACTATTATTGGATATTAGGATTTTCGGGTTTTTGCTTTTTCCTGTCCTTTTTTTTATTGCTTAATATTTAAAATTATTTCATATCAACAATGATAGAACCAACTAGCCTGTAATGAGCACTTACCATGACCGAGAACTTCTAGTATTAGAATTTCGTACTTTATTCTCAATTCTCAAAATAACCCATGCAATGAGTATGGATATTGTCTTTACTTTTACAATATTACTTCTTATCTAAGTCAAATATATCAGAGTAATAAAAGTTAGAATTCTACAAGGTGTGTTATGAAAACAAGAGTCTTTCCTTCCCACATATGTATCCAATTTTGTGCACTACCCAGGAGTAGCTATTTTAAACTCTTTTAGATGTTTCTTCTAGTATTTACCTAGATATTTCTTTCCAAAAAAAAATGTTTATACAACTAATTCTTAATTTTCAGTTTTGGATGTTGTATCTTCACTTTCTATTATAGAAGACAAAGACTGAGATTTTTTTAAAAATTTATTTATTTTAATTAGTTTTGAATATACAGTACATTGGTTAGACATCTATACAGTTTGTAAAATGATCCCCCCAATTGCTCTCTCTTTCTCCTGACCTAGCCAACATATTAATGCTAACTGCATTCCCTATGCCGTGCTCTCCATCGCTATGACCATCCATCAGCTACTAATTTGTACTTCTTTAACCCTTC
>NW_024351545.1:1098071-1114799 GCF_902729225.1 Pteropus medius
CCTTATTTTCATTGCAACTTTGATTTGGTCACCAGAGGGATGAACAGAGCCTCTATCATCTATGCCTTTTATTTCCCTCTCTATTCAAATCTTTTAAGCCCCTCTACTTTTGACTATGCATAACTTTGCTAGGTGAATATTCTATGTTTGCATTATTATGTCCATGTAAATACGGACAGCTAAGCCATGAGTATTATCTTCCTGGTATAACTTGCTCTTTTCCTTAAGTTAATAACTGTCTTTTATTTATTTCTTACATAGACTTTCAACTAATCTTACTTTAACCTCACCTATACCCTAATTTTAGGGCTACCTGGCATCTCTAATCCAGTCTTTCTGCAGTTTTGTAGTGTGCAACAATTTGCTTCTTGCCTTCCCCTACTTCTAAAGTTTTATCTTTCTTCATTCTGCTAAATCAATTAATACTAGTCTATTTGCTTTTTAGCCTCCAAAGTTCCTTTCCCAATTTTTTGTGTTTCTGTTTTCTTTGTTCTTGTGGATTTGGGGCCATGTTAAAGCTTTACTATGATGGGATTTTAGGAGACGGTAAAGGTAAAGGAGTGTATTCAATCCTGGATGGAATAAAAACTCTTGCTGGATATTTTAAATAATGAACTGTGTCATTTTTATGAAGACAATATGTTTTGTTTTATGAAGACAAATTTATTTAGTTAAAAAGGAAAAATAGTCCTTAACATCCTCCTGTAACCCTCTCAGAGTTAAAGACAAATTTCTCAGTGTGTCGAAGGAGACCCCATGTGATTTGGTCCTCTCTCTACATGACTTCATTTTACCACCTAAGCAGGGCCACTGGGGAAAAAAATCACGGATTGGGATCTTTTGGATTACTCATAAAATAGATGATGATTTACTTTACAAATGCTATTGCTGCCCCTAATTTCTCTGTGCCTAATTGTCTTGTTTTTGTAGATAAAAACCACTACATTTATCTCATTGAATGTATTTTATCAGATCAAGCCACAAAGCCTCTACTACATTGTGAAAAGTGGCCTTTTTAAAGAAGAGCTACTATAGAAATACTGAAGGATTGTAAATTAGGTAGCTTACCTTCTAAGGCTTATCTAGATGGACAGTGCTTCCAGTTCTGCATGCTGACATAAGCATTTCATTATTCATTAAGTTGAATTGCTAATTCCCCACTCATTGTATCAAAACTAAAGTGACAGAAAAGAAGAAGGCATCAGACAGAGCATAGACTGTAAAACTGCAGAATCTTTAATGTTATTTAAGCTTCAATCTATGTCCTTTCCTGCTTAATGAAAGCAGAGATTTGTAAGGTGAGATCCTTCTTCTCAACCATTTCAAATGAATCTGAAAGAACCAGTCAAATGAGAGCTGCTCAATTCCTAAAGGGCGAAAGTTGCTATTTAGCCATAAGGTAACTTTACTACTGATTGAACATTTTTGTTTCTAATATAATTAAACAGTAAGGACTTGGAAACTGTGCCCTCCATGGACTTACATGCCGATATAAACTCTTCATTCAGAAAGCGTGCTAAACACAGTTGTGTTGATTCTTGGAGAATTTTGTCTTTCACGATAATTCCATTTATACCATGGGAACATTTCTAACACACAAGCCCCATCTCAAATGAAAAACTTTTGATGAAACAATGAATATATGTTGGCTTGTTTGCTTGGGACAAGCCTATAACCATAAAGAAAATAAGTCTGCTGCTAAGAAAAAATTAGAACAACCATGAGTTAAGAAGGCAAATGGTATCAAGCCGATTTTTCAAGTTGGTAACCTTGAACCCTTGGGGTTCTTGAATACAAGGTTTTAAAATTTCGTATTTTTATTTCAATGGTAATCTAACAAAATTAATATATGCACTATAGAGATAATATTTTGAAAGTATTAAACAGGTTATTTTTTCTTTTGCTTATTAATTATGTTCCCTAATACTTTACTATTATTCATACTAAGCCAGATGGTACTCCAGGGAAAAAGGTACAAGCTAGAAGAAAATTCCATAAAATGGGAGGATATAATAAGGGTAACTTACTTCAAGACTAGGAATGGAAGCACAAGTCCTCTGGAATTGGAAAGAGATGAAGGAAATGAGGCAAGAGGTCTCTCCTCTCATTGTCTTCCCAAGCCTCTCTTCTCCTTGCTCCTTCCTTCTTCATGCAAATTGCTTCTTCCTAGAGTAAATCTTTTAGTAGCTCTTTTAATAAGAATCCATGACTGGTAAATTCTCTCAGTTTTGTCATAAAACATATTTATTTTGCCTCATTTTACCCTTCTGGTGGAGATAGAATTCTAAGCTGACAGTTCTGAAACTTCTATTCCATTGACTCTGAACTTGTTGAAGTCCATTGTCACTTTAACTGTTTCCTTTTAGTGTAATTTTTAAAATCTCTGTTTGTTTTTATATTTTCTTTTTATTTTAGATGTTGTGTAATTCTTTATCTTAAACATTAATCTTTCATTATTCAAAAAAATTCTGTCATTATCTTTTGAAATATTGCTTCCCTTTCACTCTCCATTCTCTCCTTTGAAAATTCCTATTAGACATCTTCTTTCTTTCTTCCATGTCTCTTAAATTCTCTTTCAAATTTTCCATTTCTTAAACCCTTTGAGATTCACATTCTGTGTATGTTTTCTTAGTTTTGTAGTTCAGGTCATGAAATCTCTATTTATAAATTTGTTTTTAAGTTACGACTATGTTTTTCAATTTTTATTTTTAGAAGTTCTATTTTTTAAAGCCTGCTTTTTATAGTATCTCATTTTCCTATGCTTACTATTCTTTCTTGTATCTTAAATTATTTTTATAAAATACATATATATTTTATAATACTATAAGCTGAAGTTTGGGGGAGGGAAGTTTGAGAATGTATAAATCTGCTGTTTATTAAATCTGATAACTTTCACAGATGATTAATTGTTTCCTCCTTTGTTTTGCAATTTAGATTTATCTTCAGTGGGTATTTTTTCTATACAGACATGAATTTAGAAGTGCCTTCTAAAGTAATTTATTTGTTTATTTGATTTTTGCCTTTCCCAGGCTGCTGAGCAGTACCACCAATGGGGACAAGTTTTTACATTAACTTTTTGACATGGGGCAGGGTGGGATCACAGGATGAATTTTGCTAGACCATATGGGAAGTTTCAAATCCATACATGGAATGAACTTGGTGTTTTCAGATTCCAAATCCATATATGGAGTAAACTTGGGGTTTTGATTTCTTAGGCATTGGCAAGTTTCCCTTGAGTCTTTCTGGGACAGTGGGAAGAGTTTTTCTAGTCCTTCTTTTATAGAAGTACATCCTTTTTAGTCCCTGCATAGATTTGAAACCCATGTTCCTAAATAGTAGAGTTAATTTGTAAGTCTGAAAATCACCTCTATCAATGAGGATCACTGCATGATGAGCTGTGTGTTAAAGGTAGTACTCATGCTTAGTTCTTTTTACCAAAGTCGAACTTTTATTCATAGTGATAATGCAAAATTAAGGGTCATTTCATAGAAAAAAGATTTCAGTTTCACAGAAAAGTAGATCCACTGAAACTTTAATTTGTTGGTATGACAAAAATATGATGCAGTGAATTCATGAACTACTTTGATTATTATAGGCCACTGAGAGAAAAAACAACACACAAGAAGCAAATATATGAATGATGGGTTCAAACCAAGTGGAGGCTTAATGTATAAATGAGTGAAAGTTTTACAATTAGTGCAGATAAAGACACTTGGTGGAAGAATTGAACTGAGTCATTACAAAGCAAATCCTATAAAGGGCATGTTGTCATACATGAACAGATGTGTTACATAAATTCCATCTTTGTACATAGACACTTTCAAGAGTTCCCCCTCAAAAATGAATCACAAATTTCAAATATGAGTATGTAGGTGCACGTACATGCACATACACACACCTTACTTCACCTCTAAATCCCTCAACAAATGCCTCCTTATTTTGTCTATTCAAATATATCTGATTTTTTAAAAATTACTCTCTTGTGAATTTTTATTTTATTTATAACTCTAACAATTATATACACTAAAAGCAAAAATTAAGGCTTCTTGTGCCACAGGAGCTTACAAGAGGTGAGTAAAGAGACGGGGTGGGGTACAGTTTGTAGGAGTCTCTGACAAGTTAGACCTACACAATCATTTCATAAGCATCCTGCTTAAGTAGTTTAGGTAGCTTTTGCTTCAACTGACTTTCTTTTCCAATTTCCCCAAATCCTGCCATAAATTCATTAACTATTCATGAAGCAAATACAATCTCAAGGCACTTTTAACCTGTCTAAAACTTGGCTGATATACACCTGATGTTAATAGAAAATACAGAAAATACAACTTCAACAGAAAGGATACAGAAGAAAGGCCTTGCCTCATCTGCACCTTTGCAAGGTGACTCAGCTTTTCATGCCCACAAACAGGATGTGCATCTCCTAGGCTAACAAGGCCATAATAAACAGGTAACGCTTTCACATCTTTCTTAACCACTGACGTATCCCTGGGCTAGACCTCAGTCATCTTCCTTCTCTTTCCTTTTTTTCCTCTTCCCTCCACCTCCCTGTCTCCAAACATGATGCTCCATTAAAAAACTATGCTCCTAGAGCATCTAGAAGGAAATGCTGGGCAAAGAGATGAAGGGCTTATCTTCTTTCTCATGTAATGGTTTTAGTGGAATCTATCTGTTAGCACACTAAGCCTTGCTTATGAAGGAGAACACTGAGGATCAAGAAAATTGAGGGGATGGGGTGTAGACTGAATCCTAGAGTTAAAAAAATCCAAAATAGCTCTTGGAAATACCCTCATCGTACTTATTCTTACCCTACACAACTATTTTGATGTTAAAGAAAAGACAGAAGCCTTGGGAGCTGTCTTATGATTTTCTATTCCAAAATGGAGACCATTTTGGTTTAGGTTAGACTTCTTGTCAATTTAAGAAGGATCTTGATTGACATTGAAGCATTACTTGTTGTAAACCTTGTACCCTGCATATTTTATTCAGCTATACTCTTACATTTTCAACTCATCTGCTAGGTTGTAAAGTCTTAAAGACCAAGGACTACGATAATTAGCATTACACTGAGTAGACCTCATGGAATATTTAGGGGATAAGATGGAATCACGTTATTCCTAATTTAGTCTACTGGCTCAGGGTACCATCCAGTGCCCTGAAATGTGATCACCCCATTCAAGTATTGTGATGCTGTTGACTGCAGCAAAAGGAAAACAATCTCTCCAGAGAAAACAAGAAGTCTCCTTCTAGTTAGTCAACACACAGAAGACAAAGTGATGATTCATATAATCCCAATGAGGCAATCATTAGACAATAGGATTTAAAGTCAAACAGCAATTATGAGTCATAGAGTCATGTTTTAAGTTTGACTATCCAGGTTGTTTTGCTCCTTAGTTAAATAGTGGGCAGCACACCTTATGTACAGACAAAAACAAAAGGCCCAGATTATTTGATTTTTTTTATTTAAACACATTTATGCACAGATATCTTTTCGTTTTATGACTATGGAGAAAATGAAATGAATTGTGCACATTTTCTTCAACTTCATAAGTCTTTTGCTTGCATTCCTAAGAGTTATATTTATTTTCAAATTAAATACTCACTCAAATAACACATCCTAAATTATAAATTATTGTGAATAGCTATTTGAAGTGAAGACTGGAGAATATAGTCTTCAGTTAGGAAAGCCTCTTACATAATCAGCATAACAATTGCTCTTGAGAGAACATGAATTCTCTTATCTCTTAAGCACTATAACTGTTAAAGCATCATGACAATATTAAAAGAGATGTAGTAGCAAAAGGAAAAACAAGCTTAGGACCTCATTAATAAGCCACTATGATTGATAAACAAGGCTTCTATCCTGGCTTTTGGTAAGAAATGTGCCAATTCTCTTTCTTAAGGCCTTTCAACCTTTTTGTGTAGCCCTTAGCACAACTGAGCTTTCTCTACCAGTCAATGCCCTTAGCAATTTTGACTTCCCACAGTGTCTGCCACACAATGGGTGTCCAGTACATGTCTGATGAATGACTAGGTAAATGAATTAATGCATTTTTCAACTTTGACATGCTGGGCTTATAGTAGGTCCTTCATATAAACGTCTTGAACTGCTTTGACACTATTCTCAACACTTCTGTCAGAAGCAGCTTCTGCTCATTGCCACCTGTTGATTTCAAGGGTTGCCAGAAAAACAACACTTGTACATATACATCCCTACAGATATGACCCAGACTAGGCTATTGTGTTGTACCCCGGTCATTTCATTCAAAGCTTCCTGCTCTGTAATGATCTAGGTAGAGTTAAGTGTAGAGCTTAAAACAATTCTTTCCCCCATCGTTACTGCCTATAATGTCTTCACCAGTTTTATTTCAGTCATCAGAGTGCCTGATTGATTAGCTCTATAAATGGGAACTTAAAAATCATGGCTCATCAGCACAGTTAGGCTGTATATGTTTTAAGTTAACCTGTTGAGGAAACAGCAATTCATTTGGTATGTCTTGCTCAGAATCAGCACAGTGATAAAATCTGACTACAGTAGCTTCTTAAATTTTACTATTTATATAACTAAACTCTATATATAATCATTTTAATCTCTTTGTTACTTGTGCAAACTTTTTTGAAAAAGTATTTTTAAATTCAGAAGCATAAAGGCTTTTGAAGTTTATTCTGATAATACCATATACAAGAATTAATAGCTCAACTTCTTTGAAACACTAATTCAGAAATTCATATAATTTATAAATTTTTTAAAAAATCTTGTCTGTATGTTGCTTAAAATGATAACTAAATATAACTCATCACTTTCTAAGATGCTCATAAAAATGAGGAGTAGAGTAATCCTTTCACAATATGCACCTATATCGAATTATTATGTTGTATACCTTAAATTAATACAATGTTAAATGTCAATTACGGCTCAATAAAGTTGGAAAAAAAATGAGAGTTGAGGGATTGGTTGACTGACCCTGTTTCTCTGTCAACGTCAGAGAATGACAGTGTTGAAGGACTTACCAGTGATTCAGAATCTCTGAACGTGTTCCTTTAAGGGCCCCTTGTCCTGGGTATCTCTAATGCATCTAATTGGAGCACAGGAAGAAATCTCACCTTTGCAAATGGCAGCAGGGATGCTGAGAAACCTAATACAGCATTAATACATAGTTATCACCTAAGAAGTTAGTAACTGGGATAATTTTATGTTTGGGTTAGGTTTCCCGAGAAGATCCAGCACTTCTATTTAACGCCAAACACTACAATAAAAAGGAAGTATATGCAAGGGATAGATTTGCATCTTTTAATTCTTCTCCAAACAAATGTAACTTTGGTTCTACGGTATCTAATAATAAAGAGTTAATATATTTTATTGTTTTTGTGTATCGAGAAGAGAAATCCACACTTATAGTAAAAGGAACTCAAAGTCCTAGATTTGCCACTTACCGTCAGTATGTCCTTGATATATCTCATACGAATTACTTAAATTCTGTGAGACTCAGTTTCCTTATCTTTAAAATGGGGGTGATAATACCTACCTAATAAACAAGGTACCTAGTGTAACAGTAGCTCAATAAATGTTCATTCTTCTATTAAACTTAAAAATGTTTTGACGAGCTCTAGTAAAAATATAAACAAGGTCAGATTTTGCTTCCACAAAGTCAAGTCATTAATAAATTTATTGAGTCCATATATCACATTGTAAAAAAACTTAGAAAGATTAAAAGAAGTAAGTGTTCTGGTTCCAGAGCCACAAAATGTTAGTGAAAATGAACAAACGAGTTTATGATTTTTAAGAAAGACTCAGTAGAAGAGCAATACATGCACTAAAAAATAAGAAAAAATTTTAGAATAAGAGACAACTAAGGTCACATCCTAGTTCACTTGTTAATTGTGTGACCGTAAGCAAGAAACTTAACATCTTTAAGGCTCATTTTTTTTAATGACAGGAAAAGGAGAATATCATATTTCATTGAATCTAATATTCTGTGTATTGTAGGATTCATTGTTCTTTCATGTGCAAGAAAATGTAGAATTTTTATTTCATACTTATTGAAAGAGATCCTGTAAATATATTTAGACAGAGTTGAATTGTATGATAATCATATCACCCTGATGCATAGATAGATAAAAATAAAAACTTAGCAAAATAAATTACTTAATGTATTCCTCAAATTTCACATATGGAGGCCCCTCTGGATCACTTTGTGACTCAGAGTCATCAATGGTCCCATTTTTTTACATAATATTGGCCTCAATGCCATCAAGAACATTGGTGATGCTTATTTCTTAAAAGATGCCTCCAGTATAGCATCCAGGATTTTCTCCCAAGTCATGCTTTGATGCTGCCACTTTCATGACACTGGAGTAACAACCAAGTTTGCTCACAAGCAGGCAATGACAACTGGTGTCATGACTGCTGTCTTTCTGACAGTAGCTGTAAGACACCATGCACCATATGATAGATGCATCCTGATCTCAAAGTGTGAAAAAATGGGCACCTTAGAATTATGAGATTTGGGTAATACTTAATCTTTACAAAACTACTGTGAGAATTAATAAGAAAATACATGAAAAAAGATTAATAAAATAATAACATAAATAAATGGTAGCTATTGTATTACAGGGAAATGAGAAAACATACCACTTTTGATCTGCGTCTCCTCATCATGTTCCTGGAATGCTCATAAATACTGAATCAGGTAGTTCATATCTTTATGTATTATACTGTCTTATTGGAGGATTGGCATTTTGCACATGATGGACTTTGCAAGTCTAAAGCAAGTATTACCAAATAGAAGATTCATTTCAATCTCTTACTCCCTCTTGCCAAAGGAGAAAAAAACCAACAGCAAAAGGCCTTGTGGTCTCATAAAGGTATGGCGAAATCACCAGAATATGACCTTCTTTTTTCTTTTTTCCTCCAACTCCCCTGTTCATCTGGGTATCACTCATCAACCATCACTGCCATTTGACTTCAAATTCATGTATAGTTTATGTTCAGAAAGCCACTTCAAGCAAACAGCAGAGAGTGTATCAATAAAAATATCAAAATGTCTTTCAAGCATAAATGAAAAATAACCATGAGAATTACTTGGGATTTTTAGAAGACAAAACCAACGGTGCTGTGATGACACTCTTTGAGCTTCATTATTTTACTCAGTTCTCCAGTGAGAAGTTTGAAGATCAAGTTAATCTAAAAAAAAAGGAAGAAAAAGGAGAGATATATGTCTGGATTTTTCTACAGAGAATTAAAGCAAAAGTGCAAGGCTGAGCCTCTTTTATAGCTGAGCTGCTCAGGAAACTACATAAACTCTTGTAAGCTCTATAATTTGTCCTAATTGTTCACGCGGGTCCTACAATAAAGCTAAACCAGAGAAAATTAGTCAAACCAAAAACCTGCTTGGGTAGAAATGTTAAGTGAAAAGGGTAGAGGGGTAGTGGGTGGGTGGGCCAGGAAAGAATGACCAGGGTCACATTAGGCAGGACAATATCGAATAGGACAAAGTTTTTCAATCTTGTACTACTGATATTTTGGACTGAATAATTCTTTGTTTCGAGGGCTATTCTGTGCATTAAAGGAGTTTAACAGCATCACTGGTTTCTACCCACTAGCCACCGGTAGCACCCCCTTCTCATTCTCCACCCCCACCCCTGAGTCGTGACAATCAAAATGTCTTACAGGCATTGCCAACTTCTCCAGCAGACAAAATTGCCACTTACAAAGAATAATATTAACAAATAAAAAATCTTGGATTGTTGTGAGATACCAAGAGAGCCCAAAAGGAGTATGTGTGCAGAAGACTAATTCAAGCAGGAGTAATTCTTAGGGACAGTGGTTATTTGCTTCAGCCTTCAACCCTGGGCTCGCTCATTCTCTCTCTGTCTCTCTGTCTGTCTGTCTCTCTCTCTGTATCTGCCCCCCACTCTCTATCCTTCTCGTATTGAGAAAACTTTGGCCTGCAGAGAGCAGTCCTACAAGATTGCCTTTACAATCACTGCTTGAGCACTTATCATCAAAGATAGGTAGCAGCCCAATTCTCCTAGCTGCTGGGAAGGAGCTGCAGAAAAGCATAGAGGATTCCTCCTTCTGTACTCCCCTAAATGCGCCTTCACTACTGTGGAAAGAGACATGTAAGAAGAGTCAAGTTTAACAGTGGTGTATCTGAAGCTTCATCTGTTTCCAGAGTTTTAATAGTTTGTCCTAAATGTTCATTTTGAAAATTCAGTAATCTCAAACACACCTTTGTTTTGCACTACACTGTTATGAGGTGATGAGCAGAACCTTCCAAATCTTTACTTTAGGTAAGCAAAATTTGAATACCAAAAAAACTGGTGGTGGTTACAAAACTTAGTGTGCATAAATGTTACCTTACAGAGCTTGTTAAAAATGCAGATTGCTTAAATACACTTAATGGAATGTTATTCAGCCTTTAAAAAAAAAAGGAAACCTGATACATGCGACAACATGGATGAACCTTGAGGACATTCTGCTAAGTGAAATAAGCTAGTCACGAAAAGACAAGAACTATATGATTTTACTCATTTGAGGTACATAGAGTAGTCATATTTATAAAGACAGAAAGTAAAATGATGTTTAGTAGGGTTTAGTAGGGCTGAGGTTAGTGGGGGAAATGGGGAATTACTGTTTAATGACTGTAGTTTCAGTTTTGCAAGATGAAAAGAATACTAGGAATAGAAGCTGGTGATAGTTGTGCAACAATATGAATATACTTAATGCCGCTGAACTGTACACTTAAAATGGTTACAATAGTAAGTTTTATGTTATATGTATTTCACCACAATTTAAAAAAATATATGTTAAATTTTAAAAATGCAGATTCCTAGTTAGCACTAGTGATTCTGATTCAGTAAGTCTGAATGGGCCCAGAAATTTGCATTTTTAACAAGCAATCCAGTCAATTCTTATCTTTAGATAATGCTTTGAGAAATACTAGTTTATAAAGGAGATAAAATATAAAGGTATACTGAGGTCAGTTAGAAATATATGATTTGCCAGAAATGCAAGAATACAACTCTATCCAGATAAGATTTAAAAATTGGTTCATGGGGAAAAGCTCTGGAAAATAATTGGACATAGTCCCAGGGCTAAAGAAATGTCCCTAGATTTGATCTAAGAGAAGGTACTTGGCAGACACATGTAACCTTGTTTGATGTAACTGTGGGTGGAGGCATGAAAGATTAGTGAAGGGAGAGATTCCTTACATGTATAAATCACCGTGTGAGGAAAGTGGGTAATTGCCTGGCATTTAGGTAATTACGCATGCAAATTAGAAGAGTCTCTATATGTTAGCCAAACAAAACAAATTATTAGCACATTCTCGAGCCACCATGCCAGTCGTACCATCATTTCCAGCTGCCCAGATGTAAGTACCAGCAAATGACATGGTTTTCAATTGTTTGATGCTCTAATAGTCATGTATCGAAGTAAGAAATTTTATCTGGAGAGCATTTTATACATTGAATGAGAAAAAATTATGATGGAGTCTTTTCCAATTGACTTCATATTCTCCTACACTAAAAACCACATGACATTTGATAAATATAGGCCTAAGTAAATTTTTAAAATAATCCTTATTCTCAAGTTAATATTGAGTGGGAATTCTAGAACTATTTCTTCTATCTTTCAGTTCTTCCGGCTCTTCAAAGTATGTGAGTGATAAGCAGATGATAAAGGGAAAAAAAAAAAAACAGAAATAAGGCTCTTCCTCCCTTTTCTAAAATCTTATGTTGGATAGTGATATTCTCATTAATAGTATTTTATATTTGTGTTGTATCAATCTATTGTCTGAAATGGCTTCTGTTCATTCTCAGATTTATATTTAAAAGTACTTACAGAGAAGAACCTCTAATTTTAGACCTCCTACTCTCTCCTTTTTCTCTTGAGCCTCAATTTGCTGACTTTTAGATGGCCATAATGAAAAGCCCATGATTTAAGATCTTTGTAGTTTGTGAGGGTAAATGAAAATGCTCTCAATGGTTTATAAATGTTAAAAACAAATAAGTGGTATGAAAAACTGAACCCAGAGCCAAATACATGAGTTTAATAAAATAAAAATAATTAAGATATGGTTCCTGCTTTACAGTTTACCATCTAGCTAAAGGACAGAGGTATGTAAACAAAAAGTGCAGTAAAGGATTAATTCTATGTGCTACAATAAAGGTCTGCACGTATAGAGCAAGGCTTAAGGGATGGTGTCACCAGAAGGGATGAATCATACTGAGAGGGGTGGGGAAAGTCTTCATGTGCAAAGTGAGTCTTGAGCTGAATCTCTAGTATGAAACGCTGTCTTTAAAAGGCTTAAAATCAAGATGTTTACAGTTTCATTAGAGAGTCCAAATTAAAAATGTATGAAAAAATAGTGAATAATTTAGTATTAAGTTGTGAGACTGATTAATTGATCAAAAAGCTTTTAGAAAAGTAGGGCATGTGGGTTGGAGCAGGTACAAAGGGCTTTATAAAGGAAGTAAAGTTGAGCCAAGCCTTAGGATAGGCAGGATATAGATAAGTAGAGTGGAAGAGGTCAGGGAGCACAAGGCAAAGAATCTGAGCAAAGACAGGGACCTCGAGAAAACCAGATGACAGGAGTAGTGTGGAGAGACAACAGGGTCAGATGATGATGAGGGTGAAGAAGCAAGCAGATTGGGGATTGATGTAGAAGGAGATGTCAATATCTCAGATTCCTGATAAGGGAAGTCATATGCCGAAAGCATAGGTTTTCAGGAAAACAAGTCTCGTTTCCGTTTTGAAAATGGACTAAAAAATCTTAGAGTGGAAAGTGAAAGGGCAGCACAGAGGCTGCTGCAGTCCTCCAGAAGGAAGGTGTTGTGTGCTTTCAAAGGGACAGAAGCACAGAAATGAGTTGGAAGGGATTGTCAGTCGCTGCCTCTGGGGGTGAATTATTACATATTACATTTGCTTTTCTAGTCATACTTTTCAAAATGATTCATTATATATATATATATATCTACCATATGGTGGTCGTGGCAAGCAATTTGTCTCTTCTGATCCATCGGAGAAGCTGAGCAGCTTTTCAAAGGATACAGAGTTAGCAATGAATAGAGCATAGTCTCAGAGCCAAGGTTTTCTCAGTCCAAATCATTCCAGTACAGAGTTTCTCAACAACAGCCCTATTGACATTTTGGACCAGTTAATTCCTTGTTGTGAGGAGCTGACCTGTACATTGTACGATTTTCAGCAACATCTCTGGCCTCTACACTAGGTGCCAGTAGCACCCTGTCTCCCCAGTTGTGACAATGAAGAATGTCTCCAGACTTCACCAAATGTTCCCCAGAGATGGCAAAATCACCCTTGGTTGAGAACCACTCCTGTAATACATCATGCAGTTTCATTTTTATAAGTTCAACATCACCTCGTACACTCTTATTTTCTATTACATTCACTTGCAAACCTTAGGCTAGTGCTGCTCAGACGCTGAGCCTTGGAGGATGACAAGAACCTAAGCAGCAGGGTCACTACTTTTGCAATCAATTTATTATGGAAATAATGGGTACAATTCATTAGCAGTGAAATGTTCTCTGCCTTGAAGCACCCTTTCAAGGTACTTCACCATCACATCACAGTTTTATCTGGAACTTTGGGATGATTGGTTTGATTCTCTTGTCTTAGAAATTTTTTTCTACTACCTGAGACCCCACATCGATCCCTGTGATCTTGCTTTCAGAGAATGTCCTTCTCGTCCATTGACTTCTTCTTTACTCCCAACCCCTTCCAAGTCAGTCCTATCCAACTCAGTTCCACGCAACTCAGCTTTATCTCTCTAATTCACTGAAACTCTGAAACCCTTAGTAACTTTACCCAAAGTGAACTCTGAAACCCTTAGTAACTTTACCAAAAGTTTCTATACATTTACAGACTTTCTTTGAGTGTTCCTTTTCCCTTTAACCAAAAACCGACTTTGTCTTCATGACCCAGATTTCCTCCTTGAACAGAGGTTGTGGCCACTTCTTGTGTTGCTTTCTTCCTTTTGATGGTGAGGTCTCAGGACACTCAGGTATTGGCATTCTCCTTGGCCTCCACATTCATTTCCAGACCACTTTTCTGGCTACCATTCTTCAGTATTCTCTTCTTTAAAAGTCATCCTCTCAACACTCCCATTTCATCGTCTGTAAACCAGGGATTGGGGTTCAAGACCTCCTCAGTAGGAAAATCTTCTCTTTGAGTCCTAATTTGCAATAATAATATTCATAAAACAAATACAGAAAATACCAAAAGATTGAGAAGAGTAATGAGGGAAGGATGAATTGAAAGAAAAATAGATTCTCTTTCATCAGCAAAAACGTTCAACCTATCATGGCAGCGCTATTTACAATAGCAAAGATATGGAAGCAACAACCTAAATGCCCATCAACAGATGATTGGATAAAGAAGTTATGGTTCATATACATAATGGAATAAATAAAAATAAAATCCTACCATTCTCAATGACATGGTTGGACCTAGAGGTTATTATGCTGAGTGAAATCAGTCAGAGAAAGAGATAAATATCTTATGATTTCGCTTATATGCAAAACCTAAGGAACAAAAAGAACAAATGAATCAAAAACAGACTCACAAATATAGAAGACAATCTGGTGATGAACAGAGGGGGGAGGAGTTGTGGGACTGGGAAAAAGGGGTGAAGAGTTAAAGAAGTACGAATTAGTAGTTGATAGGTGGTCATGGGGATGGGGAGCATGGCATAGGGAATGTGGTTAGCGTTAATGTAATGGCTATATGAAACCTGAGGAGAGAAAGAGTAATCAGGGGGATCATTTCATAAACTATATAAATGTCTAACCAATGTACTATATACTTGAAACTAGTAATAAAATAAAATTAAAAAAAAAATTCAGCCCTTCCCCTAATTTATTATTATTGATTGATTGATTGATTTTAGGCAAGGCAACTCTTAGTTGACCTTACAGATCGCAAGGACTTTGTCAGCTTACAATCCTTTATTTTAATTTTTTAATGCCTGCAGCACCTGGTCTTCCTAGGTGGTCTCTCATCCAAGTATTAATGAGACCCGAACCTGCTTAGCTTCCAAGATCAGACAGAATCAGGCTTGTTCAGGTTAGCATGGCCGTAGACCCTTACCCCAATTTAATGCAGTGAAAATAACTGCCTGCCTCCAAAATTTAGCCTAAAACGGATTAAGTACCATTAGAACATCTTTTCTGTCCTGGACCACTAGATATATCTCAAATGTATATTTGCCGATAACCTTGTTATGCTTCCCCAACATCATTCCAGAATCCCATCTTTTTTTTCCCCTTTAATTTCCAAAATCTGAACTTGTTCCATCCAGAAACAGCCTTTCTTTCTTCCAGGTCAGTCCATAGGGAAGTGTTGCTCCTCACCGTGATTAGGTATCATTAGGAACGGCTACCTCCACCAGCAGTGGGGATCATAGTCGCTCCAGGATTCAGAGTCATGTGAAGCGAATAAGCTATAAATCAGAACAGAGTGACTGTGGCTTGCACGTGTTTACAGCTCTTATGACTTAATGCTGTCTCACCTGGCTAAACTTAAGCTCTTACATTTTAAGAAGATTGGTTAATAATAACATTTTGTATCACATATTGAGTTTATATTTGGACTATTTCCTAGACTACATTTGGACTATTTTCTGGACTGAAGATGGGGAGGTTTACAATTTTATCAACATGGGCAAAAAAGTAAAATATAATTTTTCAAAAAAGTTTATTTAAGTGGAATTCACATAATATAAAATTAATCATTTAAAATAGAACAATTCAGCATCATTTAGTACACTCACAATGTTGTACAACTACCACCTGTGTTCCAAATGTTTTTAGCACCTTGAAAGGAAATCATACTCATTGAAACATAATTTGTAAACCAGCCTGGGAAATTATATGATTTCCACAGGATTTGTAGTAGGCATTGGGTTTCTATTTTCTTTTCTTATCTTACTGATCCCTATAACCCACTTTGTGTTAAAGACAGTTTTAGTGAAGCAGGCGTCCAAGGATACAGTCAGTGAGTTACACAGAAGGAAACTCTTATAGCTCAGATAACCTGCCTTTCTGGAAAATGAAGGGGTAACATGGATCTACGTAGAATACACTCTTCAAAAAGAGAGGTCTAGGAGATGGGAGCAGATAACTGCCTGAAATGACCAAGGTAGGAACTTGGAGGAAATTAAACTAAAAAGAGAAACTAGCACAGAGAGGTAAAGAACAGTGACTGGCACATGGCAGGTGCTCAAAAAATGTTTATTGAATGAAAAAATGAATGAATGAATGAAGTAACCCAGAATAAATGGAGGGATGGATGGATGCATTGGAAATGAATGTAAAATGCAAGGAGTAGTATTTTAAGTGAGCAATTTGATAAGCCTTGAGAAGAAGCACATTAAATGTTTACTGTGTCATTACAAATAACAATTTCATTGGAACAGCCTTAAAAACAAATAGGAAAGAGATGTAAAGAATCTATTATTTTATATTCAAATATCTTTTTAGGGCAAAAAGATTAAAGTTTCCTTAGCTTTTATTGTTTATCAATCATAATTAAAGATTTAAAATGATGAGAATATTTCATACCTAGAGAAAACAACTTTGAGGAATAAATATCAATTGAATTCCATCACTTAAGGCTTTTTTTAAATAATTATTTTTACTTTTCAATTACAGTTGGCATACAATATTATATTAGTTTCAGGTGTACAATGTGGTGATTAGGCATTTATATAA
>NW_024351545.1:1114942-1191243 GCF_902729225.1 Pteropus medius
TTGTACTTCTTAATCCCTTCCTTTTTTCACCCACCCTCCAACCCCCTCTTTTTTCACCCACCCTCCAACCCCCT
The DNA here is from genome assembly GCF_902729225.1 of Pteropus medius. NCBI lineage: Eukaryota > Metazoa > Chordata > Mammalia > Chiroptera > Pteropodidae > Pteropus > Pteropus medius. Next base: position 1,115,017 of record NW_024351545.1, read on the forward strand.
CCCATCTGGCAACCATCAAAATGTTCCTTGTATCTATGAGTTTGTTTCTGTTTTGTTTGTTTATTTTGTTCTTTAGATTCTACATGAAATCATATGGCATTTGTCTTTCTCTGTCTTACTTACTCTATTCAGCACAATACCCTCTAGGTCCATCCAAGTTGTTGTAGATGGCAAGATTTCATTCCTTTTTTTATGGCTCAGTAATAGTGCATCTCATATATGTACCACCTCTTCTTTATCCATTCATCTATTGTTGGACACCCAGGTTGTCTCCATATCTTGGGCACTGTAAATAATGCCACAATGAACATATGAATTCACATGTCCTTTCAAAGTTATATTTTGGGTTTCTATGGATGAATTCCCAGAAGTGGAATTACTGAGTCTTTCTTTGTCTCTTGTTATAGCCTTTGTTTTAAAGTCTTTTTTGTCTGGTACAGGTATTGCTACCCTAGTGGGTTTTTTCCCCCTTTATTTCATGAAATATCTTTTTCCATTCCTTTACTTTCAGTCTGTGCGTATCTTTTGATCTGAACTGAGTCTCTTGTACATGACAAATTTAAGACCCTTGTTTTCTTATCTATTCAGCTACCTTATTTTTTGATTGGAGCATTTAATCTATTTACATTTAATGTAATTGTTGATAGATATATAATTATTGACATTTGCCATTTTATTATTCATATTTTTAATGTTTTTTCTTAAAGAGATTCCTCTAACATTTCTTATAATACTGATTTGGTGGTGATGAACCCCTTTAGCCTTTGTGTGTGTGTGTGTGTAGAATGGGTAAAAAGGTTCAGCTTTATTTGTCCTTCAATTCTAAATGATAGCTTTGCTGGGTAGAAGAATCTTGGTTGTAGGTCCTTACTTTCTATCACTTTGAATATTTCATGTCAATCCCTTCTGGCCTGCCAGTACTAAAGGTTTTTAAAAAGGGCCTAGATGTAGAAGTGCACCTGTTATTATATAAATTATTATTTATAAGCTTGGATTGCTCCTCATGTGGTCATAAATTTACATGACATTTTCTTAGTCAGTCATGGGAATACTCTTCCTGGTTTGCATTTCTTTGTATGTTAAATATATTTGCTCTCATATGACTATTAGTTGAAGTATGCTATTAATTTTTTAAATTGTGTATCTAGTAAATCCCTTGACTAAAAGAATGTCTAATATGATACATGCCATCATGTGACTAGTGGTATTATAACAAAGTTAATTAAAGCACAGGTATATTTTTATCTACACAAAAAATTAGTTTAATAGGATTTAGAAAGACTTAGAAGTTACTCCATTCCAAGAGAGTGTTCGTTTCTGCTCAATTACACTCAAATTAGACATTCTAACTCAGGGGCAACAAGTATATATGGCATATTTTTACCTTCAGCAGGAATATTCTATTAACTGCAGGGAGTCTCTCTATTGCAGGCAATTTTTTTCCCATTCACAGGCTTAACCATAAAATTTAGCATGCTTCTCAATGCAAGCAACAACTTTCTGTGTTCCTTCAACTGCTCATATTTAGAAACTCATGTATCATTATCCTGTTTGATAGCATTGTATTTGTCATCGAACTTGTCATTTGACATTTATCTTAGCCCATTTGGACTACTATAACAAAACATCATACACTAGGTAGCTTATGAACAACAGAAATTTATTTTTCACAGTTCCGGAACCTGGGAAGTCCAAGATCAAGGTGACAGATTCAGTGTCTGGTGAGGACTACTTCCTGATTCGTGGACTGCCATCTTCTCTCTGTGTCCTCAAATGTTAAAAGAGGCTAGGGAGCTCTCTGAAGTCTCTTTTCCAGAGCACTAATCCTGTTAATGAGGGATCCATCCTCAAAACCTAATCACCTCCCAAAGGTCCTACCTCCTGACATCATTACATTGGGGATTAAATTTCAGCATATAAATTTGGGGCGGGGGGTACACAAACATTCAGTCTATAGCTAAATAAATCTCTAACCATGTTATATTTCACATGGTTAGAGATTTATTGTAGCTATAGACTGAATGTAATATAACCAAGGAAAACAATTGGGTACCATAGCAAAGATGATGTCTCAAATCCTGAATTTGTATGGTTTGGGTACTGTTTGAAGCATGCCCTATATATTAGAACAAATGACTAGTAAAGGCAGTGAAAGACCAAAAAGTACTTAGAATACATCCAAATTAAGTTATGGAGGTTAAGATAAGGAGGCCTTGATTAGTAGTTAGATCTGCTTGAAGTATTCCAGCTAGACATTAGCTTGGTCCTGGTAATGAATTTAGAAAAAAGAAATGAAATTATCAAATTCTGTTTAATGAAAATTTCCCTATTTAAATCACAATACAAGTTTTGAAGAATTATAACCTTGGTACTGAGCTAGTCATACTAAAAAGATAACAACCTTATGTAGTTTAAGATCCACAACTGTTAATCAATAAACTCTTTAAAATACACAGTGGAAAAAAAAACTTCCAGTTTAGTCTGAGCCACCATTTGATTTGATGTAAATGATACATTAATTAACAATAACATTTTAGTTAATTAGAGTTTGTAAAGAGGCTATTGTGCAACAGTGGATGGGGAAAGAAAAATGTAGCTTTCGATCTCTCTCATTTCATTCTGAGTAGACAGTTCTTTGAAGCTGGGAAGAAGCTGAGATCAGTCTTCATATTAAATTTTTCCTTTACTCTTTCTGTCCCACATTCCCTGCCTGTCCATGCAATATAGCAGGGGATGTATAGGAAAGGGTCTTCTCTTCTCACCTCCCTCGTCCTTTCCAAGTTACCTAGAAAGCAATCTCTTGGACTCAAGTTTGATAAATTAGTGCTATAGAAGCAAACAAATATAAGCATTGATTTTGAAGGAGTTATTGAGAATTTTTTAAAAATATACTGAGAATAGGAATGGCATTCTTTCCTTCTGGTTGGCAATAGTTATCTAAGTCTCATCCCTACATTATTATGGGTGCTTTCACTTACCTTACTTTCCTTACTGATGAGAAGATTCCCCAACATTGAACAAAAAAGATTTATTTTCCAGGTTCCACTTGATGTGTTCTCAAGATTGTTAGCAAAAAGGCACTGTATTCTTAGGAAAAGCAACCAAATTGGAAGTAGGCAGAATCATTATTAGGAAGAAGGAATACTGTAAAGTGCCAGATATGGTTACTGAGGTATTACAAAAAATGTCGATAATCTTATTTTTGTAAAACACTTTAAAGTTCTCAAAGAACCTTCAAAATTATTTTTTGATCCCACCAGATGAAGAAACCATCTTCTACAGAGGTCTTTCAGGAACTATTAAAAGACTTTATAAAATACACACACTGTGGTTACAACTGAGTTATGAGTATATGTATGTATATCTGTGTATATTCAGTTTTTTTATAACTATTTCTATAGACACATATGGACAAGAACTTTAAGATGACATTCAAATATGGAAAAATAGTCTTTGAATTAGAATGATAAGATTATAAATATATATTTTTTCTCTTATACTGTTTTAGAGTCATCATGCTATATATTTAGTTTAAAACTATTTTAACCCTTATATCCCAAGTGATTTGAGGTAAGTTCTGTCCACAGTAAGATTCCCTCCAGTTTGGAGGCAGGGAGAGAAGAGATAGCATCTAAAAACCCTTTCTTATCCCAGAAGCCAGCCAGGCATGTGGAAGAAACAGCAGAATCCACGAGTCCACCTAGCTAGGGAGATGTCTCTCTCTCAGTTTCTCTCTCTCTCTCTCTCTCTCTTTCTCCTCTCTCTCTCTCTCTCTCTCTCTCTCTCTTTCTCTCTCTCTCTCTCTTTCTCCTCTCTCTCTCTTTCCTTTTCTCCCTCTCTCACTTTTCTCTCTCAGTTATACTTTATTTCATTAGAACTTACTATGTGCTAAGAACTTCACATACATTATCACATTTAATTCTACAACTTTATGAGGAGGATACTATTATCACTTTATTTTGCAGATAAGCAAGGTGATATAATCATCCAAGGTCACACATACACAAAATTGTATAGCCAGAGCTTGAACCAAGGACCCTTGACTCCCAGCCCATGCCCTTAGAATAAGATCTAAACTCCCTTGCCTTGCCTAACTGTCTCATGTTGTCAGGCCCATGCTTATCTATTCAACCTTCTTTTACAACCCTCTTCAACTCCAACCAATGCCCCATATTTACCATGATCCGGAGACATCTCCCCAGATGTCTTTCCTGCCTCAGCATATTTACATTTGCCTCTGCTTGGAAAGCCCTTCTCCTGGTCCTTCCCAGGGCTGTATCATCACTTCTCAGATCTCCACCTAATATGACACTTTTGGGTGGTCTTCCTGACCACTCCAGGTAAAGCTGCCCCCTTTTCTCCAAAGTTGCTATCACATTACCTTGTTAATTTTCTTCATAGCACTTATCATGCTTAGTTAATCTTTTATTTATTTCTTTACTTATGTATTGTCTATCTCTTCCCTCAAGAATGCAAACTTCATGAGGACGGATACCTTGTTTGTCTTTGTACCTCTGTGTTTCCATACCTGGCACAGGGCCTGACATATAACAGGTTGAACAAATACTAACTGCCTTCAACCACTAAGCCACATTACCTGGGGGCAGGGAAATCAATGAATTATTCCTTGCATAAAGATAACGTAAGTTTAAAAGATTTTATAAATAGCATATGTCTATTTTTTTACCCACATTTTATTCAAATTTAAGCCACTTAGAGGATATCTGTACATTTATTTCCCAGTTCTTCACATTTCTGGCTTCTTAGCCTTCAGGTTTCAGCTCAAATGGCATTTTGCCAGAGCCTTCCCTGATCCTTCTCTCTGGAGCCATGTCACACACCCCCACACACACACTTCTCTCATCCACCACTCTATTTTGGTTCACTTATCACACTCTAGCTTTGTGCTGACTTGTTTCTTATTTTTTTCCCTCTGACTATTAGAATGTACTGTTCTTGAGGGCGGGAACATGTTACCGCTTTGTACACAATGTCTAGAGCATGTCCCCACACATTCTAGTCATTCTGTGAATAATTATTGAGCGAATCAGTATACTGGTCACTTACATATATTCTCTCTTTAGTTCTACTAGTTTTCACATGGACTTCCTTGGAATTCTAAGTAGACAAGCATCTATAATCAATTCTTTCTTTTCTGAGAGTTACAATCATTACTTTTTCCTTTCTTTATTATTTTGACTAGAACTACCAAGGTTAAATAATATCGATAATAGCAGGTATCTTTGATTTGTTTTTACTTAATTGATTCGCCTTTAATTATGGCACTAGTATTATCTGGGAAAGACATTACTTACCACACCAAGAAAACATTATTTTAATCCTATGAGTTAGAGTTTAGTTTAATTTAGTTAAGTTCTAACAAAAAGCAATCTTGAATTTTATCAAAGAACTTTTGATCATAGGGTATTCTTTCTTCGAACTATTGATAAAGTAAACTATGTTAATATTAAAATATTCTTATATTTCCAGAATAAACTCCACTTAATCATTTAATATATTTCTATCTTTGGTATACTAGCATTTTTCTTAGGTTGTTTTCCTGTATCTGTAGTCACAAGAGGAATTGTACTGTGTTTTTTGTTTTATGTGTTTGTTTATTGACCTAGCTTCTTCACGTGTTGCTATCAGCAGCAGGTTCATATAATGCCCTGGGAAACATTTTGTCTCTTGAGTTTTGAAACAGTCTTGGATGTTTATACAAATCTCAGAGTCTACTGCTTCCTTCTTTCATCCTACGGGTGGAGTGGGAACACCAAAATCCCTCTAAAATGAAGATGTGGGGTGAGGCAGAATTGAATGTTTAGAACTAGGATAAATAATAATTGCCTGTTGCTTAGTTCTTTGATTTAGTCATTTTGGGGGTTTTGTCAGGTAGATTTTGATATTTATATCTCACACATATTGAATTCTGACTTGAAAGAACAGGAGGTTCTGGTCCCCTCGCTTTACGTGATACTTTGGGTTTCAGAACCATACTTAGGCTATTTGTCACATCAGGATCCAGTGACCTGTTTAAACACTCCAGAAATCTTTATGAATCTTCCATAATATTTCTATTACTCGAAGGGCCATTTTCCTAGGGAGCTCTATGCAGCCATGAAAGGGATGTTATAGAAGACTATTTAATATAATGCCATATATTAGATATATATGGAAAAGAAGAATATATAAGAATGTAAATGAAAATATAAAAAATAAAAATAGTTAGTGGTCAGATTATAGATAATTGGTGCTCTTTTCTTCTTTTCCATATTCTTGCTTTTTTAATATAATGAACATTATTTGAGGGAACGACCATTCCCTCACTTCTCTATGAGAGGATTCCCATGACTAGAGTAACTTCCCAGCCCTTCCACCTGATCTTTGCTTACTCCTTCTCAGGGTAGATGGAAGAATAAATCATCTGATCGAAGGATGGTAAAGGTATGAAATTCCTTGATTCGTGTTTTTGACTGAGTGGGACTAACAATTAGAAAGCTTGAAGCATATCATAGGCATTCTCCCTACCACCTTCCTATCACCAATAATATCTGTGCCCCAGATCCAAATTGTATTCTGGTGATCTGCGCCAAGTTATTGATTTGCTAGGGGTGGGATAGTGAGCCCATTTGGCTATAGAACTAAGGCACATTCTTCAATTAACTTATCAGTAGTAAAGCCGAGATTTTGATCTCCATCGATTAGAGCTTCTGTTTTATTTTTCAGTTTTCCCCAAACCCCAATAAATAGGTAGTACTTTTGTAGTACTTTTTCCTTTTCCTTCCTGGCTGCTTGAGGTTTGGCTTTCATCATAAAGGACACGGTAACTATTCAGACCAAGAAGTTCATGATCAATAGACTACTTTAACAGAAACAAATGATCGTCAGCATCCTTCATCTTGGAAAGGCAACAGCACCTAAGACAGAAATTCAGGAAAAACTAGCCAAAGTGTACAAGACCATACCAGGTGTCATTTTTGTATTTGGATTCAAAACCCATTTTGGTGGTGGCAAGACAACTGGCTCTGGCATGATTTATGATTCCTTGGATTATGTAAAGAAAATGAACACAAACATAGACTTGAAAGACATGGCCTTTATGAGAAGAAAAAGATCTCAAGAAAATAGTGATAGAAATGCAAGAACAGAATGAAGAAAGTTAGGGGGACTGCAAAGGCCAATGTTGGTGCTGGCAAAAATGAAGTGTCTAGCAGTGAGGTGGATATCGGACAACAGAAGGAGTAAAGATTTGTCAGTGATTTTATCTGTGGTGATTGAGTAGATTTTTCAGGAGAGGATTAATAAACTAAGAACTTTTACGTGAAAAAAAGAAAATGTTACTTTTAAAATTGGAGGCTGCTCTGTGTGCATATATTAATAGGTACCATTTACTCAGCATTGACCTTGTTAATTGCTTTATGTTCCTCATCTCAGTCAATTTTTAAAATAATCTTATAACAATTTTATAATAATCTTTCCTACCTTTGTTTTTGTAGGAAAATAAACAAACAAAAACTAAGAGAGTTTTAAACTGCTATTCTTCATGTAATATCTATTCCATAATTGTGGATCCAGGACTGAAGCCTCAGGGAAACCAAAAAAGGGAGTTTTCTATCTAGATTTGCAAAGCTAGTCACTGAACTATCAGAATAGTGAAAAACTGAAATAAACAATTGTGCAAACTCCCTGCTCAGAGTTTACGTCTCTTATTTACTAACAAAGACCTGTTACCAAAATCTTACATTCAAGCCAACTTGTATTTGCTTGTTTAACTGAAAGCTACCACCCAAACTCACCCTAGAGCCTGCTGTTGGAAGAGAAGATAATCTCTGTGAAAAGATTATCCCCAGTCTGCAGAGAGAATTTTCAATGGCCTACTGGGGGCATATGTGACTTCAGGTGACAAAAATTCAGACATCCAAGCAAGTATGTGATCGGCATTTCTCTTGACTGGGTAAACCGTCAGGGAAGAAAAAACTAAGCCTTCTTCTGGGGATTTGGCCAACAGAAGAAAACAGGAGACTAGGAGATTGCTAAAGATTATTGCTATCTATCCAGCTGTTACTACTAAAAACCAAACTGATGAATATCTCTTTAGCTGGGAGGCAGGGCAGGAGGTTGCCAGGGTTACCAGATACTCAGGTGGAAAATAGCTGCTCGGAGCTGGCTGAATAAGCCCATAAAACAACCCTTTGAGAATTATTTTTACTTCAAAAGGATAAATTCCACAGAAACTTCCTCAACTGGATGCCCTATTATTCCACAACCCAGGGCTGAAGTATGCCTTGGTGCTGATGTCTGATAAGGTCATCCAAGGGTCTAAACTCAGCCTCTGCTCTCTGTCTACCCTTTGCTCTGGCCATCTTATCTTGTCTCAGGGTTTTAGCAATCATCTTTAAGCAGATGACTTCCAAATCTACTTCTCCATCCCTGTTTCTGGAATTTCCATTCTCACCTTTCTCATTTTTGCTGAGTGTCTCTAAATTGCAGGTCCTTAAACTCTTTGTTTTAAAACCAAACTCCTGATCTTTTTACAAACCTAATGCTTCTCCTTTCACCACATAGATTACTCTCCTATCAGACACTTCTCTTGCATCATCTTTGTGACTGCTTCTTTCTTAACATTCATATCTAATGAGTTACCAAGTCCGGCCAGCCAATATATTTAGACTCCAACCTTCTTTTCTATTTCGACTTTAGTTCAGGTCCTCTTTCCCCTTTCTTCTGCATTCCAACACAATGGTGTTCTTGCCACCATCCTCACTCTACTCTTCCTTATTTACTGTGACCAGAGTAATCTTCCCATTGTTCCATTTCAACTATATCATTGTCATCCTCAAGACCTGTACTGACTTCTCATTGTTCACATTATGGAGTCCAGATTCTTTAGCATAGCAATCATAGCCAAGTCTCAGCCTTATTTACTCTATATGCCCTATGTACTAGCCCTGTGTTTCTCAATCTCTTTTTTAATATTGTCCCCCTCTAAGGAGCCTTCTAAGGATTTTTGATTAATCGCTCTTCTCACGAAATTTTAATGCCACAGATATATTGTATATGTGTTTATGTACTATATATCTAGTTACATTCTGTACTTTACATTAAAAGTAAGATGTTTTCACCCTCCAAGAACCAATTTTTGCTCTATTGGGGGAAATATTGCCCCTATTGAGAATGTACACTCTAGCCAAAACAGATCACTTACCAATTTCTGAATATGCCCCTGAAATTTCTAGTTTCCAAGTTTTGATCACTTTGGCCATTAGTCAAAGAAATTGAGGGATTACTTCTGTTATTCAGTGCACCGTTCTTCTTACTTAGCATAGACTCACATATCTCCTCCCATCATCCTCCATTTCTCCCTGTGAGATCTTCACTGTTGCAACACAAATACTCCGTCCTCTCCCTAATCCACTCAGCTGGAACTACCTTCTTTTCATGCTCTAATAGAACTATCTTTATATCGCTATTATATTCTTCTTTGTAATGTGATTTTTCTATTTGTGTTAACTCCTCCATTGTATTATAAACTTCCTAAAGACAAGGACTATCTTCTTCACAGTGTACAATGCTTTCATATAGTAGGCACCAGTATATGTTAGTTGAAATCAATTCACTAATACACGGGGAACAGGGTAAAAGCCTAATAGTGCCCATATTAAGAAGTTCTATATGCATGCTGAATAAATGAACACACTAATGCGTAGAAAAAATGGATATTATATACAAGACACTCTCCTAAACCATCATTAACACAGAAACTATTTATAAAGGAGTACCTGTATTCTACCACATTGGTGAACTGAACTGGTTCCTGCTTCATGGACATAACAAACAGACACCCACGGAAAGCTATTTGAATGGCTACCTGCCTAGACATGTCTTAAATAATGATCAAAGTGAGTAGAGGATGCAGAAGCCAAAAAATAAATAGGCATTTTTGATATCATGTTTTTGTTGCATCACCACTACATAAGAAGCAAGCAAATTAAAGCTATGAGACAGAAAAGCTAATGGGGCCAAGTTATTTTTGTGTGGGAGGCAACGCCAGAAGAAATATGTTTTCTGGAAAAGGCTTGATAATTTAAAAATGTGTATTTATTTAGAAATTTCCATTATATCTTGGAATACTTTCTAGGAAAAGCTATTTCTGTGTTTTTTATAGGATTATGCTTTGCTTTAGTCAGAGGATTAGGTATTTGAAAGTGGCACTTGTATTACTTCTTTGAAATAGTTTCTTAAGAAGAGTATCAAATCTTATAGAAAACCACAAACAGGTGCTTTCTATATTCTTTGCCCCAGGGCTTTCTCCAAAAATACCGTAAACAGTTTTATGCCTTTTTTCCCTCTAAAGTCTGAGAATGACTTTTGTGGGGCAATGGGATGGGAGTGTCTGTAGGATGGGGGCTTGGCAAAGAATTCATTTCCAAAAATATACTGAATTCAGCCCTTGGGCCTGGTTTGCTCACAGAAGGCTGTGTAATAAGTTCGGCCCTTTCTGGTCTTTCAAATAGAGTACCTTCAGACAGTTTGAGGCTCTTGGAGCAATTCTATGTCCTATGGGCTCTTTATTGAAAAGGAGAATTAGTCGTGAACCTCTTTCCTTTGCACTCCCTACTAGTCATGCTCAAGTTCTGAAAGCAAACAGCAACAGCCAAAACAAATACTTGGGAGCCAACACTTAAGCTTCAGCCTCAAGAGCAGAATTATGTAGGATTGTTGGTCTAACAAATCCAATAGGGAGTGGGGGAGGGAAAGAGGAGGGGAGAGGAAGGGCCCGCCCCTTTGGAATGTGATTGGTCCCCTCTCTCCCTTTAGCCGTTCATTTTGCATCTCGGTTGGATAGGTTGAGAGAAACCTGTCATTTAAGGTGGTGTCAAAATGATCCTTGTAGGTGTGGGCTGTTACCTAAGTTTGTGGTTTTAGATTTTCAGAGGTTCGGAGTGATCGGCTATAGGATCAAGTTCCTGAAACTTGTCTTCTATATCTTGAAAAATGTCATCGTAACAGGAGGCACCAAGGAGCTTAAGTGTAATTCACACACAGAGAAAATGACGAAAGTTCCTCAGGGGTTTGATTTCAGTTTCTTAAGTGACGAAGAAGCCAGAAGATCCTTCAAGTCTTGGAAAGAAATGAGGAACTACAGAGGGCAGAGAAGGACAGGATCAGGTACAAAGCAAAATCCTTTCCCTTTTTCCTTAGGCCTGGGCCCAGCAGTGGCCCAGGCGTGCGCGGAGGGAGACGCGAGCTTTCGCTGGGCACCTGTCTGGGATCCCGGACTTGCAGCATCGGTCCGGGGCGCAGCTGGACAGGGGGAAATCTGCGCTGAGTTTTTCTCTTAAGGACGTTGAGGTGCTTGGTTGGTGCTCTTTCCACACACAGCATCCCAGAAGGGCTCGCTTGCAAGTCTCGGATCCCGCAGGGTGGGGAGCGCCCCCTGCCCTCGTCAGGCTGGCGGGTTCTTTGGTGCGTTTCTCTTGGAGTGGGTCTGGTGCCGCTGCCTCACTTTCCGCGGAGGGGAAGGAAGTGGGGCGGGGGGCGGGGGGCGTTGGGCTGGATCGGCCGCGGGGCCTCCAGGCTGGAACAGGGGCGGTGCAACCATGCTCTGCTGTGCTCTGGCGCCTCCTCGGCAATCCCGGGGCGTGAGCCAGGCGGGCAGGTGAGGGTGTCGCGTGGAGCGGAATCCTGGCCGGTGCGCACCCACGTGCTTACACAGCTCCTCCAGGCCGTCCATCGTCTCCCAAAACACTCTTCCTGGGTCCCAAAGACCCCTTACTCCACCCCACGTGGACATTCATTGAGGCCTGAAGAGCTAGCTGCTCAATGGCGGGAAGTGGTCCCTACCCCAAGAATTGGAGCTGGGATGCGCGGAGTTGGCTAGAACAGGTGGGTCTCATTGCTGCTGGTGCTGTGGGGAAGTTGCTGCGGAATTTCACCCTTGACCTTACAATGCAGTGTCGTAGGTGAGGAATTAGTTACCAGGGAATGAAATCAAGAGATTATTACCTGGGATGTAAATTAACCAGTTTTTCTGCTGAGGAAGAGTGGATATAAGTCTTGGAATTGATTGAAGGGGCTCTCTCACCAATTCTGGAATAGACCATCCAAAAACTTCTCCATTTGATTGTGGAAGGGAATTTAGAGCATCATTCTCAGACCAAAAAGTGTGGCATCGATTGAAATTTGGAAAGCCATTTTATTTGTGAGTGACATTTTTGGTGTGTGAGGGGGGTGGGGGGGGTTTATGAATTTTAGGTTTCCACCTCCTTCCAAGTATCTCATTGCCTCCTCTCAACCCCCAACCCCCAATAAAAAAAAAAACAAAAACCTTCCAATATACTCTTCACACAGGGAAACCCTAGTTGCTCTTTGTAGAAGCAATTAGAATACATTGAGTTCAAAGCTTTGTCTTCTCTCTTCTCCATTAGATATGGCTCTTTTGAGGAGAAATAAATATTTGAAGTTTGAGCATGTGTATTTCACGCCATCACGCTCTGCCTTTAGAAAAATAGGCTCCATCATTTCCTCAGTGTAAAAGTGTGCCCTCATAAACACAATATGTCCACACCCCACACACCCACATGCACGTACCCACACATATGTACATACACTATACACAGGCACACCCAACCTTGAAAAGGAGAACTTTAGAACTGCATGCAGTTTGTCTTCAACACATATTCCAAAAGGACTAAGAAACTGTGGTTGCTCTCAGTGTGTGTTCTTAGAAGGGTTTCTTGTCTGCAGAGGATGGGGCTTCTTAAGTGATCCAGTATAAATTGAAGGAAATTGAGGGGAGAATCAGGAAATAACAGAGGGAAGGAAGTTTTCATTTAGAATGTTATCAATGTAGCTTCTCATGAACTACAGTCTTAGAAATAGTAATACTATTTATTTTAGTTTTCATTCAAGGGAATTTTGACTTTTTATAGTTGACTTGATGCTTGCCTTGTGTTTCTTCTACAGCAGCTTTTGGTGACCAAGTCAAGTGACTTTAGGGGGAACTGGAACTAAACATAGGTGGCAAAGGCCATGCACTAGGCTTTAGAAGGAAGACTAAAACACATTTTTTGGTTTCATGGTGCTCATATTCTGACTAGAACATCAACAGAAAAAGCCATAAGCTAAAACAAAATCAATGCCATTAACTATTAAACTAACTATCAAAAATAATTACCCCAATGGTTTTTAAAAGTCACCATTAAAATATAAAAATAATTTAAGGAAGCTAGACACTTGGACCTAATGCTCAAGGCAATTATTTCTAGTACTTTCTTTTCCCTGGTGAATTCCTACATGCCACTATCAAATCCTCGTCACTGGGTAACAGACTCCATGGGATTGTTCTGCTTACCAACTCACATGCATTGGTTTTAATAGCAGGCACTGGCATGCAGAAAAGGCCTGAGATAACATGTCAACTTGGCTGCCTCTTCTGCTCATTTTCTTGATCATCATATTTTCCAGATCAAAAGTCAGAACACATGACTTATAATTCAAGAGTATTATTTGAGACTCTGGGAGGTCTTTTTACTATATTGAGAAACAGTCTCAAGATCTCTTGGCTAGAACAATAAGAGACCAAATAAGGAAGTTTGGAAAGTTTGCTGGTTGGGGGACAACTGATGAGTTGAGTTATATGTATGCTAGGCTTGACGTGTCTATAAGACAACCAAGAAGAAATATTTTATAGTTAGAAACAGAACTAGAATGTTATGCGAGCCATAGATGTTCAGAGATGGATGTTAAAGGTATGATAATAGTTGAGTTCACATGCAGGAGACAAGAGCCCTACTCATAGAAATGCTCCTGAACACAAAGAACTTGCCCCAACCTCCCCTCATCAGTACTAGACCTCATCAGACTCCAGCTTACTAGGAAAGTATTTATGTTAAATATTATAATGTTTTTCATAGATACAGTTTATTCAAATTTTTAGGAAAAACATCAAGATTCAAATTGATAAATAGGCAAAAGATAGAAATAAATCATTCATGCTAGCAGGTATCCCAACAGTAAACAAAACATACAGGAAAATGTTCACCCTCAAAGTAATAACTGAAAATTGAAGTAACCTCAAGATACCATGTTGCACCTTTAAAATAACATGAAGAATTGTGGCGGTTGGAGTGAAATGGATTTAGCACATTGTCAGTGGCACTGTAAATTGAATACAGTCTTTTCGGTGAACGATATGGCAATACCTATAAGGATATGCCTTGCCCTTGACCCAGTCATCCAGTTGTTGGATATTTCTCATTAGTAGGAGACTGAGGTGGAGAAGGTGGCCACACTGACATTGATTAAGTGCTGCCTTTTCATATAATAATAGTAATTACTGTGATAATAATAACAGCTAACATTTATTGGTCCCTTATTGCACACTAAGCACCAAACATGTTATATCTATTTAATTAATCCTTCCAATAACGTCATTAAGGTATACATTTTAATTTCCATTTTACAAAGAAGGAAACGACTTAAAAGGTAGAGTATTTTGACCAAGTTAAGCAGCAGAGCCAGAATTCAAATCCAGATCGATCTCAAAACTATTTCACCCATCAGCATAGAATAATCTTCACAACCACCCTCTGGAGTGAGTATTATTAATGACTTTGTACAGAAGGGACACAAATTTAGCAAGGTTAAGGAACTTGCCTAAGGTCACACAGCTCATAAGTGGCAGAGCTAGAATTTGAACCCAGATCTATCTGGCTACAAAGCCTATGTTCTTTCCACTATACCATATTTTTCCCTAAAGAAATAATTTAGTGGAGGAAAAACACGAAATATACTCTCAGATATTTATTGCAGTATTACCTATAATAATAGCAAACTAGTGGGAAATTTCAAATCTAAATATCCAATAAAAGCACAGTCATTACAAAGGACAATTATGAAGAGATCATTTATCTGACTCAGCATGATATTTTAGTTATATATATTTCTGACTACCTTGGTTGTTGCGTAGATACCTCAAGCTTATTACAGATACAACTATGGGGAGATACATATTCGGCATTGTTCTGTGAAAAAGTAGAACACAAAACAGTGCATATGTTATTATTGCACTTTCTTCAGGACATCTGTGCATGTGCACAACAACTGGAAGAAAATGGGCAAAAATCTGTGCTGCTTCTGATGAATCTCTAGGGCCTGATGCAGCTTCCGGCACACAGTAAACATTCAGTAAATGTTTGCAAAAGGCATGGGCTTGCCTACAGCTGGGAGGGCCTGTCTCCTGCTCTCTAGCCCAACACTGCCAAGATGGAAAGTCAGGCCTGGGGGAGAAGATACACAACAGGCAGGCAGGAATGCTGGGCACATGCCACTTTGGGAGGCTCTGGGAAGGCAGATAAGGGAAGGATATAGGATTTCATGGCTTACAGGACAGGGGCCACCAGAGACAGGCAAGGTGCCTGCCTGTAATAGGCCTCTAGTAAATACTTGATGAAGGAATTAATGGTCTGCACTGGCTGGAGTCAGAAGCTTCTGTAGTCTCTACCTTCTTTTCTCACTTCTGATTCTTAGTTTGTTTCAACTTCTCATCCCCAAACACTCTCTGCCCAGCCAGACAGATTTCTCCCTCCTTTGAACCCCATAACGCATTATAACTTCTATGTTACCTTTATCTTATTCCATCCTGTGAGTCTGGGATCTGTGTCATTGAAATACTCTGAGAGCTGGTTAAAGAGGTAGAAATTAAATTTCAATCTGACAGTTCACTTCTTGTTGGATTATGGAAAGTATTTTTCCAGGAAGTATTCACTTGGGCATGACTTCTCAGGCTTTGCACAGTTTGTGATTCTAGCCACAGTGAAGAAAAATGGCTGAGAATTTGAATCATGGTTTACTGATTCTAAAAAGCGTCTTTTTACAAGTCTTTGGAAAACACAACTACTTACCTATCACGCTCGCCGCCACCCCCACCCCACCTATCCCTGTTTCATAAATGTAACTGAAATGGAAAGTACCAAGAGATATCAACTAGTCAGCTCACAGAAGGGAATATCAATAATGTTCATTTTTCCTCTTGCAGAAAATTTATAAAGAATAAGATATTACAGCACCTGGTATAATCAAGTAGAAAAATGGCATGCCTACATTTAAACTATCTTTGCTCAATGGCAAGATTGCAACCCAAGAAAGTTTTCCAGAACTTAGTTGTTTCTGACCGATTTGTACCAGTGTCCTTGAGGTGCGATGCAGTCCTCGGGGGTACTATATTTATCAAAGTGGCGAAGTGATTGGTAGCTGGTGGAAGCTGCAGCATTCTCCAGAGATTAAAAGCCAGACACACAAGTCTCCTGTCTCTCTTAGGCTTTCTGCCTGCTCCCTCCTCTGCCAGCCTATGAAATCTCCCTCTGGCTATGAGACAGACTTTTAAGAAACATCAGATGCTTATTTATTGAGCATCTTATGTGCCAGAAACTATGTTAGCCCTTAGGATATAACCAAGAATAAAACATAGATTCTGCCCCAAATGGCTTCAATCTATGAAAGTTTTTGATTGGTGGTAAATCCTATGAGATGAAGTGTCTGTATGTATGTAGCTTATCCTCAAGTAGCCCTATGTGGTCTGGGGAAGGAACCATGGGAACTGCCTGGAAACCACAGGAGTACCCTGGGGGCTTGAGTGTTCTGATATCATAACAAGGTATGAGATTAACATCATGGATCTCTGAGGTGTCTGCACTTTCCAATAATATCCAATTTAGTCAATTCTTTTAAACCAAGGGGAGATCTTTCTCACAGACACATCTTCTTGGGTTGGGGAGCAGTGTCACTTTTAGCCTTGTGACATTATAACTCTTTTAGTTTTTAACGTCTTTCATATGTTTGTTTTTGTCCTCATCCTAATCTGATAAAGCAGGTATTTTTCTATTTCAAAGCTAATAACAACAACAGTAATAATAGCTAATATTTGTTAAGCAATTGCTCTGTGCTAAACCCCATGTGCATTATCTCATCTAATTCACAACAACCTAATAAGTTAAGAGATTTTTTTTTTTAAATCTCCATGCTACAGAGGAAGTATGGGGAGGATGAGTAACTTGATTGAGATAATACTGCTAGGAAGTGTTGGATTGTGAACTCCATCTGCCCCTAATCTCTGTACAGTACTGCCTCCTACAATGAAGTACAAAGAAGTTGAAGTGAGTACACTCACATTGCTCATCTAGCTTGTAATAGAACCAGCACTAACATTTTTTCACTTTAAAACTTCTTATTTCCACTGACCATGAAATAGAGAACATACAATTCTAGGTGGCCATGTGCCCAGCTGAGAACTGGGGATGTTATTACTAAGGAACAGGGCAATGAATATTGGGGGGAAATTAGTAGTATTTGCCATATGTAGGAAAAACTGTAGGTAACTATTTATGTTTCAAAAAGCATACATGCATTTTATAAGGATATACTCAAACTATTAAGATGATTGGTTATCACTTGGGCATGATGTTTAAACAGATTCATCCTTTTACTATTATTTTGCTTCTTCCAATTGTCATAGATTATTTCTTAAATGATGACTATCCCTTTTGATAATAAAGAAGTGCAAAATATTTGTCTTTTTACTTTCATATACATGACTTTTAAAATAACTTGTTTTAAAAGTATCTGAATGTTTCTCTGCCCTCTTCCCTACATATATTAGTTATTAGTTTTATACATTAGTAATGTTAATACATTCATGGCTAAGTTGGTTTTTGTACATCAATTATGAGTTCCTTGTGGTCAAGCATTGTCTCAGGATGGAGAACCTCACACACTGTTTGCTAATTAAATGGACCTTAACTTCTGTGAGTGAATAAAAAGTTAAGAGAAAAAAGATCTGGAGAAACCACTTGAAGGATAAAAAAAGGTTAAGTTAAGGTTAGTCCAAAAATGGTTTTCTTCCTGTTAGCACACTTGTGTCTTAAAACCAAGAACCAGCTGGTTAAGAGACCTGCTGAAGCAATTCGAGTCTGTTTTTCTGCAGTTAGTTTTATTGCACATGCCTTGATATTTGAGAGCCGTAGGCATACCTCACTCTCCCCAGAAATGTTTCCTTATTGGCATTGCCAATGGCCCTATTTAAAGGCTCTACTTACAATATCACCTTAGATACCTCAGGAGCCAGCTTCCTTATTCCTCTTTTTCGGAGGACACAATTAACCTTTAAGAGCAAGGCTGGTTCAATACTTTAAAATAAATTACTGTAAACCATTCTATCGACAGTCTAAAAAAGAAAAACACGTGATCATTTCAATTGATGCCGAAGAAGCATATGACAAAATTAAACATGCATTCATGATAAAAACTCTCAGCAGAGAAGAAATAGAATCTGATAAAAAGGCATCTACAAAATAGCTTATAGCCAACATCATGGCTAATGGTGAAAGACTGAATGCTTTTTCCCTAAGATCAAGGACAAGGCAAGGATGTACAATCTCACCACTCCCATTTGACATCATACTTCAGGTCCTAGCAAGTATTAGGTAAGGTAAAGAAGAAAAAAGCATACATATCAGAAAAGAAAAAATAAAACTGTCCCTATTTGCAGATGATATGATTGTCTACAAAGAAAATCTCCCCCAAAATCTGTATCCCCCCCAAAAAATCCTGGAACTACTAAATGAATTTAGCAAGGTGGTAGGATACAAGATTGATACACAAAAATCTATTGTGTTTCCATATACTGGAAATGAACAGTTAGAAATCTAAATTTAAAATTTTTATGGAACAAAAAATGAACTGAATAGACAATAATTTTGAAAAAGAATAAAATTGAAAGAATCACACTAGATTTTGAGACTTACTGTAAGGCCACAATAATCAAGGTAGCATAGTATTTTTGGAGAAAAAGATATATAGAATAATGGAACCAAATAGAATCCAGAAATAGACCCCCAAAAATACAGCCAATTGATTTTCACGAAGATGCGAAGGCAGTTCATTGAAGAGTAGTCTTTTTGGCAAACAATGTTAAAATAATTGGGCACAAAGCTAGAAACGTTTTCATCACCCCAAAATGAAACCCATTAAGTAGTGACTCTATTCCTGCCTCTCCCCAGTTGCTAGTAACCACCAATCTGCTTTTTGTCTCTATGGATTTATCTATTCTGGATGTCTCATATAAATGGAATCATACAATATATAACCTTTTGTGTCTGCTTTATTTAGCATTAGGTTTTTGAGATTTATTCATCTTGTAGCATGGATCTGTACTTTGTTTCTTTTTATGACTAAGTAATATTCCATGGTATGTATACACCACAATTTGTCTATCCATACTTCTGTGGATGATTATTTGGGTTGTTTCCATCTTTTGGCTTTTGTGAATAGTGATGCTATGAACATTTATCTATAATGATTTGAGTACCTGTTCTCAACTCTTGGGTGGAATTATTGTGACCTTTGATAATTCTGTGTTTAACTTTTTGGGAATTGTCAAGCTGTTTCTTGTTACATGTTATCAAATTGCTTTCCAAAAATGTTCTAACAAATTGCACCTTGACTGGCAGTGAGGGAGGCCTTCTATTTTACCATAACCTTCTCAACACTTGATGGTGTTACTGTGTTTTAAAAATCTTTACTAATTTTGTAGACAGAGAAAAGATTCTTATACTTAATTTAATTTCTAACACTGTGATTATAATGAACATGAACTTTTTCATGTTTACTATTCATTTACATTTCATGATTTATGAATTGTCTATTCATATCTTTGCTCATTTATATTTGAGGATTTGTATTTGGAGTACTTCTTGTCACAAATAACAGATCTAACCATGGCTTTAACAAATTGGGGATAAATTTTTCTGACATAACAACACATCTGGAAATAGGCAACTGCAAGCTGGTTTAGTGGTTTAGAATATCAGGGTGGTATATTTGCAGGGCAAGATGTCTGCAACGCCTCCAAACATCACAGCCATGCCCAAGGCAGGAAGAAAGGGATAGGGCGGAACCAACTGCATCTGTCCCTTTATCACTGAAGTAATAGCTTTCCTAGATGTCATCCCTGTAGATTTCCCCTTATGTCTCATTGACCAGAACCGAGTCAGAAGTCTACTCCCTTGCTGCAAGGGAATTAGGAAGTCAAGGAATGCAATTCAAATATTAGGCCTGGACCAATCATGTTCCATCCCCTGGGAATGAACACTATGCTGCCCACAACAAAATCAGAAAGGAGGAGGAGGGACCGGGGGGAAAATGGATTCTAGAAGGTAAGCAACATTGACACAGATTCTCAGTGTATTTTTCTCTTATTGATTAATAATTTGTGTTTCTCTATACATTAAGGAAATGGACTTTTGTCCTATTTATTACAAATACATTTCCCAGTTTTTAGTTTGCATTTAACTTCTATTTATCTGAAAATAGAAGGGGTTTTTTTTTTTTCATTTTTATGTAATAAAATATACCAAGTTTTTAAATTTTTTCTTTTTGTTTTTAAGATTACAAAGTTTTCCTACTTGGAGTTTAGGTCAACACTCACCTCTAATTTTTAAAATCTTTTTAAATATTTAACTTTTTAATTGATCCAATATATGTTTTATCTATGAGTTGGATAATTATATAAATTGATTGTTTTTTTTCCAAATAGCTAGCAAATTTTCCTGATACCATTTATTTCTATCTGCTTCTAAGGCACATCATTATTCCTTTTAGAGAAAGGACCGTTAAATGACCAAATAACAACAACAAAGAGTTGATAAGCAAATGCTACAACTTCAGCTTCATTGAAGCCTAAAGGGGAAATTGTAGAGAAAGGCTTTTGTACTGAGAAGTGTGATTGTTATACATATAGAAGTGTGCATAGTTAATGAATCATGTTTCAGTTTCTTTCCTCTTCTCATTTTCTATGCCAGGTAGTAAACCCAACTGAGGGTAGACCATTCATCTTGAGATCTCCCTCAAGTGGCCTGGTCGTCATTTAGATCCGGTTCTTCTGCTAGTGAAACTAATACCGTGTTTGAGTCGTATAAGTTTTTAACTTTTAATGAAATTAATTTGCTTTCAAAATTACTTCATCACAAGGATAAGCGATTAACAGGAGTACTAGGCAAACAAGCATACAAAATAAAAACCTCACATCTTGTGAATTTAATGTTTATAATTCACAGGGGAACTGGTAAAGCTCTTTTGGAGATCATTGCATGTCAATCAGAGTCCCACCAGGAAAACTGAAACTACTCCTTATTTAAAACAATATAGTGCAATGAATGGATGACATGGGAATAAAAAGAGGCAGAGAAACCAATCAGGACAGTGTAACTAGAGATTGGAAACAGCAGAAAGCCTGGAGGCAGTGGTGTGCTGGTACTCGCTCTCCTGGAAAAAGAGCCTTGATTTGTATCACTGGCCAACTTGAAGCTAGCAACAGTTTAACCAGCAACTTGCAAAATTTCTAAATGTTTAACAACCTGCTCTTGTGAGCAAGTATAAGCCAGCTTTGCACATCACTGATTGGAGAGGAAAAGGGAGCAGGTGGTGTTTATTCAAGCCCTCAGGCTAGGATCCCCTAAGAGAAACTGGAACCATGGCAGGCCTGTCTGGTGATTTGAAGGCGTGGGAGAGACAATCACTGCCAAGAAGTTCTATGTGAGACAGAGGGAAGAGAAGAAACACTGACTTTTCCCTTCTCCTCCTCCATTCTCCTGCCAGTGCCTGGCTGAAGCCAGCTGAAAGCAGCTGATGTGTAGTGAGAGCCTAAGAAATGCATCTTGAAGAGGTCATCTCCTAGCAGCACAGAGCAGAGCAGCAGGACAGTTTCTTGTCCTCTTCTTTTCTCTCCCATCTCTGTTGTCCTTTTTTATCTTCCTTTATATTCTGTATTTTCTCACTGCCTTATATTGCTATGGCCTTTCTTCCCTGTCAGAAAAGTCTCATGAATTTTCCTTCCCATCATCCTACACTGTGTTCATGGACATTTTGTGCTCTTATGCAATTTATTTCTTGCTTCTGCACCTTTGGGGAGTTACTCTGTTCTGTTCTTGCTTCTCTGTACTACTGCTTCTCCTCATCTTTCTAGATATCTTCTGCACAGTCTCCATCATGCTCAGGTGACTCACGGTCTTTGGGTGGCGAGGAAGAATCTTACTCAGGACACCGGGTAGAGAGGGCTTTGCAGAAGTCTGCACATGGACTGAAAATGGAATTTGAAGGACTTGGGGAACCAAGATTTAGGGACCAGCTACTTACTTCGCTTGCATGTCACAGTCCACACCATCATCCTCCCAGGATGCCTTTGATTGCCTCTCATTGCATTGTGCTACTGCATTCTTCAACTGGCTGATTCATTCTACATTATCAGATCCAGATTCTGATGCTCATGGTTGTCCATGCCAGGTCACCTGATGCATCCCTAGCCACCCTGTGGATGCGCTGCCCTAGAGTCAGGCATCCAGTCTTAACCCTGCCTAGGAGAAAGGTCAGTGGCAGATTTTTTAAAGAGGGACTATAGATCATCCAGTTCAGCTAAAAGTGACATAATGTTGGCATGGCAGGTACTGAGAGTCACCTTTCACTGCTTTTCCTCTCTCTGTGCCCACTTATGCACTGATGCATTTGGTATATTTTCCCACTTTCTGTGATGACAAGTCCACAGATTCTGCTGAGAGGGATTCCCAACCCCAGCTGAAATGACAACTATCTGGAGAACTCTCAAAATTACCAATGCCAGGCCCCACCTGTACATTCTGGCTTAATTGATTTGAGATCAGGTTGTGCACGGGTATTTTTTATAAGCTTCCAGATAACTCTAATGTGCTATGAGGGACCCCGTCCTGGCTGCCTGGGCATTGGGCACTGACTTCACCTGTCACATCTTTCCTACACTCCACACCTTTGCACAAGTTGAAGGACTCTTGATTTCTCAGGAAACAATGCAGTTTGGGAGGGTAAAGCCTATCGTTTTAGCAAAGAACAATCAGGAGGGCTGTGCCTGAGAGAGGAAAAAAATAATGGCATAGATGATAGAGGCTCTGTTCATCCCTCTGGCAACCAAATCAAAGTTGTGACGGAAACAAGGAGCAGAAACAAGGAAAAGTCGCCTGGGATCTAGAAGAACAAGCCATACAACTAGGGAGAAATCCAAGAAAGCACCCTGCAATGGCAAAAAGTACAACAGGGCAAAGATGCGGGGCTGCCCTGTCTCCAGCGGCTGAGTGAGATGAAGGCTGCAGCAGCCTCTTAAAGGGGCCATGTCCATGAGCAGAATTTCCCAGTGACGGACCTGCTCGCGCTGAACTCCTGTACTGATTCGGCTGCGTGCAGGGGGCACCGGAGACTTATAGGGAGACATTGTCTGAATGAGGGCCGAGGCAAGGCTCACTCTATACAGAAGTGCCGGCAGTATTTATTGTTCCCTGTTGAGCCTTCCATACCAGTGTGCCAGACACAGCACCGCCATAGCCATGACGTCATCAAACTGGATAACAGAGGTCGCTCCGCCCATAGGATTCCCTGAAACCCCGCCTACTTCAACATCCAGATGTATCCTCTGCAGGTCAGGTGCTCCTTGCTGAGCAGCATCTAGACTCACACTGGAGACAGCTGGCCTCGGTTTCTGGTGTGGCCTTTTGAGGCAACTATAAGCACAGCATCTGTGGATTGCTTGCTGAATCTTAACAGGTGGCCCTGGAGGGTTAGAGGCGTGGGCTAAGTTTGTCCTGAAGCTGAACCCGTCTCAAGACTATGCCACTGGATACCTACTTCACAAATCCACACTAATAAGACCAGAAGACTTAGGAGCTTTGCTTACTTCATAGAAACAGACGTGGAAAGGCAGCCAAAATGAGAAGACAAAGAAGCGGAAACCATATGAGAGAACAGAACAGAGATCT
Organism: Pteropus medius; assembly: GCF_902729225.1. Classification (NCBI taxonomy): domain Eukaryota; kingdom Metazoa; phylum Chordata; class Mammalia; order Chiroptera; family Pteropodidae; genus Pteropus; species Pteropus medius. Next base: position 1,138,851 of record NW_024351545.1, read on the forward strand.
AGATATAATGGAGTCAAGTAATCTAACAGACACACAGTTCAACACACTGGTTATAAAGATGCTCAATGAACTTTTGGGACACGTAGATAAAATCAACAAAGAGATAAAAAGAAAAAAAAACATAAAAAAGGAAATGGAAATTATAAAAGGGAACCAGTCTGAAATGAAAAGCACATTATCTGTGATGAGAAATGTATTAAATGGAATAAACAAAGGAATAAATCAAGTGAATAAAGAAAAGGATCAAATGCCCTATCTAGAGGATGGGAATGCCAAGGACATACAATCAGAATGGCAAGAGATAAGATGCCAAGACTATAAAAATAATTTAAAGAGCATATTGGACACTATTAAGGGTCCAATTATCCATCTGATCAGTGTAACTGAAGCAACTCAAGATGTTGAACAGCTGTTTGAAGAAATAATGGTGGAAAACTTCCCTAACCTGGTGAAGGAAATGGACATAAAACCCCAGGAAGCTCAGAGAATCCCAAAAATCAGGGATCCAAAGAGGCCCACATCAAGACACATCATAATTAAAATGCCAAAATTTAAATACAAAGATAGAATATTAAAAGCAGCAAGAGAAAAACAGATAGTTACTTATAAAGGAAAACCCATAAGCTGGTAGCTGATTTCTCAACAGAAACTATGCAGGACAGAAGGGCTTAGCACAAAATATTTTGTGCTAAGGATGAAGACCCAGGATCTACAACCAAGAATACTTTATCCAGCAAAGCTATCATTTAGACTTGAAGGACAGATAAAGAGCTTCCCAGACAAAAATAAGCTAAAGGAATTTATCACCACCAAGCCAGTATTACAGGAAATGTTGGAGGAACTTCTTTAAGAAGAAAAAACATGTATCAAAAACAGGAATAAAGAATGGTAACAACTACATTCTTATCAATAAATACCTCAAATGGAAAAGAATTAAGTGCTCCAACCAAAAGATAGAGTGGATGAATGGAAAGAAAACAAGACCCCTACATGTTGCCTATAAGAGACTCACACAGACTAAAAGATTAAAAGACATACACAGACTAAAAGCAAGGGGATGGAAAAAGATATTGCTTTGATGGACCTAGAAGGTATTTAAGTCAGACAGAGAAAGATAAACAGTATATGATTTCACTTATATGCAGAATCTAAGGAATAAAAAGAACAAACTAATCAAAAACAGACTCACAAATGTAGTGGAAAATTTGGTGATGGACAGAGGAGACGGGGCTGGGCAAATGGGTGAAGGTTTAAAAAAGTACAAATTAGTAGCTGATGGATGGTCACAGGGATCGTTTTATGAACTATATAGATGTCTAACCAACGTATTGTATACTTGAAACTAATTAAAATAAATTTTAAAAAAATAAAATAAAACCAAACAAACAAAAAAAGAGGGCTGTGCCTAATGCAAATGCAAACCTTGTTTCTAGTACTTTTCTACTTTAAAATTGCTTAGCAGGATCAAAAGGACCCTCTGTCCCCGAAGCTGTCTGGCAACTGGAAGATTTGCTTTTTACTTTTTGTTGTTTTTATTTTGTTTACTGCCCATTAAGTGTGGGTTTCACATAAACACAACTGCTGTAATGTCTACAAGCTGATTAGACCCTGGCCTTGTGAACTCACTTTCTTGAACCCATCTCCAGTTCTTCACATTAGCTGTTGAGTGGTTATGTTTGATATGAGTAAACAGGAAATGTCTTAAGAAGGAACATGGAAGCCCAAAGAGTTTCTGAAAGGGTAAAGCCACCTGGTTTCAGTACCAATTGTCCAAAAGAAAGAGGAATTAGACATCTCTCTCTGCTGATTTTGTAATTATTCAGGAATATTTGACTGGTGACTTCTTAAATATATGTAATACTTAAAAATATGCCTATCATGTTCACTTGATTCCTCAAATATCCTTTAAGAGCAGATACTATTATCCTCATTTTTTTCCAGATGAGATCTTATCCTTATCATTCTCTTTTCTCAGAGTCTCAAGACCATAGTAGCACCCAGGGGTGGATGCGGGACTAGAACCTAGGACTCCAGCTGTCCTCTGCGGCACTTGTACAGCATGTCCTGTGGCTCTACAGGTGAAGCGATCCAGATATGGGGCAATGGTGATGTGTGGAAACGTGTAGGTTCAAAGGGAAGTTAATACCTTAGCTTCCAGGGAGTTAAAGAGCAATTAAAAGAACATGTGAGAGTGATCATAGCAACAGCAGTGTGGGGGTCAGACTGAGGCCCTCCATGACCTACATTAGCCTCACCCGTACAGCCACACCAGGCGAGCTCAATATCTCAGACTCGAGCGCTGTCCATGTTACAGAGCTTCATGACAGGACCTCTCACCCCATTGCCGAGGGCTCGCTACTCCTCAGCCCCGCATTGAGTATCCTGTTGGTGCTGCTGTGATACAGATAGCAGTGATCCTGGGGCTGAGGAGCCCTGCACACAGAATCCTTGGAGGCTCCTAGATGGCTGGCCTGAGGAAAATCTTGTGGGTTTTAATTAAATCCCCTAAACAGCCGGTAGTTTGATTTAAATTGTATCAGAGCCCAGATGGCAACACATGTGTTTGTTTGTTTCATTTTCAGGCTTTTAAACTGCAGAAATTTTTATGGCCTATTTTAACAATTGCCATCATGTATTTTATGTGTGGTCTCTTCCTTTCTTCCAGATTCTGGTTAGGTATATTAAAATGATTTGTTGGACGGCATGTATTTGAGGGTAGGTCTAAGTTGCTGGCTGAACTACTATGTTTGCACTTGAGCTTGCATTTCACAACTCCCCTTCTGAATCACCAAAGGCCAAATGAGAACTCTGCTTGCTGAAAGTTGTTCCCTAAATAGTGGGTATTGGTGCTTCATTCCTCAGAGTAGAAACAGCACTGGGGCTCAGCTTGTCAGGGGATTTCTGACAATGTCCTTCCCCATGGGGGACTATGTAAGGGAGGCTCTGGCCAACTGTGTGCTCAATCTGGTCTACTTGCTGGTGCCTCTTCCTTCTTAAAGACATCAGTTTCTCCCTTAGTGTCAGCAAATCCCCACCCAGCACCCCACCAAAACGCGTTCTTAGTTGTAGTTTACGCTATAGCTCCGGCTCCACCGAAGATACTAGAAAGGCCAATAAATTAGGTCATGTCTGTCCTCAGCTGTTTAATCGCTTTGCCACTGCCATCCAGGCAAAACTCTTTAAAAGGTTTATGAGTAACATATTCCCTCCAGGGTGCTATCTCCACCTTCAAAGCCACACTGGACCCACCCTTGCCTAGTTCTACCTAGCACTTTGCACACCAACTTTTACTGAGCTCCGGCTGCAGTTTCTTCCCCAGCTTTTTTTCACTTTCCCCATGTGTCAACTTAACACTTTGTTCTGGGCCTCTCAGATCCTTAAGGAAAGGGAGATCACAGGAACAAAATGATACATAAATGTAAAATATTTATTATAAACAATTTGCAGGTACCTAAAAACCAACTAACAAGGGTATAAATGCCACAATTTCCAAATAGTACTCCAAATCAATAATTATAGTTTTATCAGTAAAGTGATTAAAATGCTTTTCTATTCTCAGCTCATCTCTGAGTTGCTATAAGCACTTTATACACCTTCAAAGGCTTGGGTTTCTTGGAGAAGTAAGCCGAGTCCCATGCTATGTCTTTGGCTTGGATCTGCCTTCCTTCCTGGGAGGCAAGTAGTCATCAGTCAACCGTCCAAATTAAGTGTTGAGAGCAGCATTGCAATTTTACCTCTTACTCATGGAGCTGCCAGATATGACAAGCTCCTCCATTTGCAGCATTAAGACAATTGTCTTTGGACAGTCGCCGCCTCAGGACCCTCCTCACAGCATCAGGAGTCAGAGGTCTGGGTACACGTGTGTGTTCCTCTCTAGAGAAAGCCCCATAGGACAGCCTTCCCCCCTTCCCCCCACCCTGCGCCCCGTATCATGATTCAACAACATTTCTTTTAAGCATCGAAAACTCATTTATTTAGCAGCTATATTCAAATCCTACTATGAACCTAGCACCAGAGATACAAAAATGCTCTCTATAATCTCTCAATGTAGTGAGGGAGATTGATTTAAAACCAATATAGTCACTATACTGTAGCAGATGATAAGATAGTTACACACAGGGACACAGAGGTCATATGAGGTCTCAGGGAAAAATTGCTGGAGGGGGTAATGCCTTAATTAAGTCTTGAAGGAGGTGTGGGGTGAATAAGGATTGGAAGGGCATGCCAAATGGGGTGAATAGTATTAGTAAGGCACAAACATGTGAAAGACGATGGTGAAGCTGCAGGCACCATCAGCAGGGGATATCGCCACAATGCAAAGTGAAAGACAATGACTGACAAGAGATATAGAAACAAACTGGGGGCGAAGAGGAGTCATTGAAATGCTTAGAGCAAGGAGTGACAACATCAAATTTGCTTCTTAGGTAGATAGCTCTGGGTAAAGGGTGAAGCCTGGATTTGAAGAAAGATATGCTTAGGGACCTTGACTAGAGATAAAAAGAAGGGAAAGAATTCAAGAAATATATGGAAAGTTGAATTAGTAGGACTAGGTGGCTAATTGGCTGGAGGAGTAGGGAAAAAGGAGTGTTCATATAAATTCAGGTTCTGGCTTTGATGAATTTTTGGCACTTGACCTACTGTTTACACTGAAAAGTGGAGTCAAGTGGACTGTGCACTTTGTGGGTCCAGGGTTAGGTAATATTTCTGAATAGTAAAGGATATCAATTCCTATCAACTTTTAAACATTTAGATATATTGTCTCTTGATGAATGTTATTTCCTGGCAGTTAAGGTCAAGTTTTAGGTCTATGACCAGGATTGAGAGTGAAGTGAGAAGTGGGCAGATTTCAAAGCAGAATTCTGGCAAGGGATTGAAACATGTTTCCCAGCTCCAGATGGCCTGGTAAAGGACTTCTGGGGAGAAGCCGCAAGCAGCCACCTGACAGTAGCGGAGGGACCGATTGGCCCACAGGGACACCACCTGGGCAAGCTGAGGTGAACAGCCTGCCAGACAGCAGGTGCCCAGCCAGCCAGATGCAGCCGGTTTCATTTTCTCTCTTTCAGCTTTGAATTCTGTCGGGAGCTTTATACCTTTCCTACTCTTAAGCAAAAATAATTAAGACCAACTAATTATTGAAACACCCTTTTCCCCTGCAAAAAAAAAAAGACATTTCATTTCCAGTGGTGGTTTACTTCTGCAAAGTAGCAGCAAACGGGCTTTTCAGCAGCATCCTCCTCTTTGTTCAGGGGTCAGCAGAAGAGTATTTTCTCTTCAGCAAGCTGGGGATTCTTTGTCTTCAGTGCCCTGCCTACTAGCCTAGGGCACTGGTGACCTTGGTTTTGAAGTTTGTCCAGAGTCACTCAGGAGAGAGGAAACCATCATTCTACCTCGTGCTACCGTGCACCCACCAGGTAAGCTGCTGGGCACCAGGCTGAAGCCCCTGGCAAATCATTTAGCCCTGGTATTCCAGAATTTGCTTAAATATAATGGGTTCAAAGCAGCAAGGCTGTATCGTCAGCGGGCACAATGATAAAGGAAAAAGATACCCCTTAACAAGTTTATCATGATGAGAGTTTATTGAAATAAATACCAACATCTTTGGGGGATCAAGATTTGTGATATTTTCATTTTTATTGAAATAACAGATACTTGACAAATACTTTGAGGACTTACTATTTGTATGGGCTTTGTAATCTACTATGGTAAATGCAAAGTGTAGAACTCAAGAAATTGATAATCCATTTGGGTAGACAGGGCATGAAAATTTAAGTAATATTATAAGGCTGCACATGACTCTGTGCCTAATGGGCGGCACTGACAGTAGTTTTTTGGTGTAAGAGAAAAATGGAATGTGAGCTGAAATTATTAGGAAAGCCTTCGTAAAGAGGCTGGACTTGAAGAGTAATTAGATGTAAATAAGTGAAAGGTAGATAAGGGGAAAATGACTTGCAATTATGGCTGGTTAACACTTCCATTGAACCAATTCTACATAACACTGAGCTTTAATGAGTGCTTGGAATATGTAAATCTTCAATTCAGAAAGGTGATTTATGTCAATACTGGGAACTAAAGTCCTTAGAAAAAGAGTGGGTAACTGCTGGCTTGCTAGAGCATTCCACCACACCTGAATTCCTCCCCTCCCCCCAGGGATCCGTTCACCTTCTCTAACTTCTATTAAACGTTTACTAATTTTTAACAACCTTACACGTAGAAAATGAGAGTTAGATTAACTGTTTTCTTTTTTTTATTCTGTAAATGATAAATAGCAGAGCAGCACAAAATCGTTTCAGATAAAATAGAAGTTAACTGTGTGTTAAAGGGTTATGTGGCATCTTTTCAAGTCTCAGACTTTTAATTGAATCTGCTGAATCAGAGAGCAATTGACAAGTGTGTTGGTGTTTGTGTGAGTTATAGGCATAAGGCCACAAAAAGAAATCTTTAGCTTCCCCTCCAAGTTCTGTTCTTTACGTGAGAGCATAAGAAGCCTCCAGAAGACTTGCATGGTCTTAACACTGAGACTTCTCCTCCAATGTTCTGTCTGTATCTACCAAAGAATTGAGAGAATTTCAGAGTTTTAGGAATTCTTATTTATAGCCCAACGATACAAGACAGCAATGAAAATATTAATAATGATAATGGTTGACCTCCATGAGTAAATTTAGACAGCTTTTCTTGATGCAAGGCCATCAAATAAAAACATCCTGTTGCTACCACTGGGGTTGCCCCAGCAGCAAGGGGTTGGAGAGGCATAACTGCACAGGAGTGTAGTTAGCATTTTCCCTCGGTTCTTCCTCATTGACATAGCGAAGAATCACAGGTCAGTAAGATTTAGAAAAGATTTATTAAAAGTATATTTTAGAAAGACAAAGCACGCTCCAAGGAAGTACATGGTTTCAGTGAAGAGCTGTTATGTAGCACTGTAATAACAACCACCACAACAACAAACACAAAAAGGGACAAAAAGAGGCCCAGAAGTGGGAATGTCTGCATTGTATTTGGGCCGTGATGGTTCCATAGGCATTTCTAGGCGATTGGCAAGTGAGGTCATTTTGATTGACACTTGGCTGCTACATAACACTGCCTAGTGTGCATGTACTTACCCAGAATTCAGTCTGTTATAATTAGATTCATAAACTTCAAGGCTTAAATATAGTATTACAATGAAGCTTAAATTGTGGGCAAATTAGAGTAGTACCTTCTGCGCAGGCATCTGTAGCCAGATTAGGCCAGCTAAGACTATGACTCTCCTGTCTTTTGTCTCTGGGGATGCAGGAGGGGTTCTCTCACTACCAATAGGGTGTTCTTTGGGTGATCTCTGGGTTGGGCCCCTATTTCTTTGTTCCTCCTTATCGCTTATGTCTGACTAGCTACCTAACACTGTGACCACTTAAACAAAACAAAAACAAGCTGTGGGGGAGGAAAAATAATTTTCCCTCTATAAGTTCTGGCTAGTCTAATAATTAAATTGACATGAGACAGATTAGCGGGGGGAAATAACCAAATTATTACATATGTATATATGTAATATATATAAGAATAAGAATGTGGAACCAGAGGACAAATCGGCAATTGAGCTTATTTGCCAAGAGCTAAGAGGAAGGGGGAGGCTGTGGTTTGTGGCTTCAAAGGGCAGGAAGGCAATTCACAGGGAGATGAAAGGCAAATGTTTGGTAAATGTTTTCTGGGCCATGTTTAACAGTGGGACACTGAGAGGACTTTGCTCAAAGGGGCCTTGCTAGATTCCTCCCTATCACACACTAATTCATATTAAACTAGTTATCTACAATGATAGACCCCTTCCTGAAGCAGGTCCTCTTTCTAAATTCTTTTTGGTAGTTAAAGAAAGGTCAAAGGTTTTTCCTGAGTTTCATTTCTTAAAAATAAACAGCTTAAAACAATCAATATCCCCCAAAAGTGTATATTTTGGGGTTGCAAATGCTGCTTCACTCAAAACAAAACCACGTTCAAGTTATTCACTCTCCTACTTCACTTTCTTTGCTCAAATTACTCTCTCTGCCTGTGATGGCCTTTACCCCTCCTCCCATATACACCCTGTATCTACTGTCCCAAATCATTGAATCATTCACTGGGGAATGAGCATCACTAGTGAAAAACAGTGGTGGATAAATAGCAGACTTTGCCCTAATGGGGCTTTAAACTCAGTATGTTTACTACTACTGTTACGGAACCGGAGTTTGTGTGCCCAAAACTAAAAACGTCAGAGTTTGGAATAAGAAAAGATTTACTGATCAAGAAGATTCCAACTGAGAAGATAGGAGACCTAACAGTGCCTCATATTCATCTTGCTTGCTGGACTAGGTTAAGGGTTTTTAAGGAGTTTGGGGGAACACATTTGTGGAAATGTTGTTGGGGCAAGTTTTAATTAAAGGATGTGGAACTTGGCCACTCATGATAAGGAGTGTCAGCACTGGATTTTGCAGGACAGCAGACCCTTCACTTCTATGAAAGGATTTTGGTGTTCAAGTTCAGGTTATGTCCTAGTCCTTTGGCTCCATGCGTGTATGTTGGGGGGTGGAGGTGAGGAGAGGTATGTGTATAAGACTTTAGTTCCAAGTGCAGCTGGAGGCCAGAATTCTCTCCTGTGCATGCTTCGGCTGCATGATTTGCATTTTTGGTCTGTTGTCTCTGAAAAGCAACTCAGTATCTTGTTAAACAGGATAGGGCCATTTTGAGCTGGTTCTGTTACTGGAGGGTAGGGTCCTCTCCCGGTGCATTGTCCAGGTTCTTGATGTCTCGAACAAAGAATTGAGCAAGACACCAAAATACAGCAGAGAAGAAAAGCTTTATTAGAAGGGAAAGTACCCTTCCAGACATGGAAGTGGGCCTGAGCAAGAGAAAAGTGGTTCAAAAGACCTGATAACAAAGCCTTTGGGTTTTTTATCCTATTTGCTTTGGGTGGTTACTTTTCTTAGTTGGGTGGGTTTCCTTGATTGACAATTAAGATTGACAGGACTCACTGATTCATTGTTTGCTTTCTGCGCATGTTCAATCCCAGAATTCAGTCAGTTATAATGATATTAATGAACTTCTGGGAATATGCATCATATTATAATGATGGTATAATGAAGCTCAGGTGGGTCGAAGGTTCTTGGGGTTTTCATTGCACAAGTTTCAGTGACTAGCTCAAACCAGTACCTAATTCTCTGCTTGTTCCTTTGTGGAAGTTACTTTTAGCCTAAAAATGCCTTCTGGCTTTCTTAATTGTGGGCGAATTAGGGCGGACCCTTTCTAGGATAGGATGATCTCAGTGTCTTTGCAGGCAGACCTGAAACCCCCTAACTCTCCTGTCTAACTCTTTTCTAAGAGCCATAAACCCCCTTATTATTGGCATGAATGTTGAGGGATGGGAGATCTCTTCTTCCAAATCTGCTTCCTGCTGAGAAAGGTTGTAGTCCCTGCCTACTGGGGTTTCATGGGGCTCTTTCCCCTTCTCCCTTAGTTAGGGTGGGGTCTTGGGTTTCCTGCTGAAGTGCCACCTCAGTCCCTAGACAAGGAAAAGAAGATACAAACTTGTTATTTAAATCATATATCTATTAATTTCTATTTTTGGTTTGCCTGTTAAGCAAGTAAAGGGAAACAGGCTTGGTTAATATATTTCTTAAAGAGTAAAAAAAAAAAGACCTTTGGCCTAAAGCCCCTCCCCTCTCAGACTCTAAGGGTTCTGTCTGGCCTAATACCATTTCTCTAACAATGGGCCAATGATCCTTATCAATAGCCAGAGGATCTGAGTCACCAGTTTCAGGGCAATTATCGGGATTTGAGGAAGAGGGCCTTTTTCCCAAAGATAGGAGGGAAGAAAACTTAATTAGGTTTACTAAAAAGATTAAGAACTCTGCAAGAGATGTCCCATATCATTTCCTGCTGAAAGATTAAGAATTTTACAAGTGACTTCTCCTATCAGTTCTACAGTTACACTACCTGTCCTTTAAGACCCAACTTTGTGAATGTTTTCTCAGCCCTCAGCCAGAATTAATCTTACTTATGATCTCAAAGCAAGAGTGCTGGTTTCCTATTATATAACTCTGAAGTAATAAGAAATATTTATATGGTATATATATATTTGGTCTTTGTCCCCATTTCTGGCACGGAGCTTCTTAAAACCCTGAAATTTCCTAAGTGGCAGTAGTGAGAGAAGTATCTTTTGTTATTCATAAGTTTCTTTCAACCGTACCTGAATTTATGCTAATGAGGTGAATCTTGGAGGATGGGACTTGTTGCCAGAGGAACCAACCATGTGATCAGAAGGTTTGAACTTTTAGTCCCATCCCCTGACCTCCAAGAAGGGAATGGAAAGGTGGAGCTGGAGATTGATTTAATCAACAATACCCGATGATTTAATCAATCATGCCTACATAATGAACCTCCATAAAAAAAACAAAACAACAACATTCAGAGAGCTTCTGGGTTGGTGAACAAGAATGTGTCTGAATGAAAATGAAAACACGATGACTCAAAATCTATGGGACACAGCAAAAGCAGTCCTAAGAGGGAAATTCATACCAATACAGGCAGGCCTACCTTAAGAAACAAGAAAAAGCTCAAATAAACAATCTAACCTTACACTTAAAAGAACTAGAAAAAGAATAGCAAATAAAGCCCAAGGTGAGAAAAAGGAAGAAAATAATAACGATCAGAGCAGAAATAAACGAAATAGAGTCTAGAAAAACAATACAAAAGATTAACGAAACCAAGAGCTGGTTCTTTGAAACAATAAACAAAATTGACAAACCCTTAACCAGACTCATCAAGGGAAAAAGAGAGAGGACTCAAATAAGTAAATGAGAAACGAAAGAAGAGAAATAACTACTGACTCTATATAAAATACAAAGTATCATAAGAAAATACTACAAGCAATTATATGCCAACAAATTGGACAATCTGGAAGAAATGGATACGTTCCTAGAAACATTCAATCTCTCAAGGAGAGAGTCAAGAAGAAACAAAATCTGAAATGACTAATTACCACCAATGAAATCAAATCATTAATCAAAACCTCCAAAAAGTCCTGAACTTTATCGAACATTCAAAGAATTATCACCTATTCTTCTCAAACTATTCCAAAAAATTCAAGAATAGGGAAGGCTCCCTAAATCCTTTTATGAGGCTGCCATTACCTTAATTCCAAAACCAGAAAAAGAAAGCCATATGAATATTGATGCAAAAATCCTCAACAAAATATTAGCAAACTGAATTCAACAATATTTTTAAAATATCATACACCATGATCAAGTTGGATTTATTCCAATATCTGCAAGTTGATTAATGTGATAACATCACATTAACAAATCCAAAGATAAAAATCATGATCATATCAATAGATGCAGAAAAAGCATTTGACAAAATCCAGCATCCATTTATGATAAAAATCCTCAGCAAAGTAGGAATAGAGGGAACATACCTCAACATAATAAAGGCCATATGTGACAAACTTACAGCTAACAATGGGAAAAGACTAAAGGCATTTTCCTTAAAATCAGGAACAAGACAAGGATGTCCACTTTCACCACTCCTCTTCAACGTTGTATTGGAATTCTTAGCCACAGCAATAAGACAAGAACGAGAAATAAAAGGCATCCGAATTGGAAAGGAAGGAGTAAAATTCTTGTTATTTGCCAATGACATGATGCTATATATAGAGAACCCTAAAGATTCCACCAAAAAACTGTTAGAACTGATCAATGAATTCAGTAAAGTAGCAGGTTACAAAATAAATATTCAGAAGTCAGTGGCATTTTTATACACCAATGATGAACTTTCAGAAAGAGAAATTAAGAAAACAATCCCATTTACAATTGTGTTGAAAACTATAAAACACCTGGGAATCAAATTAACCAAGAAGGTAGAAGACCTGTTTACAGAAAATTATGTCATTGATAAAAGAAATTGAAGAAGATACAAATAAATGGAAGCATATACCCTGTTCATGGGTAGGAAGAATCAACATCATTGAAATAGTCATACTACCCAAAGCAAGCTATAGATTCAATGCAATCCCTATCAAAATACCAATGGCATTTTTCAGAGAGTTAGAACAAATAATCCTAAAATTTATATGGAACCATAAAAGACTCCAAATAGCCACGGCAATCTTGAGAAAGAAGAACAAAGTTGGAGGTATCATACTACCTATCAAACTATGCTACAAGACTACAGTAATCAAAACAACATGGTACTGGCATAAAAACGGATACATTGATCAATGGAACAGAATAGAGAGCCCAGAAATAAATCCATGCCTGTACTCTCATTTAATATGTAACAAAGGAGGCAAGAATATATAATGGGGTAAAGACAGGTGGTGCTGGAAAAATTGGATAGATACATGCAAAACGGAAGGAAGGGAAGGAGGGAGGGAGGGAGGAGGGAGGAGGGAGGGAGGAGGAAGAAGGAAGAAAGGAAGGAAGGAAGGAAGAAGGAAAAGGGAAAAGGAAGGAAAGAGGAAAGGAAGGAAGGAAGGAAGGAAGGAAGGAAGGAACTCTACCGTCTTCTTACATTGTATACAAGAATAGACTCAAAATGGATTAAAGGCTCAAAACCATAAAACTTCTAGATGAAAACATAGGCAGTAATCTCTCTAATATTGCTAGTAGTAATTTATTTTTGGACATATCTCCTCGGGCAAGGGAAACAAAAGAAAAAATAAACAAATGGACTACATCAAACTAAAAAGTTTTTGCACAGCAAAGGAAACCAACCATCGACAAAATGAAATGACAACCAACTGATTGAGAGAAGATATTCGCTTATGATACATTTGATAAGAGGTTAATATCCAAAATATATAAAGAACTCATATAACTCAAAAATTAAAAAAAAAAAAAACAATAAATCGAAGAACAACAAGAGTTGAAGAGGATGTGGAGAAAAGGGAACCCTCATACACTGTTGGTGGGATTGCAAATTGGTACAGCCACTATGGAAAAGAGTCTGCAGGTTTCCCAAAAAATTAAAAACTAAAAAATTTAAAATGGATCTACCTTTTGACCCAGCAATTGCACTTCTGGGTATTTATCCAAAGAAAACCAAAAAATAATTCATAAAAATTTATGCACCCTATATTCATGGCAGCACAATTTACAATAGCCAAGATATAGCTATATATTATTATATATAATATGTATATTTATATATATATTATTATATATTAAATGCCCACTAACAGATGGTTGGATAAAGAAGTAATGGTTCATATACACAATAAAATATTACTCAGCCATTAAAAAATGAAATCCTACCATTTGCAACAACACAGATGGACCTAGAGGTTTTTATGCTGAGTGAAATAAGTCAGAGAAAGATAAATACTCTATGATTTCACTTAAATGCGTAATGTAAGGAACAAAAAGAACAAACTAATCAAAAACAGACTCACAAATATAGAGGACAATCCGGTGATGGCCAGAGGGGAGGAGGGTTAGGTGGCTGGGAGAATGGAGTGAAAAGTTAAAGAAGTAGAAATCGGTAGTTGATAGATAGTCACAGGGATGAGGAGTACAGCATAGGGAATGCAGTTAGCATTAATGTAATGGCTAGGTGTAGATCTAGCCAGAGGAGAGAAAGAGCGATCAGGGAGATCGTTTTATAAACTATATAAATGCCTAACCAATGTACTGTATACTTGAAACTAACAATAAAAAAAAAAAAATAGCGTTACTATAAAAAAATGCCTCTGTGTTCCAGGAGGGTGGCATACCGCCAAAATCCATGGGGACAGAGCTCAGGATGCTTCTGGACCTTGTCCTTTATATCTCTTCATCTGGTTGTTCACTTGTATCCTTTAAAATATCCTTAGTAAAAAAATTGGTAATAGTAAGAAAACTGTTTTCATGGGTTCTGTGAGCTGTTCTAGAAAATTATTAAACCTGAAGAAGGGATTATAGAAACCCCTGATTTATAGCTAGTGAATCAGAAGTACTGGAGGGCTGCAATTGAGTTTGGTGTCTGAAGTGGGGTCAGTTTTGTGGGACGGATTCCTTAATCTGTGGAGTCTGCACTGACTCCAGGTAGTTAGTATCTAAAGTGTTATGAGTAGAGAAACTTTTTCTTTTAATGTTCTATGATAATGTCCTGTGTTATATCATAGATATTTTGTACTTATCTTTCTCCACTGTTAGATCTTAAATTTCCTAATGTCTCTAAATCATTCTTAAAAATTTAAATACTCATTATAATTTCACCAAATTCTTTTTTTTTCACTCAAAAAACACTTTACAATCTTTTAACTAAGTGCCAGCACTGAGTTAGATCATGAGACAAAGACTGTGTAAGGAAGATCATTGCAAGCAGAAAGACAAACTTGGAAAAAGACCCAGAGAGCATAGCACAGAATTTGGACTGGTTTGCACCTAGGTTTTAAATGAGAGGTTAATAGGAAACAAGCCCAGATATGTGAACCCGGGGTCTGATCATGAAGAATTAAGTTTTACAGATGAGGAAAATGAGACACATAGATGTCATTTGATCAGCCCAAGTAACAAAAGGATTAGAACCCATGGTCTGGTTGTTCCCACCATCCGGTCCCAGCACCCTCACACAAGCTCAGGCCGTGATTTTATGCAATCATGCCAGTTAGGGACAATTGGCTGGGTGGGAAAAGATGAGGTAGTGTTAGAGAGTGTCCAGGACAACAGTGTCTGTTTAGTTTGGCAACATTATACCTCTCTTTGTACTTAGCACTGCACCCTGAACAGAGGCAAGAGCAATAAGAGGCAAAAAAAAAATAAGAAAACGAGGTGCACTGAAGACAACATTCATCACTGCTCTGTGCACATTATAGCACCCCTGCAGTGATAAACAGACCCGTCTGTGAGCTACACTTTGAAACAAATGCCAAGAGTTACCAACTCTGCCATCCATTTGGCCCTTCGCCTTGAGCTTCAAAGAACTAATATTTTCCATGACATCAGGGTTAAAATAATAAGCAAAGGTGTTAAGCAGATTAAGTAATAAAAAATGACACATATTCAATAAACATGTGAAATAATGTTTAACCTTTCTAGTAATCAAAGAACTTTTTAAATGAAAATAACATTATTTTTGCTTATTAGATATCAGATTAGCAAAGTTTAATAAGAAAAATCATAACTAATATTGGCGAGGACATGGGAAAACTGGCCCTCATATAGAATCTGATTGTTGGAGAAAAAATTAATATAACTTTTTTCCAGAGCAGTTTGGCAGTGTATTATTTCATAAGTCATTAAAACATGTTCATCCTCTGGCCTGGCAATTCTACTTCAAGGAAATTTATCCTAAAAAATTTATCAGAGATGTGCACAATGCTAGGTTTGAAGTATGTTTATGTCAACATTATGGCTCTAAAAAAATCAGAAACAACTCATGTATCTAATAATAGGGGAATAGGCACATATACAATGGCACAAAGATATAATGGTAAAAGAACATTGAGGTAACAGCATTCTTAATATAACGCTAAGTGGGAAATGTTGACTGCAAAACAGTATAAAAACCTTTTTAAAATGCATACATGTATAACTGACCTCTTGAACAAGCAAGACTCACATGTAATATGATAATAATATAATCAGAAAGTATCTTCAGTTTTACCTTTAAATGCTACTGAATTAAACATGGGCAGTCTCATGACTTTTCTGCTCACTCCTTTGGTCTTTTGAAGACACAAAACACAGTCTCAATTCGGTACGATAATTAGATTGTCCAGTCCAGGATTAATGCCAGTCTCATTCAGAGCAGCAGCCATTTCCCCTCGCACAACTACAGCTCGCTGCACTGAGACACCTGTAACAGTTTGACCCTCCCTTTCCCCATAAGCTGCTGACTCTTCGACCTCTCAGTGCTAATTTTTTACCATTCCAGAGTTGAAGTGGTGAGTGGACTGGAGGAGAGGTACAACTTTGGGTGGCAGACGGGAGGACAGGGGTGGGGTGGGTTAAGGGACATACACTGAAAGGTTCTTGCTTGACTAGGATGGCTGTAGTGTGGTTTCACACTCTCTGGTTGTACAGATGTTTAAATATGCCTCTTTTCTTGTGTGCTAATGTGAGGTTTTCAGAGATGCCTCCCAAGGCAGGCACTGTTCTGCAGCTCTCTTCATGTAATGATGTGCTCTGCCAACCTCTCCATTTCCCTAGGAATCCAGGAGTCCACTCACAGCCTCAAAGAGATCTTCACCTCTTGAGTCAGCTCTCATGAACATGAACTGAGAGAAGCCCACACCTCTTCAGCGTTTCCTGTGGCTCACTTGTCCACGAGAAACACATATGACATTCCCACCTGAGAAGCCCTAGAAGTGAGAACTGATTGCCAGCTGAGCAATCTCCCTTTACTCCCTTCACTCTGGGCTGGCTGGCCCCATTTCTCGAACTTATACTTCTTGGGCAAGAGTCAGACACCAGCCAGCCTTTCCCTAAAACTATAAGGAGCATATATTAAGCTCTTTCAGTGGTACCGTTGAAGCCCTCTCTCTCTAAAGCAAGACTCTCGGTGTCTCTACAGTTCTGACTCTGTGTGGGTAAGAGACTTGTAACCCTAGCAAGAAGGCTTTGACTTTGTCAGGTTTTTTTTTTTAAAGAACACTTAAAATGAGATTTATCCTCATAACAGATTTCTCAGTGCACAATACAGTATCATTACCTATAGGTACGGTGTTATACCACAGAGCTCTAGAACTTATTCATTCATGCACAACTGAAATTTTTTACCTGTTGATTAGCAACTCCCCATTTTCCCCTCCCCCAGCCGCTGACAACCACCATTCTATTCTTCACGTCAATGAAGTTGACTATTTTAGAAACCTCATATCAGTAGAATTGTACTGTATTTGTTCTTTTATGACTGGCTTATTTCACTTAGCATAAATGTCCTCAAGGTCCATCCACCATTGTTATATGTTGTAGGATTTCCTTCTTTCTAATGCTGAATAATATTTCATTGTATGTATATACCACATTTTATTTATCCATTCATCTATTGATGGATTATTTCTACATCTTCATCGTTGTGAATAATGCTGCTATGAACATGAAGGTGCAGATATCTCTTAGACATAGTGTTTTTGTTTCCTTCAGATATATTCCAAAAAGTGGAATATATATTGTAGTTCTATTTTTAATTTTTTGAGGTACCTCCATACTGTTTTTCCTAATAGCTATGTCATTTTGCTTTCTCATCAACAGTGTACAAAGTTTCCAATTTTCTTATCCTTGCTAACACTTTTTCTCTTTTGTTGTTGTTTTATCATAGGCATCCCAATGGTTATCTGGTGAGATCTCACTGTGATTTTGATTTGCCTTCACCTGATGATTATTGACACTGAGCATCTTTTTATGTATCTATTAGCCATTTGTATGCCTTCATTGGAGAAGTGTCTATTCAAGTCCTTAGCCCATTTTTAAATTAGGTTATTAGTTTATTTGCTATTGAGTTGTAGGAGTTTCTTATAATTTTTAGAAATTAACCCTTTATCAGAGATACAGTTTGCATATATTTTCTCCTATTCCACAGGTTTCCTTTTCACCCTATTGTTTCCTTTGCTGTGCAGAAGCTTTTTAGTTTGATATAGTCTCACTAGTATATTTTTGCTTTTGTCGTCATATCCACAAAATCATATCATACTTCTTGATTTCAAAATATATCAAAGCCATAGTAATTAAAATAGTATGGTGCTCACATAGAGATAGATACATAGACCAATGGAACAGGGTAGCAAGCCCAGAAATAAATCTGTGCATACATGTCGATTGCTCTTTGGCAAGAGTACTAAGAATATACAGTGGAGAGAAAATAATCTCTTCAACAAATGGTGTTGGGAAAACTGAATAACTAAATGCAAAAGAATGAAACTGGACCCTTATTTTACACCATACACAAAAATTAACCTAAAATTGGCTGAAGCCTTAAATAGAAACTATAAAATTGGAAGAAAACATAGGAGAAAGGCTTTGGCTTTTTTTAGTTTGTTTTTTCAAATCCTACCAGACAAGTTCTCCTGACTGGTCTTCTCACAATTCTCTTGGATATGTGGAATCTCTTGCTTTTATACCTCAGCTAAAACAGACAGGCTGGGTTCCAGCATAATATCCTGTTACCCCTGCTTTAAAATGCTGAGTGGATATACGCACATACTACAGTATCTCTGGTTGTAGGGTGTTCAACAACAAATTCAACCAAGTAAATTTGAAGATCTGATTGGCTTTATTACAGGATTCATGAATTGGCAACCTCCCATCTAGCGACTAGAAAGGTACTTCAAGGGGTTTTATAAAATAAAAGATTTTTATAGGAAGAAGAGTGTGGCAGAGGAGTTATTAGCAATTAGCAAAAGAAAAGATTATTTTTAAACCAGGACATCTTCTTTAAGTGGAGGGAAGAGAATGGCAAAGTTTTTATAATACAGATTGCCTCGTCTTCTTATGGGGAGCATGGAGAGGGCCAGTGTGACAAATTACCTCACTGGTATTAACCAGAACATTCCAGACTGACTCATTAAGATTCCATTACTGGTAAAGGTCAAAACTGCAATTAGGTCAGTATTAAGTCTAGATTTGGTATCATGGGCTGTAGCACAAGTGACACCATTTGGGGCCTGTGGTTTTCTCTTTAACGGAGGATTATGAGTGACTTTTTTTTCTTTGAACTTTTCTGTATTTTCCAAATCATCTTTATGAGTGAAATTTTACTTTCATAATTAGGAAAAAAGAACTTAAAATATTATAACGACAAATCAAGGTCAGTTTTGTTTGAAATTTCCTGTCCCAACACTGAAGAACTCCCTTGTGAACAGATTTCTACATGTTGCTATGGCTGGATGTTCCAGTTATGGTCTCGCAGGTGACAAGGAACATACACTAGTCTACCTCAAGTGATGAGTGGCACTTCATTGTAAGTCTACAATGGAGAAGTAAGGAAACACAGGAAACAGCCTCATCCTGCATAGCCAATCTTTGGGAGGTAGACAGTTTATCAGAATATAGCAGCGTCTGGTGCCAATAAACCAGGATGGTAATCGGCCAGATTTGTGGCTGAACTACTCTGCTCTGCTTCTCCCTGTCTGATTGCATTGCCACAGCTGAGTACCTTCTTGTAACTTTCCTCTTTACCCTGTGGTTTCTGCCTCTTCATGACCCTATTGCACCGTGACTTCTACAAATGGCACTGCTTAACACCTTCTCAATGTGTTTCTCTTAGCTTCTGTGTCACTTTAGCTTGTCTTACCTGTCACAATGATTTCAAAACATGTCAAAAGGAAGGACATAGTTAAATGGTTAATCACTCTCCAAAGTAGAGCACACCAGCTGAGAAGTATTTTTGCTCATGTTTAGTTGTGGGGTCAAGAACAAATCTGTGGTTTGATTCATTAGGGCTGGGAATGCAAAAAGTTTTGGATCACATGACCCAAAGCTCAGCAGCTACCCACAACCACTCTGCTATAACTGGGACAGGATCTCCACCCATCAGGGACTGCTTGTATGCTAGAAGAGTGATCCATGTCTTTCAGACAGATCTACCACCATGCTTAATTCATTATTTCTGTGACCTGAGACCTATTTTTGGATATCAGTAAAGAGAATGATTTAAAACAAAACAAAAAGGTGGGAGTACTAAGATATCCACATTTCTTTTTCTTTGTCACACTGAAAGAAAAACATTTTTGCAAACAAGGTCAAAGTGACTCAAAGCTAACTAGATGATGACTTTTAAAATCTAAGGTCATTGTCAGT
The DNA here is from genome assembly GCF_902729225.1 of Pteropus medius. NCBI lineage: Eukaryota > Metazoa > Chordata > Mammalia > Chiroptera > Pteropodidae > Pteropus > Pteropus medius. Next base: position 1,158,572 of record NW_024351545.1, read on the forward strand.
GAAGAATAAGACACACCCATATACCTATACCAATAAATAGTTCTTTTCATTTCCACTTCTTTGAAGTGCACCTGGCATTACTGCTTCATTACACTGAAGTTTCCTTTCTTTTTTGAGAAATGATTTGAATGTTTACAGACTGACTACGATCTATTCCTTTTCTTGATACACCGAGACAGTCATTGAAAATATATAATAACCTCCAACATTACATTATGATTTTTAGTCTGTAAGGAAGCTTCATTTAGGCATTTTCTTCAAAGACCAATTGAAATTTTATGATAAAAAATTTAATACATTATGAACAACGATCACACATTTTGTTCATTATTGAGAAAGAAGAATTTAGATACTAAAATCTAAAAGTTAACATGATAGCAAATAATAATGTATAACAATATTGCCAGTAAAATAACTTTTGCACAAATGTTGAGTCCATAAATAAATTACATACTTAGGAGAAGGCACATGCATTTGTACTGCCAGCATTACTTCATTTCACCCCAAGTATGATTTTGTTATAGACTTATTCTAGTAGTGCTTCTTGTTTGTGTAAATAAAAGTAATTACATCTAAAGACAAAACTTAATAAACTCTTCTAGATGAGATCATACCATATGAAAACATTACATCTGTTTAGAATAACTGCTCAGCAGAGTAATAATTCTGACAACATTTAGTACAAGGATTCAGAGGGAAATGTTCAGAGTAAAGCACTTGGATATGTGTTTCTGCTGTAATTTCTGATGAGATGAAGTGTTGGTTTGTCAGCTCAGTAGATGGAGAAAAGCAATTTAAACCCAAGCTGATCATTGTGAGGGAGGTTTTCTAGAAAGGACTTGGAAAAGGCAGCAACTATTTGGATAAGGGTTAATTCAAGGGTTAACTCTTTCTGAAAATGTACTACAAACTGTAATCCAAACCAAAGAGCTTTAACTGATGTCCATAGCAAACGTAATTTGACCTAGTCAGTGAATCCTGCAGTGGATAATGATTTGCAGGTCATGGACTTCTGAATCTCCGTGATCACTGATGGGAACCTACGGGCAGTACCTTCAGAGGGGTGGCATTGAAGAAACCTCAGGGCATTTCCTCAGGATTCTGTGTCCTGAAGCAAAGACTGAATAGCTATTTGAGAACTATCTTTCTTTCCTCCTGGCTTACATATTTTCTCATGTGTGGGTAGGAGTGGGAGGAAGGAGTCTCATATTGTAACATTAAGTTCCTTGAAGTTAAAGCTACTTCAAGAACATTGGATTTGAGTTGGTTTTCTAACATCTTTAAGTTCACATGTACAGAGAGTGAATTAATCTGAATACAACAGTTGGGGATATTAATTAAAGTGGAGGTAATGTAGTCTTGTAACTTTCTGCTTGGACCCAGAATGAAACTATGGGGGCATCAGTTACTTTCGGCTTTGTGGAATTGCTTATGCGGCTCCAATACCAATTCTCTTTCTTCCTTTTCTGGCAAGATATAAGAATTAACATTAAATTGCCTGAATATGAAAAAAAAAAAAAAACATGCTCTGTATTCTTGCTCATAAAAATGAAGGAGAGATGCACTAGATATGTACATATACAGTTCTGTCTTGTTACCTAACTCTGCATAACTAGCAGTACAGAGGGTATGATCAGAATTTGGAATGTAGTCATCTTTGGAAAGAAGCCATGACTCATATGATATGATTTAACATAACATAGTAAAAATATATAAATATATAAATATACATACAAATAAATGTATAATAACATCAAAGATATCGAAATCATACACTTTATCTGTGCATCAAAACTTACTGACTCTAACCTGCCTTGCAGTTGTCCTAGTAACAGTCTTAAAGCAAACATTTATGCTCAATGTTGCAACTCTGAGCAGCTTCCCTATAGTTATAAAACCCTAGCACTCAACCTGCATTATCTCTTGCTTTACAAGTTTCAGTGGAAGGTGTATGAACATCTGTACAAAGAATATTAGGAAGCAAAGGCTAAAAAATTTAACTTTTAATTCTCCTGTATTCATTTGTTAAATTATTTAACAAATACTTAGTCACTGCTTGCTGTGTGTTCAGAAAGTCTGGTACTCTGCTTAGGGAGCTAACAATCAAGTGGCAAGACAACTAAGATGAAAAAAAAAAATGCAGAGACAGCCAAGTGTTGAATAATTCAGCTCTAGAAAACAATACCTATACTCACTCAACATGTTATCATGCTGGAGAGTGGGAATTTGAAGCTAGATAGAAGCCTAGCTCTTTCACTCACCACTCTATAATCACAGGCAAGTTTTGTTTTACCTTTTATAGTTTCAATTCTTTTAACTATAAAATGAGTTTAATAAAATCTACCTCACTGGGCACCTATGGTGACTGAATGAGATAACTTATGTGGAAGTACCCAGCACAGCAGCTGTCACATAACATATGCTTAACATTTAATTGTAGGCCCAATTTCTTCCTCAGGGGGCGAAGTGCTATTACAATGTGTAAGATTCCCATAACATACAGCAGCATCGTGAGGGTACTAGATATAAAACAAAATGTTCTCTTCATCTTCCATAAAGTTATTATCAGTTTGAACCTGAAATCATAAATCTTCTAGTTATTTCTTTTTAATCATGTAATGGATCCCGAGAGAAGCAACAGAAAGAAAAGGTAAAAGTCACGAAAGGGCAATTGACAAGAGAACAATATAAAAGATTGGTCCTCTTCAGGCTGAAATACAGAGGCCCAAACAGGTACATGACAAGTAATTCAATATAATTTAGTAAATACAGAGGTGACACTGGGTGTTTTCCCAGATGGTTTGGGTAAAAGGTATAAATGGATTTTAAGAAGATAAACCTAGGAAGACAAAACAGCCTGATGGCTACATGAAGAATTGGCACTTAAATTCTAAGTTCGACCTCAGAGTGGTCAGCTAGTCCTCCTACAACACCTTCTTTAGGATGACTAATGGTAAGAGGTCACTTGCTGTGATCTGAACCAATATTGGAATTATACATCATTAGTGTTACTTAGACAATTTGTTTTTTCCTTCTGTTGTGACCCTGTGTCATGTGAGAATAAATATCCAGGAAGGTTACAATGCTCCATTTAAAGTATGTAGAAAAAATTGTCTTTCATTCTAGATTGGGCAATCTCAATCACAGCCATTCAAGGAGTTTAAATGGGCTTTATTATCAAGCTTGGCTTGAATGCTGGTGCCATTATTTTGCTGCCACTCTGAGTTCTAAAGATTTGCCGTTTTTGTGGTTGTTACTTGCTGTAGCTTATCACTTTTTCTTATCTGAGCTTCCCTATCTCCAGACTTCCTACTATGGTTTAACTTTACTACTATCAAATGAACACATTTTTCCATACACCTGCTTGCTTTTTCTAATTCCTGACCCTCCCTGAGTCTTGGCTGTGATCTGAGCCAAAGAATAGGTTCTGATTTCAGGTTACAGTCTCTCAAAAAACAATCTTTTTAGAAGATCAACAGGGAAAGGAGTGGCCAGGCCCTGGATTGTAAAGCTGACCAGGGCTTTCTTTATTCTGCCCGTCCCTGGCTAAGAACTCACAGTAGTTGTCCTACAGCTTTTCCTAGAGGATGAGCCATAAGAAATCTCTACCTGGAAGTATTACCTTTCTGGAGCAGAAAAACAAAGTGACAACACTTTCCTGAGACGGTGAGTTTTGGGGGGGTTTCAGGTTTTGAAAAGATCCTTGCTCGGACAGACTGATCCAGCTTCCATTGTGACATTTACCAGATGTTCGTGCTCTGACTCAGGATACAGTTCCATATACTGCATTTGTGTTTTTCAGTGTGTGGTTGCTGGGCAATATGAAACAAAAATGTTTGAATTCCTGTGTGGGAGGAAAACTTTATTCTGCTTCGATCTCCTATAATTCAAGCAATAAATCCACTTTTACAGGATTCATGCTAGGGTTCACTGATGACTGAACCTGGAAGACCAGGATAGGGTAGGGGGTTGGGAGAATATTCGTCAAAACGTCCTTGAAACCAAGAATAAAGGGCTGATGGGGATTAGGATGCTTAGCTGCCTAGAAGGCAGAACAAGGTGTAATAAGGTGGGTCAGGTTCAGGAAGGTCAGCTGTGAAAGAAGTACAATATGTGTACAAAAAACAAGGAAAAAAGAAAAGTGGAGGGGAAAAAATGTGAGCGATGAGACAAAAAAGGAGGTGAAAACGGCAAAAAGAGGAATTGATGCCCTCGGCAAGAGGGGCTGGTAAGAGGAACCATTTTGAGAAACATTTGAGATTTTTCTGACAAGAAAATGGAAGCTACCATTCCAATTGTTTTATGCCTTCAAGGACTTGTTTGCTTTCAAAATGTGACTGCTGTCTCCTCAATCATCTTTGAATGATCATTACCACCTTTTTAATTGGCAAGTCACTTTATGCTTATATCAATCTCATTGCTTATTAATGGGATTGATAATATCTAGAGGCAGTACAATAGAAGATTAGGAGGACCTGAGCTTTAGGTCCTGTCCCAGTTCAACAATTCCAGTCTGCTGAGTTCAGAGTCATGTCTGTTAATGAGGACATCAGTATCTCTGCAATAATTTTGCAGTCATTATTGCTAATGCTGTGGCCGTAGGGGCGCCACACATCGCATCTGCTGTTATTGTTATCATCATTATTTCAGCTGAAGACAGGGAGATTGATGTTTTAAGGCCCTTTTCAGTTTTATATTTCTCAATGATTTAAATCTGATGTAGGAATGATGAGTATTCTGATCAAACATTTTACTTTTATTATTTATTTATTTATTTTTAAATTAAGTTTATTGGGGTAATATTGGTTAATACAATTATATGATTTTCAGGTGTACATTATCATTTGGCATCTGTATATTCTACTGTGTGCTTACCACCCAAAGTCCAGCTTCCTTCAGCTACCATATATTTGATCCCTTTTACCCACTGCACCCTCCCCCTAAATCCTATATTTGACCCCCTTTACCTCGTCTACCTCCTCCCTCCTCCCTGATCCTACTAGTAACCACTAGTCTATAGTCTCTGGTAACCACTAGCCTATAGTCCATGTCCATGAGTCTCTGTTTGTTTGTCCTGCTCATTGGTCCCACATTTCAACCTTTTCTGTCTGGCTTATTTTGCTTAGCATGATTATCTCGAGGTCCATCTATGCTGTCACAAATGGCAGTATTTTATCTCTTCTTATGGCTGAGTAATATTCCATTGTATATATGTACCACAGCTTCTTTAGTCTATTATCTATCATAAGACACTTCGGTTGCTTTCATGTCCTGGCCACTGTGAATAATGCTGCTATGAACATCAGTGTGCAAATATCTTTTTGGATATGGGTTTTCAAGTCTTTGAGGTAAATACCCCGTAGAGGGATTGCTGGGTCATATGGTAGATCAATTCTTAGTTTTCTAAGGAACCTCTACACAGTTTTCCATAGTGGCTGTACCAGTTTGCAGTCCCACCAGCAGTGTATGAGGGTTCCTTTTTCTCCGCATCCTCTCCAACATTTGTTATTACTTGTCCTATTGATTATAGCTATTCTAACAGGTGTGAGATGGTATCTCATTGTGGTGTTGATTTGGATTTCCCTAATAGCTAGCTATGTTGAGTATCTTTTCATATATTCGTTGGCCATTTGTATGTTCTCTAAGGAGAAGTGTCTGTTCAGATCCTCTGCCCATTTTTTGATTGGATCATTTGTTTTTTTGTTTGATCGAATATTTTAGACCAGAAGATATCTTCAAGATAATCTCATCTTTTTCTACGTTGTTAAATTGTGCATAACAAACCATCCCAAAGCTTAAAGGCTTAAGAGGACTTCTTAGCTCACAATTCAGTGGGATGGCCATTTGGGCTGGACTCAGCTGGGTGTTTCTCCTCCTATCTCACCTGGGATCACTCGTTTGGCTCTAGTGGACTGAGGCTCCACTACCTCTAGTCTAAAGTGGCTTCACTCACCTGTCTGGCAGTTGGCAATGGTGCTCTGCTGGGCGCCTTTCTGCACATGACCTTGTCCTCAAGGAGGCTAACTCAGGCTTCTTTATATAGCAGTAACAAGATGGCTGAAGAAAGAGAGCAGAAGCCACAAGGCTTCTTGAGGCCAGTGCTCAGAAGTCTCACAATTTCACTTTATCACTTTCAGCTGGTCGAAGCCAGCACAAGTCCAGCCTAGATTCAAGAGAGAGAAGTGACAGTCACATCATAGAGGAGTGTACCCTCAGGGATGAGAGGAATTGTGGAGGCCTGCTTTGTAAACTGTATATCACATCACCTAATCCTCTTTTACAAACAAGGAAAAGAAAGCAAGAAAATTAAATATTTGGCCAAGATCATCCAGTTAGAACCTGACCCTCATCCAGTGCTCTTTCAACTATCCGACTGGCAACTCAAGAGTGGGCTAGGACTTGATTCACAGAATGCAGACAAGCGGAGCCAAAGAATAGAGATAAAGGGATGACTATCATTTACTGAGTACATTCAAAACGGGTGGTACATGATTAATTAGTCATGGAAATAAGGATAAGGACAAAGATCTCAGAATAAAGATGAACAAAGAAAAGTGAGCAGCAAAGGTCAATAAGTGCACAGTTGAGGAAGATAAAAAAGAGGATAAGGGGGATGTGGTTAATTAATCAAGGATGGAAAATAAAAGAGACATAAATTTAACTCCGGAGGAAGAACCTCAGAGGACAGACTCATTCAGAAGGTGCTAGAATGGAAACTAATGCAGCACACAGCAGGTTAAGATTTCTGCGAATGAAGGAAGAACATTTCGACTTGGAGCAGAGGGCTGAGACTACATGGCCCAGCAAGAAAAGAACTGATTTAACTTAGTCAAGTTAATCAGCCTGGAGGTAGAACAAATTACAAGTATAGGCAACAGTCTTTCGTGATAACATTGAGTCATGCTGGACTAATTAAGCAAACGAGCTATGCATGTATAATTTATCTATATGTATGTCATTTATAACCCTGAGGTTCTTCTCAGGCATAAAGTGGATTGTCTGCTCTAAATGGCTGGCTGAGTATATAACAAGCCAATATAGATGAGGAAGAATCCCATGCAGGGTGACAGTGAATTTGGTTGATTCCCACTTGTAAGCAAATGTTCTGTCTCTTAGACTAAAGCCAGCTGAGATTGTCTTAAATTTCACATATCAGAGCACTCTACTTTATATTCAGATTTTCTTTTTTGCTAGTGTTGAGCTAGTTTGATATTTTATTTCTAAGTAAATGAATGAGTCTAAACTACTGGTTTTACAGTTGTGCTCCTTTTAGTACAAGAAGCTCAGTCAACCATTAAAACGTAGACTATTTTATAGTACTTAGGATCCTTGGGTATATAAGATTAAGGAGTCGAGTTGTAAGTACACAGAGAGTTTAGACATTTATGTCATTCCTAGTTTCTCTTTCTGACTTAGCCTTACTTTGAAGGCCCAAACTATTTATGTTTTGCTTCCTTGGTAATAAGTTAACACAATGCCATTTTTTACTTCCTTACCCTTGAATTTTCAGGCTGTACATGTTTCCCATTTTCTTGACAACCATCTCCAGGACCATTCTTGAAATATTTCTGCTTTAAAGCCACTGAATTTCTTCAAAATATTGCCTTCTCGTATATTTTAATTTAACTGCTATCTGCATTTCATTTCTCATTGTTTTCATGAGACAAATATTAGCATATAAACATCTACAAGTCAATTATGTTTTACCTACTCTAGCCCGAGTCAGAATGAGGTTTCTATGGCCCAACATTCAAATTTAATCAGAATGAAAGTCAGAAACCTGGGGAAAATATTTAGAGCAATGGGTTCATATTTTTATTACACATGCCTCATTCCAATGAAAACTCCGATACATTGATTCATAAATTGATAAAATATACAATTACTAAAACACAAAATGTAATTAGCAAACAAACATGAGAAAGTGTTCAAAACTCACTGCTTACCAAAGAAATATAACATATTTTATTAAGCAAAGAAATAAAAATTCTTAAAAGAAAAATATCCACCCATAATTATAAGTATTGTACCTTGACAGTATTAAATTTACAAAATAAAAATATTCAAAATAATAATAGCTAGTCTTCCAAGGATGCCTATTGGCAGTCTTGTACATTGCTGGCATGAATAATATTGCTACAGCCATTTTGAGAAGCATTCTTGTGTGTATAAACAATCACAAAAATGTTTTGACTTTTTGATCTAATAATTCTATTTAGTGTCTGTAAGAGGCACTGTAAAAATAGAAAATGTACACTGATGTTCTTTACAGCAATATTTATAAGGGGAAAAAAATCTCAATGCTCTACATCAGAGGAATAGTAAATAAGTTATGGAAAACAAACCAGCTCAAATATTATGCAAATATTTAATAATTGCTCCCAAGATGAGTAATGTTAAAGGTGTTTATATATATATAATGTTTTTTTAAAAAATATTATATAAGTATTGTGTCTATGCATGACATCTTTTATGCACCTGTGTAAATCAGAAATCTAGAAGTCTTCCTTAACACGTCTCTGTTCCTAATCCTGCAAAGTCATGACGCTTGGGGGTCAGTTTTGCCAACTAAGTAGCTCTGAACACTTTCTACTTTTCTTCAGCTTCCAATACCACCTTGATCCAAGCAAAGACCTCTTTCAGCCAGATTCTACAAGTATCCTCACTACTCTCCTGTTCCACTCTAGAATTTACTCTCCATCTACAGCTAGGATGCAAATCTGATGTGTCATGCCCCTGCTAAGTCATCAGTGCTTTCTTTTTGCCGCAAGACTAAATGCCAAACTGCCTAACTCAACCCCAAATACTGCATGATCTAGCAGCTGCCTTCTCCCCTCCCCTTCAGTTTGTCTTCTTTTCCATCTCCACACTCCAGCCAGGTGGGCTTCATTTCAGTTCCTTGTTTCTTTCTTGGGGCACTTGCTCCATAGCTGCTACTCTTCTGCTTAAACAACTCTCTCCCCTGCCCACTATCCCTTTGCCTCTTCCTTCATCCTTCAACCTTCAGGCCATGTGTCATCTTCTCAGGAAATCTTTACTGCTACCTTAGACCAGGTTCCCTTGTTATACGCTCTCATCGCATTTCTTTACTTTTTTATTGTTTACTGTAGCCTCTCCCCCACCCCCCCACGCCCCATTCTACTCCAAAAAAATATAAATTCCATGAAGGCAAGGAATTGACTGTTCACTGCTCTTTACCCAGAGTTCAATCATGTGTTGAATGAGTAAATCATACTTACTACTCTGTGTTACCTTACATCCTTATCATTATTGGACTCATGTCTGTCTCTCTCATTAGACAGTAAGCTCCCTGCGATAGAAACCATATTTGCCCTGCTCGCCATTGTATCCCCGTAGTTACACCATAACAATATGTACTGAATAAGTTTTATTACAACCACGTGAAAAAATCATGCCCCATATTTTTACTGTAAGCATTTCTGCCGTAAACATCTTTATGGCAAACATTTTCACTGTACAACTAATTGGCCATAAGGCAATTTCACCATAAAAGACAACAAAACATAAAAGAGGGACATTAAAAGAACATGACAAAACATGAAAAAGTAATCACAATACTAAAAAGACTTTACTGTGAAAAACTGAAAATACGTTGTCTTCAAATTCTACGTTGCATATTTATAACTGAGCTTGTATTGCATTGTGAAATCCATGCAACACCATCTTATGTCGCAACAAACTGTTGTATCCAAATTAGCTGCAGAACCGAATTAATGCTCTGGAAGATTGTTGTGAATTAATAACTGTCTCTTTTGTATTTCCCACAGTTTGGTTGACTTTTGGGTTTAATGGATGGGAAGGATGACTAAGCTCAATGAAAGATTTGCAAACTGAGATGTTATTGTCTAGTGTAGAATGCAACCCAGCTTTACTGTAGTTTTACAATCTGGTTGTATACATAGTTGTTATCATCTACTATTTTAAGAGTAGCACATCTACTCCTCACCGTAGAGATCATTATGATGTTTAAGACTGATATAATTTAAAATGAGAGTACTGCAAGAACTTTGTCAATGGAGAAATGATACCAAACTGATAGCTAGTTTAAATACATATGTCTGTCTACCAAATGTAAACCAAACTGTCAACCAGTTATTTTATCTTTTGAGGTAAAACTGCCTTATGGCCAGTTAGTTATGTGGCAAAAATGATCACTGCAAAGGTGTTTACTGCAAAAATGCTTATGGCAAAAATACCTAGAACCACGAAAAATGCAGAAGTAGAATCACACAAAAAGGGCAGTAGGATTGTGTTAGGATTGTGAACATATGACTGATTTTTTTCTCTATCTCCAAGAAAAAATTATAATGGAAAAAATAGAATATAAATAAAAATTCACAATTAAACAAAAAGAAAATATAGGTCTACGCATTGTACTTTTTGAATACACATAATTAAAAAGCTAAAAATAGAAATGATACCTGTAATTATTTTACTCTAAGAGATCAGGTGTTTTCATTTTTTTCTCTAGTATGTCCAAATGGGTGCATCATTTTCATATACCTTATAATCATAGATAAAATGTATTTTGTTTTTCCTGCTTCATGTTAGGTCACATGCATTTTTCCAAGATATTATATTGCCTGCAAAATTATTTTTAGCAACTGCATAATGTTCCATTAAATTAATGTACTTTGGGAGTACATTGGAAGTTAGAAAAGAAACACACAATGATGCATATGTATGCAAGCATGTAATGAGTGCTTGAAGCGGAATTAAGTGATATGATTATTTTAAAAGAGAGTCAGTGTTACATTGAGCCTTTAGAAAAAAATATATGTTTAGAAGAGAGTTCCTAGGTCAGGTAGCTTTACTGTCCTCCAAAATGAGGTGGATATGTTGAGAAGTGGAGGTGGGAGTGCTACTGAATGTGAAGTTCTTATCATTTGGTTGGGCTTCGGAGAAGTGGAGGTTGTGTACAGATGTAGGACATTAAAAAGTGAGGTGTTAATTAGTTGGAGGCAGCCAGTACTGGTTAGCTGCAGGTACTTGTGGTCTCTTAGTCTTTTAGTAAGGGAAGTAGCAATGGAAACAGGAGTGACCAGGTTTCAGAGGGATGGCAATGGCAAAGTGAGATGCACTAGGGCAAATTATGTGGGCTGGACATAATGATTGCTGCCTAATGCTTTTCAAAATGCAAGTCTGGGCAGGATGTCCTCTGGCTTTCTTCTCAGTTATTTTATAAAATGACAGTATCATAGCCCCAAGCAAGAGCCTGAGTTGCAACTATCTCAGTTCATTGCCTTTAACTCAAAATTTGCCACTCTGCAGCTGTCTTGCTCACCACATTCTTAGTAATACAAATTCCCTAACACTTGTGCTTCACAGAGGACCCTGGATAAAAGGCAGCCACTGTGGAGTCACATGAAATTTTTTCCAAAACAGCAGAACTTCCCAAGCTTGGAACCCAATAACAAGCCTGGCTTTTTCCATCAGTGCTATGCCAAACTGGCTGTTTTAAGAGAATTGTCATCATATTCTTCAAACTCCTCTTTCTGCTCTGCTTGCCTCAGTTCAGGACTGACTCTCTCTGGTTTGAGCACCTCCCATTTCCAAACATTTCTTGGGTGCCTCTGTAACAGAGCAAAATGATGGTTTGTAAAGAAGAGTCACAACCAATGACTTAGAGCAGCATTTTTATTTGAAAGAAGACTAAGCAGGGGAGGGGAGGGAAGAAAGAAGAAATAATGATAGAATTTCAGTTCTGGTATTCTGAAAGTGGAGGTCAGACATATCTGTACTCTGGATTTCCTTTTCTATCTATATCAAATCACACCATCTCTTACTGAGCATAAGCCCCATGCTCATTCATGGGCTTTTGTGTTTTTGTGTTTAAAGAATTCTATTATCTAAGACCAGTACTCTCAATAATTTATTTCTGTATATAGCTTTTATCTTTGACCACTGGATGGGCAAGTAAGGACCCTATCTGTTATATTCATTGTTTAATCCCTATTGCTTATACAGGGACTGGTACATGGACTTTGTTCAATAAACATGGATGAATGAATGAATGAATGAATGGGTAATCAGAATTAAAATATTCTAGTCTCTTCATTTCATTAAAATATCATTTACTTGCACTATTAGGTCAGGTTTACACAATGTTCACCTCAGGTTGTTCTCATCAACTTGGTTATTTTAAGTACTAGAAAAAACTTTTAGAATGTCATTTGGCAGAATACAGCTAATACATATACACAATGGTCAAAAGGAAATTCTGAGTTGAGCCAATTTTTTCACCTAGACTTATAGTTTATGTATCTCCTCTATTAGGTAAAGTTTAGCCCAGCATATGAGTTTGCACTTGATGTGAAGAAATTTAAAGCTATTTGATATTTTTCTTTATTTCAGCAAACTCCAGAAGACAAAGAGGGACATCAGATGGCTTCAAGGAGTGACTGGTGAATGGTTCGAAGAAATTCAAAGAAAAAAGTTTTGCAATGAAACGGATGTTAGCCAAATGTTAAAACAACCCCTTACATACAGGCTAAGGAAGGGGATGGCAAATGGTGAGAAAAAAATTTACATCTAATTTTTTTTTCTTATCAAATAGTATTATAGCTAATGGCTCAATGGATCTCCAATTTAAGCAATCCATATTTAGGACTATTTTTAATTCACCAGGTAAAAAAGTTTTATAACATAATACACAATAAAAAGAGTGAACCTGAAAAAGTCCTATGTCTGGGGGGTATGCTTATTTAAGAACCAGGCAAGATAGCATAGTGGTTAGAACACAGACATCAATAATAACCGGGGGGGGGGGAGGGGCCTGGATTCAAATCTCCACTCTGTCTCTCTAGTCTCTATTCTATCAGAATCCATGTGACCCTGTTCAAGTTACTTAGTTTCTATAAATCTTAACTTTCTCATTTTTAAATGGGTATGATAATACCTATGTCATTGGGCGATCGTGAGAATTAAATTATATGTATGAAGTACTGAGCTGGAACACAGTAAGGACTTAAATAACTGGGGTGATGATGCAGAAGGAGGGGGAGACAGAGGAGCGGAGGGGAAGGGGAAATGAGGATGAGGAGAGAAGGGAAGAGGAAGGTGATAGAAGAACTGCTGTTCTTCTGGTAGTTTGGTAACTTGAACCCTGTAAATGAGATCGAATAAATGCCTTCTTTGGCCATTCTAACTATATGACCACCACCATTTGTTTACCTTCATCAATCACTTTTTTTAAATCTGTAAATGAGGTTAATCAAACCTGCTTTCACAGGACTATAGTGAGAATAACAAAGTGCATTAGAAATTATAAAATATAAGTATAAAGTATCTTTCTACCAACAGTCGCACTGACTGTTTTGCTTATATGTTACTAACATTAGTAACATCAGGAAACATACAATATTTCTAAACTTATATATTGACAATATTTTGCAGCTCTCATAATGTACAAATCTATCTAAAAAGATTCACATTTTAGATATTTAGATTAACCCCATATATACGATGGTGACTTTCCCCTTACCTTGAATTCCTCTAATATTCTAAACTCAGCATGTCCAAAAGTAGTACAATATTATGGACTTTATATATGTTGATGTTGCCTTAAATTTTAATACTCATGTATAAAACTATATATTATCTATACATATATTATACATATTTATATTATATGCATACACATGTAAACCATATACATAGCAAATACGCATACAAAGAGATAGATTTTTGACAGGAATAAGAAATGCTCTAAATGGCTTAATTTTCTTTTCCATTACTTTCTTTGATATAAAAGTTATAGTATCTATCACTATGTTTTAAAGTACTAAAATAACAATTTCTGAAGGACAGGGTGGTTAAGAACTACATGAAAACTGAATGAGGTACCTGACACCTTACCTCAGGTTTTGGATAGCCATGGGGAAGACATGTTGAGTGAGATTCACGTAGCAGGTGTGAAGGAAGGGTTTCACAGAATTGCGGTCCACAATGCATATTGAAAGACTCCCTGGTCTTTATGAGGATTTTCTCCACTCAGTAGAATTATTGTAGGCTCAGGACTCCCCTTATTTCCTGAGGTCTTCGTGTGGGGATGCCTGCTGCATCTCTAGACTACATAGAAGAAAGAGGGAAGAGAGTGAACCCTTAGTTCTCTGAGATTTATTTACCTGGAAATATTTTAATGATACAGAATTTTTACAATTCTCTTTTAGATCCTCTGGAACAACAAACATCGAGATTGAAAAATATTCCTAATCAAGGAAACCCAACATCCGTGCCCTCTCGGCGGAGTTTCAGATCATCATTTGCTTCCCTGTTCTCATTCAGAAAATCCAGAAAGGAGACTTTAGAGCTTCAGACACTGGGACAGAAAGGGTGAGTCAAATTCAGATCATGTGACAGCTCATTAGTTACTTGATCCCAGAAGCCAGTAACTTGCTTTGTGTTCAGAATGTTTAATGTTTGTTCCTAGAATTTAAATTCAGATACGAACAAAGGAAACGGTACTTAGTGTGCAGAGGGACAAAGTCCTAATGAAACCATGAGACTTGGCTCACCTGAAATGCAACTTCTAACCAACTACACAGACCCCATGTGGTGCACTTGGTGAATGATGGGTTAAACATTGAGAAATAATTACGACAATTTCTCCACAGCTCCAAGAGCCTGGACTATGCCCCGGTCAGGAAGCTATATTCAAGTAAAAACTACTTCTTTGGGGAGTATGTGTGTCTGGGGTCACAAAGAGAGATGAGGTACTAAATGAACATAAATGAAATGATCAAAGAGAGAGGAGAAAAATCAGAGCTATTCTGATGTCAGTGCCCAGAATTTAAACCTAAGGTGAAGGAGAGGAAGCTTTGGGGGCAGTGGAGGCATAGTTCTAGATGATTCCAGTTTAGAACTGTGTAAATCAGTTCATCTTGACTCATTATGTCGTTAGATTTTTCGTGAAAAACAAGGAGAGCTTTGCTTCCGCTCAGTTGAGCTGACTGCTAAATATTTTCAGCACATCTTCCTGGTTGAAAAGCTTCCCACCCTCTTAAGGTGTTGGCTTGGCACGTGATGTGTTCCGTGTGTGCTGGTCAAACCATTAAGAGTGCATTGCAGTGCTTAAATAAAAGGTGTTCGAGGTCACTCTTGTTGGAAAACAATAAGCAGCAAGCAGCTGGTGGGGCGTGTGATGAGGCTCCCGGACTTAGCAGAGTTTTTTCCTCTCCTCTTGGGTGGATGAAAGGTTTTTTTGCTTCTGTTTTTCACCGGAGGCTGTTTTTTCTTTGATGAAATAATGAAGAGCTGAACAAAATGTAGATTTATGTGACTGTCTCTACCAGAGTCACTTACAAGCAAACATTCTTCAAATAGGTGAGTTCTTTGTGAAAATGTTTGAAACATTAGTATTACTCTCATTTGGAAATTGAAAATTGAGAAATATTTCCTTTGTTGGTAAAATTTCTCTTGAGAAAAGAAATATTCCTAATGTGTGGTGTAGCTGGGACTTGTGATATAATTTGTGTTTTAGGTGATTTTTTCTTAAAGGCAGAGTTTTATATAGCTGAACAATCTAACATTAGTAAACTAGGAAAAGTTGAAAAACCTGTTACCTCTGTGGACAAGTCATTTCCAAGCCCATATTGCAAGTTACTGCAAAAGTGGATCAAAGAAGATAAAAGATCTATAATCTTCATTCTGGGTGTCACGTATTTTAGTTATAGACCAAACTGAAAAAAGAATTGAAACTCTTGCAAAATTCTGTTTAGAAAACCATCCCTCTTGTAGATCAAAATGATTTTTAGCTAACTCTCTTAACCATATGAACCGAAACATATAACATAGCATGCAGAAATTAAACAGATTTCATCATTTAAGTATATGTGTATGTTTAGCAGTTTTCAGAATTTCTCATCTTTAAATACATTTTACTTTTAAAATATAAATGGCAAAAATATTTGTTCATTATGCTGGTGCAGAATATCATGAGGCAGGTTTTTTTTACTTCTGAGAGATTTTAGAAGATAAAATGTAAAAATATGTCCAAAAAAAGACATATTTTTAAATATCATCGTGACCTAAATATTTAGATGTAAATCTTGAATGTGTAGGGGGTGGGGCGGGTTAAGGAAGCATACTATGGTGGGAATATAAGTTCCAAAGGGCTCTTTAAAGTAAAACCGAACTTTCTTTGGAAGTTCTGATCTTTCAAAATACAAAATCAACCTTCAAAATGCAGACTCTGATTCAGGATCTCCTCCTTGCCTAAGAGTGCACTGGGAGGAACTGACAAAGCGCCCCAGGGAAAGTGCAGTCATTCTCTGCCAGGTTTCTATTTGCTGAAGTCATTAAGGTTTGACTCTGTCACACTGTTGCTCTGGAGAACAAGTCAGCAAAGCAGTTTATGGGATCTTTTGCAAATCATAGTAAGAGAACCGACCTCTTTTAGTCAAATCACAGCCTCTGTTCAGCCCTAAAAGAGTTGAGCGGCAGAGAAACTTCCTCTTTTAAACTATGGTTTAACTGAGAAATGACACTGCATAATGGGTAATTCTCCTCAGGGGAAAAAAATGGACTTCATCATTTCACCAGATATACTTATTCATTTTAAAAAGCCCAGCCAATAAAAGCATATGGTATGTTTAAGCTTTGATTTCCTATTACCAGTGAATAAAAAGCCATGGGAATGTAGTGACTTCATGAATTAATAAAAATGCAAAAAGTTTTGCTATTTCTGCTTTAAATCTGACTAGTTTCTCCTCCCAAATTTATGCACTTCTCACATTTTCCCATTATTATTTTAATCCTATTTATAAATGATTGTACTGTGCCCTCTGTGACCCCCACCCTAAACCCAGGAAAAAAAGAAAAATGTTTTCCATTCATGTTTTAATTGATTTATTGCTAGCCAATAAATTCAAGAATAGTATATATGTTTTACATGTATCTTCCCCCCAACATTTCCTTGTAAGTCATATTTCCTCATGTCTTGCTATGGGACATCTAGTGCTTGTGACGTGTAGCACTCAGCCCGCACCAAAAACTTTCAGTAAGTCCACTGCCTCACAAATTCCTTTCACATAGTTCAGCAAGTACCCAATAGTATATGTCATGAACTTAAAAATGCAGTGTTCCTGGCTGCCAAGTAGTGTCTACAGTTGTCCCTTCCTTATTCCAGACCCCCGGTTAGTTCAGTGATGCCCTCCCCACCATGAATAGGCGATGTGCGTGCCACTCTGTTTTGTGCTCCAATATACTCCACAATGAAGTCACCCCTTCAAAGGTGACTTACCATCACGTCCGCACACATTCTCAAAGCTGTGCAGCCATGTGTTACCAGTTCATTACAGTGATTTCAGGGTTGTGGACTTTTGCCCCCTACTCTTATCACTGTTGTAGTCCCAAGAGCTAGGTAAAGTGCAAATACAACTAGTTCGTAAGGCTCCTAAGTTACATGTATGGTTAAATTTAATACAGCTGAAATTTACTGGATTTCGTTAACCAATGGCACCATAAAAATAAATAAATAAGTTTAAAAATAATAATAAAAAAATAAAAATAAATAAATTTAAGATTGCTTTCCTTTGAGGATCATCACAGTGCCCGGCATATAGCACGTGTTCCTTACATGGCTATGATTAGAGAGTGACAGCTGATATCCTGGAGTGAGTGTGCATGCCTGTCCACTAGCCTGTCCCTTTAGGGTAATTTTTTTCCCCTTGAGATGCAAAGCGCTTTGGTGGCTCCACCCAGCTGCTCTTCTGACAGACCCAAATTTGTCTGATCCATAGCGTACGCACAGCTTAAGCAGTCCAGCTGCAGCCTCAGTTTACATAACCAAAAAGTTCAAATACTATTTTGGAAAATTAAGAAGACATTATTTTCCTGGATTCTGGTTGGTTGGTATTTTGCTTTCTCACACACTACAAATGTTTTACTGAGTTCTCTTCCGCTTTGCTAGTCTAGTGCCTATGCTTGAGTTAGAAGACACAGAAAACTAAGACACCTAGATTGAAGAAGTCAGTAAGCAAGAGCCTTCCTTGGAAATGGTCCGCACCAGGCATGGTGTCCATAAGTAGCAGGGCTGTGGTGACAGGAGGGAGAAGCAAGACAAGGAGAGTGTTTTTGAGTTTCATCCTGGTGCCCAGTGGTTCCCAGTTGAGCTGGGTGACCATTGTTATCATCTTATCAGCAATTTAAAAATAAGGACAGATAATCAGGCCCTGGCCTAAAGATTCTGATTCAGAAGTTCTAAAATAAGGAACAAGGAATTTTATTTTTAATAAATAAATTTATTTTTAATGTAATTTATTTTTAATTCTCCAGGGTATTTGGATATTCTGTCAGTTTCGGGAACCACTTCAGCATGGCTCCCATTCCCCCTATGCTAAGGGCTGTCAAGAGTACCTGGCGTGGGTCCCAGTAGCTGAGGTGATAGTTTCTTTTTCATTTACTTACTAAGCTTTTATCAAAATCCTACTCTGGATCAGGTACTGTGTTAGTGTTGGAGATAAAATCGTGAAAATGAAACCGAGCCCCTGCCTGGAGGACTTTATAATCTAGTAGGGAACACCAGATTACTGGTGGCTGCGCAGCAGGTACACCACAGATGTGCTCATCACATCATGACCATCGTGGATTTGTATATTTATTATGGCGGTTTGCTGGCAAATGACAGTGAGGGTTTTGAGGAAGAGATGCCCTTTAGAACTCACACAGGGATACCATCTGGCCTCACTGTAACCTGGGTGACAGACAAGTGCCCTAATTATGGTGAGTGCTATGGTAGATACATAGTATTCCTGCCATGAGAACATACAGAAGAAGCACTTAACTTGGACTGGAGGATCCAGAAGTCTTCCTGGAGGAGAGCCAGTTTTTGATGGGCACACAGTACTGAGCTGGGCAATTAAAGAGTCAGGATGTTCCACGAGGCAGAGAGAATGACACAGCAAAGGTACAGAGACTGGAAAAAGCAACTCATCTAGGTAACTGAGGTCCAGCAACCCAGTGTAAAGTGAGACTGATAAGAGATGGGGTTGGGAAGTTGGCTGAGGCTAGAACGTAGGGACCTTATATGTGCAATGCTAAGGAGCTTGAACTTGATTGATCCTGTATACAGCCGGGAGCCATAAATCACGTTTTGAATAATACCATTATTTTCATTATATATATATATATATATATATATATATATATACACACACACACACATATATATATATACACATTCATATATATATATTTGATATTGATCCGTGTATATATGTGTATATATCAGACAAAACCACACATGACCCACTGGACAAACACTAATATTTTGGTGTATTTCATGTGTGTGTGCATGTGCATATGTATGTATTTTTTCTAGTGGTGGTTTTTAAACAGAGAAGTGACATAATCAGATTTTCATTTTAGAAAGGTCACCTTAGCTCACTGGTTCTCGACCAGGGGCAATTTTGCCCCGAAATGACATTTGGCAACATTTGAAGATGCTACCAGTTTTCACAACAGAAAGGTAAGTGCTTAGACTAGCATCTAGTGGGCAGGCTTCAGAGATGTAGCCGAACACCCCACAATGCATGCGGCAGACCACCACCCCGAAGGGCCAGCAGCACCAAGGCTGAGAGACTGTCCTAGCTGTAGCACAAAGAACGGATCTGAGGGGGCAAAACTCCGAGTCGAATAGATCACGTAAGAGACTAATGAGCCGGTAGTGGCCCGAGCTCAGGCAGCAGCGACGAGAAGGGTGAAAACAGACAGGTTTGTGCACAGTTTAGAATGTAGAATCATGAGAACCCGGCAAGTGGATGTGGTGGGTGAGGAAGAAAGAGGAGTGGAGGTGAACTTTCCACTCTGACTTAGGAAACTCGATTGATGATGGTGAAGAATACAGGAGGAAGAGCAGATGGGATGATAACAACGAAACACGTTTGCTCGTTTATTCAACGAATACTGCTTAAGAAATGCCATGTGCACTACTATGGAACAAAACTATAGCCCCTGGCTTCACAGGTCTTAGTTGTATGAGGACAACAAAAACGAAACAGAGAAACATAGACTAAGTGCTAAGAAGGGACAGTTCTGTATGCTCTGGGAGCATGTTTTGAGGAATGTGTATCTCAGTCCTGGTATCCAGAGTCTGGGTAGGTCTCCTAGAGGAAAATGACATTTATAATGATTCTTCAAAGGATGAGCTAGTTATCCAAGCAAACAAGTGGTAGAAAACTATTTCAGGCAAAGGGGCAATAAGTGCATTGGTTCAGAGGTGTGACAAATGCCCTCTGGCAGAAGAGATAAAGGAAGGTGACATATGAGGCCGGAAAGTATATGCAAAGACTAGACGATATAGGGTCTTCTGAATGTAAAGAAGAATTTGAACTTTCACCTGAGTGCAAATGCGAATCATCAAAATGTTATGGAGGGCGTGGCATGTTTCAGTTTATATTGATCACTCTGGCTAAAGTGTAGAGAATAGATTGGCTTGGGACAAAGCCTGAAGACCAAAGGACAGTGAAAGAACTATTGCAATAATGAGATGATAAATGTCTTAATGAGAGAAAAGGCAAGGAGAGAGAATTCCGAGTTTGAATCTACAGGATCTGTTAATTCATCAAATAGGAAGGAGTGGGTGTGGAAAGAGGACATGGAGGGTCTGAATTGCCTGTGGTCACCCAAGTGGAGCTCTTTAGTGGCCAGTAATTAGAGTACTCCACCAGCACTTAGGGAAAATGACCCAAGGTTTTAGTTAGAAAAAAATATTTTTTAAAACGAATATTCTTGAGCCACACTCTAATCTACTGAAAGAATTTCTGAATGGTATCTGCAAAGGTATAGAGACAAGAAAATATTTTTTGGAGGTAGAGTAAGTCTGGTAAGTCTAGCATACAGGTACCTATAGATGAGTGGAGTGTGGGGAGATAAAGGTTGATGAGTGAGGGGGGGTGTCTGGGGGCCTGTGCCATGTTAAGATTTTGGATAATAGCTTGTAAGATTTTAAGTAGGAAATGGATAAGATCAAATTTGCATTTTATTTTATTTTATTTTTTTCAAGGTCCTCAGTTTTTATTTTTTTAATTAATTAATTTTTTTATGGTGACATTAGTTAACAAAATCCAGTAAGTTTCACCTGGATGTTTGCATTTTAGATAGATTTTTCTATTAATGGTATAAAGGGTGGATGGAGTCCAAGAAAGAAATTATGGAAGTTTAGCATAAGGCAGAATGAGTGAAGCTGGAGAAGTGTGGACATATGGGAGAGAACTTTAAGATAGGATTTAAG
The DNA here is from genome assembly GCF_902729225.1 of Pteropus medius. Taxonomy (NCBI): domain Eukaryota; kingdom Metazoa; phylum Chordata; class Mammalia; order Chiroptera; family Pteropodidae; genus Pteropus; species Pteropus medius. Next base: position 1,179,825 of record NW_024351545.1, read on the forward strand.
AGTAATGCAGATGAGGTAGCTTTGTAGCCCTTGAAATCGCCAAGTCCAGAAGATTTTGCCAGCAAAGCTTTCATGATACCACTGTTGCTTTTATTCATGCTATAAGTGGAAGCCATTCACATCAGAAACGTAAAGTAAGTTTTAGGAGGGCCTGGGAGTAAGTGTAGAGACTCTGGGCCTCCAAGCCGGCTGAGTCCTGTCCTCTGCTTTCTAAATTCACAACCCTTGCATACCCTCAAGGAGCTTGCATCCACTGGCAGCACACTCTGTCCCAATTGTGCTCAAAGCATCCTCTAAAGTCACATCTTCCATCCACTTGCTCTCACTGATTCCAACCCCTGCTGCCCTCGCTCCAACTCAAGCTGCGGGAACTGTGTGGGCCCACTGTGAGGGCTGCAGCCCCACTGGGCTTGGAAGGAATCTTAACAATCTGACATGTTCTCTTGGCTTCCCGCAAATTGAATTACTTGCCAGTCTCAACACTCCTTTGCTCTTCCCATCTTCAGGCTTTTGCTCATGCTGTCTTTCCCTCTCGTTCCAGTTCAACCACCATCTTCTCCCTGTTGCCATCCTTGTTTATCTCTAGGAAGTGCTCACAGGCCCCTCAGTGCTTTTTACTTACATCTCTTTATTGTCCTTATCACCTCTTGTCTTATATTCCAGCTCTTTATGTAGCTAACCTTCCCTATTGCAAAAGCTATCAGAGAACAGGGTCCCTACTGCAATCATTTGTTTCTTCCAAAGCACTCAAAATAGTACCTAGCATGGAGGACGGGTGCAGGCTCAAGGAAGCTGTAGGGAAAGGAAGAATAAAAATAAAAGCCGTATTTACCTTTTGGATATTATCAACTGTAGAGCTGATATTTCAGAGTAATATGAAAAAAAAATCCATGATATTAATTTCAATTTCTGTTTACAATTTGAGGGAAGCTATAAAATACACATGGATACTTGAAGATAGAAAATTGTTTGGCCTCCCGGGTTTTATGCTCAACTTTCGTGAGCTGTGAAACAGATGGAAGTTTGAAAGAAGGAAAACTGCGTCTTGCCGCTTTTAACTGATCAGACGTAGAATCTCAGTTAATTTAATTCTTAATTCTCTTTGCTGTTCTCTCAGTGAAGGAGAGGACCTGATTTCATACAGAGCAGTGAATCATTCCAGGCTCTTAAATCTTGAGCTCTAATTCAGGTAAAACACCCCTTGGCTTAGGATAATAGATGAATTTGAGAGAAGGAACATAAATAGTAAAAGCATAATTATTCTCCAAAATGGTTTCATAATAAGTAAGGCATCTTTATAAAAATATATGTCCAGAAACCATCTTTATAGGGTTTGTTTGTTTTGTTTGTTTGTTTGTTTGTTTTTTACAATTCCCTTATGAATTCTTGAGTCCTGACCTAACCTCTCATTAAAATAAAATGTGCAGAAAATGTTTCTCATTTGCAAGAAGAGTCAGTGTGTCGTGCAGGTTAAGAAGGAAAGCTCTGAATTCAGTCAGCCTGTGTACCTTGGGCAGTGTCTTCTAATTTCTCTGTACCTCCATCTCCTGGTATGTAAAATGGGAGTAGTCATAGTATTCACTTCACAAGAGTTGATGTATTTAAACGAATTAGTATGCACATAGAGTGTGGGAACACTGCCTGCACACATAGTAAGCCCTCGAAAAATGTAACCATTTTGTTACTGCGTCTTTATGTATGTTCAAATACAAATCCACTATTATGTAATTTCTTCTTGGCTACTGAGTGACAAATACGTAAATCCTAAGCAATTGATCCTAAGCAATAATAGGGAAGGTTTCTGAAATTTTTTTTCAACAATGCACTAGCCAAGAAATGTCTTCCTCCAGAGCATTAGAAGTATATTGTCTCTATATATTAAGATATAATGGCAAATGTGCTGTTATTTTCCTTCTGGTAAAAGTGAGGCACTTCTTCAATGAAATTGTTTCAAATTCTTTCCACAGATATGATAGCCATCCAGGACTTCCTGCATCTGTGAGGGGAAATGCTATGGTAAGTAACCAGAAACTAAAGGTTATGCTAAGGAATTCAGAATTAATGTAATCTCTGTTTGGCTACCTAACTAAATAGGATTCTCTCTGGCTGAGTTTTCAATTTATTTTAGGAGTTTAGATTTTTTCTAAAGAGTTCAGGCCTTTGAGCCATGCTTCTCTTGCTCAGGCCCGCTTCCACGTATGGAAGTGTACTATCCCCTCTAATAAAGCTTTTCATTTCTGATGTTAAAAAAAAAAAGAGTTCAAAGTTTTCCAATTGTGGTTGGTTTCCACTTGGCTCTGGTACTGAAATATTCAAATAGCAGGCTCTGCCCGGAAGGAGTGAGTCCATCATGTGTCCACTGACATCATCAGTGGCATCTCTGATATTATACCACGTGTCACACCTGTAGAGCCCTAAAGCATTTGGCAGAGGAAGAGACAAGAGGCATCCACTGCCACTTTTGCAAGCCAGTGTGGGTCTGGGCTAGAACTTTCTGGGTAAGACCATCATTTGTATTCAGAGAGGAAGCCACTGATAGGTGAGAAGCATTTGGCCAGAACAAGTTCATATGAGGGGATTGACCCCACATGACTTTCCACCAAAATTTAAATTTAGCTATATTTTAGATTTAAATTTATCACAGGCTTACAAGATTATGAAGCTGTAAGTTTTCTGTTTCTTGATTTTTTGTGGTCATAACTTTTGTTCTGCACATACCTGTGCCTTTCTGTGTAACTCATGTGGTTTAGAGATAAAAGAAAGAGAACTGTGGAAGAGACCTACGAGTACAAGAGGAGGATAGAGGCATTTTTCAATTCATTGTGGTCTTAGTACTTTCCCCCCTTCTCTCTCTCTTTATGTTTTTTATTTTTCCCCCAAAAAGCACGGAGTAGAATTCTGGTGAAGAATACATATATACAGAGATTCTTTACTTCAAAAACAAAAATGAGCCCCCTTTCTTCTTCAGAGTAATGCTACTTCTTTCCTTCTTTCTGGGTGACACTGAACCCTATCTCTCTCCTTTAATGCGTGAGCCCCAGCCATGACACCAGCATCAACAACTGCCACCCTCTAATGAACTTACGATCCCCCAGGCATTTGACATAGATCATTTCATGTAATCCCCAGAGTAAATCTGTGAAGTAGATATCATCATACCCATTTTAAAGGTGAAGAAACTGAGGTTTAGAGGATTTAAAGATCATGTTCAAGGTCACTAGTAAATGGTAGAGTCAGGATTAGAAAATCTGGGCCTCTGTAACTCCATAGCTGGAAGTCAATAATGCCTACAACTCCGTCAGCCCTAAAGCCCTGTTCACATATGAGCCCCAGTTGCTCACTGTCTGAAGACTCAAACTGAGAGGTAGACTGAAGTGACATGCATCCAGCTTTGCTCTCTAAGAGGACAGAGCCCTACTCCAGTATGCTTCTATACTCCTGCTTTTCCTTGGAGAAGTGCTCAGAGCTAACCTCCCTCTACCATTTGAAAGCCTTGGAGTCTAAGGCAGGCAAGAAACGGTAAAAAAAAATGCAAATGCCTAGAAGTTATAAAAAAATAGAGCAAATTTGGACTGGGTTTGAAAACCCAGTCTGAGGATTAGTAGATATCTTTCTGGCACTCTTGAATGCTGCTTGCATTTAACCATTTCACTCAGAGAATGTCAATCTAAAAGATAAGAGAATGTCAATCTAAAAGATAAGACCTGGGAGAATGTCAATCTAAAAGATAAGACCTTGGAAAATAAATGCAACTCAAGCCAGTGCTTGTTGGTCCCAGTTAATAACTTTTATACAAAGTAGGAGGAAGAAAATAATGAGATTACTGTCTAAAACAAAGCTTTTGTATGATATGTAGATTGCCATTATTTATTCATAAAAGTCCTACCCCCTTAAGCCTGCAGAGAGCTGGAAGTTAGCTGTTGATTCTACAGGGATTCTTGCTAAGATTCCAGGTGATAAACTTCCCATCACTTGGTTGGCATCCTGGCAGGGGATTCTGCATTTTATAGAAGGGGATTCTGCATTTTATAGAAGATTGGGCTATATTATTAGATCACCTTCTACTCAAAAGAGAAGAAAGCTGCTATTTAAACATTTTCTTCATTTTAAAAGAAACAAAGTGTTTGAGAAAACAATTTTTAGAGCTAGAGAGAAACTTAAGGGTATGCAGCTCGGAATTTCTCTCAATCTCTTCATTACTGACATTTTGGGCTGAATAATTCTCTGTTGTAGGGGACAGACCCATAAATTATAGGATGTTTAGCAGCATCCCTGGCCTCTACATACTAGATGCCATTAGTTCTCCTCCACTCAATTGTGACAATCAAAAATATCTCCAGAAATTGCCAAATGTTCCTTGAGGAGCAAATTGCCACCAGTTGAGAACCATCCCCCTACAGGTGAGGAATCCAAAGTCAAAGTAGTCACCATCAATGAGAATAGAAACAACACATATGGCCTTGGCCATTTGATCACTCCTCATCTCTAAAAAAATTTTGGCGGAGCCTATTGTTAAGTGATATACCAGCTCTGTACCCCTAGAAATAAACCTCTGGTATACTTACCACACTGGGCCAGTGTGGGCTTCTTGAAGCCAGGACTGTCTGCCCTCCTGTGTCTCCCCACTGCCTGGCACAGCCTAAATTGAAAAAAGAAATGAATGGGTGGTTTTAAGCCACAAGGTGCATTGGTGAATTTGACCTTTGCAGAAAAGCAGACATAAAACAAATTAAGGAACACCTTGCAAAATTACTTTGTTGACTTTACCAAGGCATTTGATAACATCAGTGCCTTGGTAACTCCGACAGCTGTTCTACAGGTTTGGCTGCCCTAGGAAGTTCTCAAGTAGTCTAAGGTTACTCTGTGACAGGTTTGTTTGTCTCATCATGTCAGAAATGCAGACAATATTCAATCAGTAGAGTGAAACTGGGGTTGGGAAAGGCCCTTATTTTGCTCAGCCTATTCTCTGTTTCATGTTTGAGAATGTAACTGAGATCCTAAACTCAAGCGCTTGAGACTTTGGCCTCTGCCCTTATGGGACATTCTTCTAGCTTATTAAACTGCAAGCATCAACAGGAGTCCTCCAGGAAACGCTCTATAACCACACAAGAATAGTAATGGCTAAGGATAAGGATGTTCTGAGAGCTAGACACCATCCTAAGTGTTTGACAGCTATTAATTCATTAAATCTTCATAGTAATCATGAGGTGGAGGTGTTGTTGCTGCTGTTACTATTTATTTATTTGTTTGTTTGTATATTTATTTATTTATTTATTTCATTTTCACCAAGAAAGAAACTAAGGTACAGAAAAGTTAAGTAACTTGCCCAAAGTTATACAGCTATTAAGGGGCAGAACCAAGATTTGGACCTGTGTAGAACTCATACGATTAACCATTATGCTTTCCTGTCTCAGAGATGCTTTTATGAGTCCTAATATTATAAATATTCAGTATCTCAATTTCTGTAATAATCTTTACTAGAAATCTTGTACATATATTTTTCTACCTTGGTGTATTGTAAATATATCCATAACTGTGTGCATGGAGGGCATGGAGTGTTTAAAGCAAGGTTCCTGTCTTCAGAAAGTTTACCATCTAATTGAAGATATTCACATTAGCTAACCAGTAAAAAGCACAGAGTTAGGAATCAGATCACATGAGTGTGAGTAGCCAGTACTACCGTTTATTATTCGTATCCCTTACCCAAGATTCAGTTTTTTCATCTGCAAAATGAGAATGATAACCTTTACCTAATTCACAAATTTGTTCTCAGGATCAAGTGAGAGAGGATATTTTTAAAGTATATTGAAAATTGAATAAATGACTAATATCCTTCAACTATAAGACTAAATGAGGGTACAAAAATGTGATAGAGAAGTTCAGAAGTGGAAATAGTATTGTGAGAAGAGTCGTCTTGGAATTCAGTTCAGTAACTATTAGTCAATTTAATATATGCCGATGCTATGCTAGGCGCTCAGAACACAAAGGAGAATACTGTGATTTCTTAGTTATTTTAGAAGTTGGTCCACTTCCAGGGTCCTAATTCATTTGTCTTCAGATCCCTGGTTTTCTAGATCAGGGTGGGGACTGAACTGGATAGTAGGGAGGAAGAGGAGAAGTCTAGTGGTAAAGTAAAAGTGGAAAGAATGCAAACAATTTCGAAATGACATAATAGGTATCATACCAGAGGTGCATACAAAAATACTATGGTAATTCATTCTTCCTGAGAGAATTGGAGAAGAGCTCTGAACTGGACTCTGAAGGATGAATTGGTGTTTTCTAGGAGAAGAAGAGGAGAAAAAGCAAAGATTAAGAGCAGAGACATGGAGGCCTAGGAAGAAGTGCATAGCATTTTAGAGAACTGTGTGTACAGGGCACTTGAAGAGAATTGGGGAGGAAAGGCTTAAATCTAAAGCTGGGAAAGGATTTTGACACAATTTTGCTGCACAGAGGTGTTTGAACCTCATCCTCTAGGCTAAGAATGAGAAATAGACTTCGTCTTTTATGGCAACTTCATGCTTGGAACATTATTTTGAGGGAGGTTCTGAGTCCAAGACCAAGCCCTGACTGAGCATCTCTGTGCTCAGGGCCCCGGAGGGCTTACCTCCACTCTAGATAGGGGAAATGCAGGTGCTTCCCAGCAGCTCCAAGGCCTGTGTTTGGCCTCGGGCAGATGTATACCACGAAAATATAGTGCACCGATAAACTAATAAAGTAGAGAGAGGTGATTTAACATGGACTGTGGAAACTGACAGACTGGGAATGAGTCCTTTCCTCCACCAGCATGAGCCTGAAGCAAATGACCTGACCTCTTGAGACGTCACTTTTCTCAAGTGCAGTTTTCCAACAGTAAAAATAATAATAGTACCAACCTCATAAGGTTGTGAAAATAATGAAATAAAGTAATCTATATGAAGCCCTAAGCACATTGCCTAGAAAAATCAATGTATATTTGCTGCTGCTTATAATAATAATAATAATAATAATAATAATAATAATAATAATAATGTCATATATAGCTTAAGTAAAAGGGGTCTATAGAGGAGTGGTAGTGTTCAATCTTCTCTTGTCTGGTACTTACCATTGACTAGCAGTTACTTTTTTAAGTTTTATGACTAGAAAAAAAAATTCTTGCAAAGTTAATGTTGAGTGTAAATAAACTGTCTATATTTTCCCTTAGTCATATAATTTATATCTCCATGTGTTGAAAGCATCCTTAACACATTTGCTGAGTAGGGTTGATCTTGAAGTAAGGGGTCTGGCAGACATATAACCAAAGGAAGTTATATTCAGGGTCTCCAGGTGGTAAATATCCTTCCCGACTTGGGGAAGTTCATGTCTTTCCCTGAGCCCTCAGTTTGTATATTTTTCATTTCAGTATATATTTTCACTATAAAGAGTTGTGATCCAGGAGGCCACAAAAAGATACTCTGGTCTGTGTAGAGGAAATCTGAAGTTTGTTTCGGTGTTAGAATGGTTGAGAGACGATGATACTTGCTATTTTCTTAATCAAATGTATTTATTCTGCACCAATGACCCAAACTACAGATTTGGGAAGAATGGACTTATAAGATCCATGACTAATTATTAATAGCACAAATAAAGACTTGGAGAGACACAAAAAAGGAAAATACCTTGATGCACTTTAGGAAGAAAAGAGTTTAGCTGTAACTGATCTGATTTCTTAAATGATTTGTTTCTGGTTTTATTACCTCCGATTGGTATTCTCAGTGTAGTTATGTTTTGCTTATAATATTTACTTCTGAATTTTACATTAATGTGTTAAATTATATCCAATGACCAATAAATTATCATTGGATTATTTTTCTTATTAATAAATCTCCTTTGTGTGTATTCAATTATGGCCCATAGAACTGAAAACCACAAGTCAGAGAAGTTTGGGCAGGGCTTCTATAGGAAATAACTGACCTAGATCTTGAGAAAGAAAACAGACAGGAGTGAAAATACTAGACTGTGAGGAATGTAGGGATTAAGAGCTTTAGAACTGAATAGACCTGTGCTGAAGAAGTAAAAAAGCTGGAGTTTTGGAAAGATTAGAGATTTGGTCTTAAGCATTCAGGGTGAAAATTAAATGTAATGGTGAACATAAATGGAAAGGGAAAACTTGGGAAAGAAAGGAATCCAAGAGGCAAGGACTGGGTAACAGAGTGAGCTAAAAATAAAGAGACTGAAATGGGAAGTGGCTGCTGCCCTCGTTCAGGGACAGGCGCAAGATGAGTTAAAGTGGAGTCAGGAAGAGCCAGTTTGACAGAGGAAAGGCAAATGGAATTTGGGCAAACGAAAGCGAAGGTGTGGGAGTGGCTGATTCCCCCAGGGTTATGAAGACAAATTAAAGTAGGGCAGTGATGAATTTGATGAAATCAAAATAAACATTCGCTAGTAAAGAAAACAACTTTATCTCTACATCGTTCTACTAAATCCTGCAAAACAAGCAATGATATTTTGAAAAAAATTTATAAAGTCATACTTTTCAGCACCTTTGTTTCAGAACTACTAATCAGCATCTTCGTCTGTTTAGGAGGTGCTACCATTCTATGTGAACTCTGTGGATAGAAACATTTTTTTTTTTTCCCAAATCCATCAAGTTCAAAAATTTTAAGGTCCACTACAGGCTTCAGCTAACCAGCTCTTGATAGAATAGTGCAGTGTGGAAAAATGTAGAAAATTCCAGCTACTGGGGCCATGAAGAAAACACTCCCAACTTTAAAGAGGTCAATTTCTTTCCTATTTTCCATGAACCTCCTTAAGATTTGTGTAGTGCTGTGTAAGTTTGTAGGAAATCTTTGTCAGAGATAGTCTCATTATCTTGCCTGAAGACATACTAAAAGAATTAATGTGGGTATGGAGATGTTCATGATCACTTGAAAATGGCAGAAATGACAAAACCTTATAGGTTGAGAAATAAATGTTAGGAAAATCAATCTGTAGTCCTTAGACTAGTACTTTTAAGCTGAGGACATTTTTGTGGGGACATGTGAGTATTCCAGCTAGAAAAGGTCCAGAAATAATGTTGCATTTTCTATTTTTAAATTAGCAGGCAAAACTATACAATTCACCTCTGGAAAATCAACCAATTGACAGTGCATTTGTCCCCAAGCCAGCAGGCATGAGGGAGGGAAGTGGCGTGCCTCCGTGGGATGCTTCCCTGCTGGAGAATGAGTTTTTCCAAGGTAAGTCTATGCATTAAATTGCCTTTGGAACTCCCGGTACTAAAGCAAATAATAATTACAGTTTGTATGAAAATGCTCAAAACATATCAAACCCTATACTTTATTTTTGAAATCCTCCTGTTTACCTTATCTAAAGGGGATGTTGTTATATGCTATTAACACAAATATTAAAGATTCTTATATTTAAATATAACCTAAGCAGATATTCTCAGACCAAGCCTGATAAATCTATGGAATGGTAATAATGTTTAATATTTAACCTCAGGTGAAAAAAAATACACCTTTAGGAACTATATCTATGAAGTTTGCTGTTCTTAATAAACTTTTATAGTTTCTGATTAGGACTTACATAAATGCACTGTGATGAAATCTAATTGTTAAACAATTAACCTAGTACCATAGATAACAATAAAGAGTGAAATAGATTCCAAAAGTACTACATGTACATGGATGTTATTATTATATAAGCATAGCTTCCCTTTACAAAAGTTATAATAATAATAAAAATCAGCCTGGCCATTTGAAAGTTGAACTCTGAAGTCATTTGGAGGAACTTAATTCAATTTGCAGGGGCAATGACATTACCTTGGCCCTATAGGTGGGACAAGTGGAGTGGTACGAGAGAGACAGCCAGCTGGATGGTGAACCTAGAGACTCCGTTTAGTGACATGGTTCCTGGCAGAAAACTTGCTTCAGAGAAAAGACCAAAAGGAAAATCTCTGCTCCAAAACAAAGATTTTGCTAGTAGAGAGAGGAAAGGTACCATTTATGAAATGAAAAAATGACCTTGGCTCCTGAAAATAAAGAGGAGAAACAGAATAGGAATTTTTTGTTCGTTTGTTTGTTTTTTACCTTAAGAGTAGGGAGCAAAAGAGCATTGTTAATTTGGGATTCTAAGTAACTTTGAATAATTTAAAATTGTGCTGCGGGAATGTTAAGAGCGCTTACCACTGGAGAGGATTCCAGGTGATTTTACCTCTTTCGTTATACTTTCCTTTATGTTCTATTATAACCACATATTGCTTTTGTAGTCAGCAAAAGACTTTATTTCAGGGAAGAAAAACTATGATTAGCTTGAAAGACACAACAGAAGTCAAAGAGATTTTATTATAATTAGTTTGAAAGGCAGATTTTTACTCATTACATAGTTTTTGTTTTGGGTTTTGTTTTTATTTTTGGATTTTTGTTTGTTTTTGTTTTTTCTTTTTTTGTTTTTGTTTTTTTGTTTTGCCTCACTTTATAGTTTGGCATTGTTTGATTTTTTTATTTGTGGAAATGTGGAGTAAATTATTTCAGAGACTGAAGATGCTTTTTTACTAAGCATTGACAAGATGATTCCCCAAAGAATTCCTTAGTTATAGATCCTTAATGCTCAAGATTAGCTTTTCTGTGGGCTATGCAAACTTAATAGCACCAACTTACAAATAAAATAGGGTAGGGAAAATCCAGAACAGATGTCAAAAACCCCTTCAGCACCTGCCCTAACATAGTCGACATGCCACAAATAAATCCTACTTACATTCACTCAGATACTAATATACCTCACTTTCCCAGTCATAGAAGAGTTAAAATCACATTTTTAAATGACAAATCATTTTAAATTACCAAAGAGAGTGCACCATTTTATGTAACTCAGAAGGAAAAATTTCTGTAAACCAAAAACTTCTTCAGCAATTTAAATAACCTCATAACTTATTTCTCATGTCAGATTTGATTTTTTATGAACATTTCTTCAATAAATATATAATCTATTTGTATTTATTGTGACATGAATATAGTAAAGTGATATGTACTACAACTGGACGTTAGGGAATCTTAAAATCTTAAAAGATTATGATTCTATTTAAATTCTAACAGGTTTTTAGTGAGGAAAAGATGTCAAATATGATTAAATAAACACAATTCAAAGAAATATCAACAAACTGAAAATGTCCTGTAACTTGTCTGAGGTCTCAGAGACTGTGGACCTAGTAAGTGTGGGCCCTGGACCTGGGGTTGGCCTACGTCCTCAGTATTGTGAGGAGGCCAATGGGCCCTAACTTGGACATCACTCTCCAACCTTGCTACTGAGAGACATTATGTAATATTATGTGCTCATAGTGAAATCATCTTATAATTCATTAAAGGAGAAAATGAAAAGTGAATTTTTATGGCACAGGGTGGCATTGCACAGTGCTTGCATGCATGGACTCAGGAGACACACTGCCTGGATCCACTTACTACCTGTG